>NC_089587.1:18954166-19264577 GCF_019320115.1 Miscanthus floridulus
AGATTTGGAGAAACATGATCGGTGATTTAGAGAAACTCTTTTGATGAAATACGTTGGAGATTTGGAGAAACGTGATCGGTGATTTGGAGAAACTCATTTGGCGAAATACGTTAGAGATTTGGAGAAACGTGATCGGTGATTTAGAGAAACTTGTTCAGCGAAAACGTTGGATATTTGGAGAAACATGATCGGTGATTTGGAGAAACTTGTTCGGCAAAAACCTTGGAGATTAGGAGAAACGTGGTTGGCGCAGTTATGGCGATTTCATATTGGAGTTCATTATGGAGTAGTTTAGAGCTCGGTGACCATAAGTGGAGATTAAACCATAATGGAGAAATAATGGAGACAAAATATGGCGACAAAAACTTTATTCATCATGGAGCGAAGAATACATATCTAGAGCGTTTCAAGGATAGAAACATATAAGGTGCTCGATGTGCCATGAGTTTGGGACATCAATTCCGTCTAAGTTATATAGGAGTTAAGACCCTGGTCGGGTAACCTCTTTGACAACGTAAGGCCCTTCCTAAGAGGAGGCGAGCTTGTGCATCCCTTTAGTTTTTTGTTTTCTGTGGAGAACGAGGTCGCCGACAGCAAATGAACGGCCTTTTAATGTTGCGGTGGTAGTACCTCCACAAGCCTTCTAGATATTTGGATGTGCGGATGTAGGTGATTAGGCATTCTTCCTTGGCCATGTCGACGTCCTCTGTCCGAATAGCTGCGGCTTGCTCTTCATCATAATTTTCCACCCTAGGTGCTCGAAAGGCAATATTCTCTGGTAGTATGGCTTCTGAGTCATAGACCAAGAAATATGGAGACACACCGGTGTTGCGACTAGCTTGAGTACGCAGTCCCCAGAACACAACTGGTAGCTCTTTAAGCCATCTACTCAGATGCTTTTCTTCTTTCTGATATAGCCCCTTTTTGAGGGCATCAAGGATCATGTCGTTCGCCCGTTCGACCTGGTCGTTGGCTCTAGGATGGGCAACGGAGACGTATTTGATGGAGATGCATCAGTTTTCACAGAAGTCCCAAAAGTGATGGCCAGTAAACGTAGTTCCGAGGTTGGTGATAATGCTATTCGAGAGACTGAATCTGTGGATGATATCTTTGAAGAGCTCGACTGCTTTCTTTGCAGTAGCCAAGACGAGCGGTTTATACTCGATCCACTTAGAGAACTTGTTGATGGCGATGTATATGTACCAGAAACCACCTAGCGCTACCTTGAAAGGCCTAATCATATCTAGTTCCCAGCATGCGAAGGGCCAGGAAGTTGGGATGGTCTACAGCTCTTGTGCCGGCACGTGTATTTGATTGGCAAAAAATTGGCATCCTTCACAATGTCGAACGAGGTCTTCTACATCAGAGATGGCCGTGGGCCAGTAAAAACTAGCTTAGAAAGCTTTACCAACCAGGTTTCTTGAGGCCGTGTGGTTGCTACAGGAACCAGAGTGAATTTCAAGAAGTATCTTCACTCTCTCTTCTTGGGTGATGCATTTCTATAGTATCCCTTCCTTGGCACTTTTCCTCATCAAGTTGTCGTCCACCAGCATGTAATGCTTGCTTCGATGGATTAGGTGTTCGGTTTTAGTCTTGTTGGTGGGTACTTCAGCGCTGGTGAGGTACTTGATGAACTGTTCCCTCCAATCGGCGGCCGGTGAAGGTACCATAAGTACCAGCTGCTCGGTGGGGGGAACTTCCTAAATTTCCTTATCTTCTTTAATGGATGGCACCAGAAGATCTTAAATGAAGACCCTCGGTGGAATTGTGGCACGAGAGGAGCCTAACTTGGATAGGTGGTCGGCGAGCTGATTTTGATCACGTACCACATGGTGGTACTCGATACCGTAGAACTTCCCTTTAAGCTTCCTGATTTCGACATAGTATGAATCCATCTTCTCACTGGAGCAGGACCAGTCTTTATTGAGCTAGTTGATGACCAACATGGAGTCCCCGTATACCATGATGCGTTTAACGCCGAGCTCAATGGCTATACGGAGTCCGTGGAGACAGACTTCATATTTGGCGGCATTATTGGAGGCTGGAAAATGTATCTAGAGAATGTATCAGAGCTTATCCTTGGTCAGCATGATTAATAGAATGCCTGCACCAGCACCGTTGATGTTGAGAGCACCATCAAAGTACATCACCCAGTGCTCGGGGCAAGTAGCGGCGATAGGCTCTTGAATCTTGGTCCACTCAGCAACGAAATCGACAAGCGCCTGAGACTTGATGTTAGGCCTATGTCTGAATTTGATGGAGTAAGTGTCGAGCTTGATAGCCTACTTGATGATGTAGCCATTGGCCTCTTTGTTGCGGAGAATGTCCCCTAGAGGGAACTCGGTGACCACGGTGATCTTGTAATACTCGAAGTAGTGATGGAGCTTGCGCAACATAATCAGGATGGCGTATAGCAGCTTTTAGACCAGAGGATGAGTCTTGGGCTCGTTAAGAACCTCCCTAACGAAGTATACCGAACGTTGCACCTTATAGGCATGCCTGGCCTCCTCGCGTTCGACCATAATGGCTGTGCTGACGACATGAGAAGTAGCGGCGATGTAGATCGGGAGAGTTTTGTCTGGCCGTGGTGCCATCATGATTGGAGGTTTTGTTAGGAACAACTTGAGCTACTCAAAAGCTATGTCTGCCTCCTCCGACTACGAAAAGCACTCGGAGGCCTTGAGGAGTTTGAAGAACGGTAGCCCTTTTTCACCGAGGCGCGATATGAAGCGGCTTAAAGCAGCCATGTAGCCTGTAAGCTTCTGTATATCCTTGATGCATGTTGGTCGTTTCATGTTGGTGATGGCGAAGACCTTGTCGAGGTTGGGTTCAATGCCATGTGCACTAACGATGTAGCCCAAGAGTATACCGGATGGAACTCCAAAGATGCACTTTGAAGGGTTCAGCTTCCATCGATACCTTTTTAGGTTGGCAAACGTTTCTTCGAGGTCGGCGATAAGATCATCGGTGGTCTTGGACTTGATGACCACATCGTTGATGTAAGCTTTGATGTTGTGGGCGATCTGTTGATCGAGGCATATCTGGATGGCCCTTTGATAAGTCACCCCAGCATTCTTGAGTCCAAAGGACATGGTGGTGTAGCAGTACGCACCAAAGGGCGTGATGAACGACGTCTTGATCTGGTCTTCTTCCTTGAGGGAGATCTGGTGATAGCCAGAGTAACAATCGAGGAAGGAGAGCAGTTCGTAGCCGGCGGTGGAGTCTACAACCTCATCTATCCGAGGTAGACCGAAGGGGTCTTTAGGGCAGTGTTTGTTAAGATCAGTGTAATCAACACACATTCTCCATTCTTTATTCTTTTTTTGAATGAGAATAGGGTTTGCTAACCACTCAGGATGATACACTTCTTTTATGAATCCGGTAGCTAGGAGCCATTTTATTTCTACCCTAATAGCCTCCTTGTCTGGCATGAATCGGCGGAGTTTCTGTTTGATCGGTTTGGCGGTCGGCGAGACATTCAAGGAGTGCTCAATCTTCTCCTGTGGTACCCCCGACATGTTTGTAGGTTTCCAAGCAAACACGTCGATGTTGGCACATAGGAAGGATACGAGCGTGCTTTCCTATTTGGGGTCAAGGTGAGCCCCAATCTTCATGGTCTTGGAGGGGTCGTTGAGGCCGAGGCTGACCTCCTTGGTTTCCGTGGACTTGGCACAGGCGTGAGGAGGCTCTAGCGATGGGATTTCTAGGTCATCGGTGGGCACTGTCTTGGCGTCGGTGACCACACTGGCCATCTAGATGGAGAGGTCGGTGGCTTCAGTGAGAGCAAGACTCTCTGTCTCATAGGCGTAGGTGATGGAGAGGTTGGCCCGCAAGGCCAGGACTCCTACAGGCGAAGGCATCTTCAGCACCAGATAAGCATAGTGCGGTACATCCATGAACTTGGCCAAAGCTAGCCAACCAAGTAAGGCATGGTAGGCAGTGTTGAAGTTGGCAATGTAGAAGTTGATGTGCTTGATGCGGTAGTTGCTTGCCATGCTAAACTGTACTGGTAGGGTGATCTCTCCAAGAGGTTTCGATGCCTTGCTAGGTACCACACCCCAGAAGGAGTCTAAGGGTGTGTGATTTGTTATACCGAGGCCCAACTCCTTTAGGGCCTCGGCGAAGAGGAGATTCAGAGTGCTCCCACCATCGATGAGCACTTTTCTGAAAAGCACTTTCTGGATAGTTGCGTCAAGGACAAGGGGGAAATGCCCTGTGTAGGGGATGTCCGCCCACTGGTCGGCCCTACTGAAGGTGATGGGGACCTTAGACCATGGGTGATAGTTGGGGTTGGCGGCGGCGTCTTCCGTAGTGATGGCAAGCACCCGCCGGGTGGTGAGCTTCCATTCTCTTCTGCTCCTGGTGGAGGCGAGGCCCCCGAAAATGGTGGCGACCACCTTGTCATGGTCCTAGAAGGCATTGTTATTGCCCCCAGGTGGTCGGCGGCCTCCGGCTCCATCGTTGGTGTCGTCGTCCAGCTTTTTGTCCTGGAACTGCTTAGCCAAGCCGAGGCAGTCCTTCATCTTATGTCTGGCATTCTTGTGGAGAGGGCACGAGCCATTGAGAATCTTCTTGTATTGCTCGTCGTAGTTCCGCTTGGCGTGAGGTTCATTAACGGCGGCGACGATGTGGTCTGGCCACCGGCGGCGATTTTGACCAGACTTGGGTCCTTCTGGCCGATCACGGCCACTGTCATGATGGTAACTACGGTCGTCGTAGTGGCGGTCATTGTGGCGTCGGTCGTCGGGGCGGTCGTCGTAGCAGCATGTTGGGCGATGAGTGCCCGCATCCTTGTTGAAGCACACCTTGGCTTCCTCGGTGTTGGCGTACTGGTTGGCAGTCGTGATCATCTTGCCAATCCCTGTGGGCGGCCTGTGGTTGAACTTGGAGCGAAGCTCGTGGTGATGGAGTCCTCTGATGAAGGCGATGATGACCTCCGCTTCCGTGATGTTGGGAATAGAATTCCTCATCTCAAAAAAGCGTCTGATGTAGCTATGGAGGAGCTTGGATGGATTCTGGTTGATGCGGTTGAGATCATGCTTGGTGCCCGGCCGAGTACACGTAGCCATATAATTGTCGATGAAGACTTTTTTTCAGCTCTTCCTAGGATCCGATGGAGTCTGGGGCAAGGCTTGTGAACCAGTTCATGGCGGTTGGCATGAGCATGGTGGGAAGATAGTTTGCCATGACACTGGTGTCTCCTCCGGTGACGTGGATAGTAGTGGCATAAGACTGTAGCCACTATGTTGGGTTCATCCTTCCTTCATAGGGCTTAACCCCGGTGATTTTAAAACCATAGGGGCACTGAAGTGTTCAGAGAGCCCTCATGAATGTTGGGGTCCTTTGGGGTTGGCGGCACCATCGTCTGCAGCATTGCCGGCGTTGAGCGGCTCAAGAGCCGAGTCTAGGTTAGAATACTCTTGTTCGTACTCCTAGCGGTGGCGTACTTCTTCTTCATGGCGACCGAAGAGGCATTCATCGATATGTCGTCATGCATCTCAGAGATTATTGAGGTGCACTCGGAGGTCCTGGTTGACCTCCTAGTCATGTTGGCGGTGATGTTCGATGCGGTTGCCCTAGCTCCACCTTGGAGGGGTTGCCTATCATCGTGGTGCTGGTCAGAGAAGCGACTTGGGCGGCGAACAGATCTTTGTGCGGCTGATCGGCAAATCAAGGTTGTGGAGCATGAAGGTCTCTGATCCGAGCGTATCTCGTTGACCTGATAGTGCACCGCTTTAAGCATGGCGGCGACCGTGGCGACCTCTAGTGTTTGCGGGAGCCGGGTGAGCTTGTTGGTGGCCACTGCCAGAATGGCGCTTGGAGTCTTGTAGACATCGTGGCCGTCAACACGGACAAACTCCTCATTGAGGTTGCATTGGAGTGGCCTTCCTTGTGAGTCAAGCTGCTGCTCGGCCCTCGTAAGGGCAGCCTCCTTGGTTTAGCCGTTTTGAGGGGGGCTATCGATGCTAACATTGAAGATTGTGCCATCGCAGAAAGGAGGGAGAGGAAGTAGGTCGGTGGTGGTTTTGACGACGGTCTCCATAGAGCCCTAGGACTCAGAGTCCAGATTCTCCTCTAGGATGGTTTGGAGGGATGCTCCGGGGCGTCGGCCGACGTGCAGCATGTTGACGGCCGGCGGAGGCTAGTCGGTGATTTGGTGGGCAGGAGGATGGACATCTCCAGCCTGGTCGGCAAATCTACCCCTTAGGGCATCTTGGTAAGTGGCGGCGACGTTGGTGAACCCAAAGGGTAGGGCTGTAACACTTGGAGTCTCCTGAGCAGCCTCTGATAGATCTGGATCGGAGGGTGGTCGGTGTTGAACCAGAGTGTCTAGAGCCGATTTGGCGATGGAGACTCAATCAGCAAGCTTCAGACCATCCTAATCGATGGATGCGATCAGATCGTTGTTGTTGATCTGCCTCCTCTGGAGCGAGGAAGCGGGCGGCAAGTTGTTGATGAAGGAAACCTTAGACGTAGTTTCAAGATTGGATCTGTAGTCACAGGTGTTGGGGTAATCAGCGCAGAATTGATCTGCATCGGCTCGATGAGCTCTCTGACTCCATCAGCGTTGATGACCCCACGAGATGGACCCGACCGTGAAGATCTAGTCGGGCTGCTGGAAGGACGAAGAGCCTACGGAAAAAGCCATCTTGTTCGACAAGGAAACAGCACACACACCCCTACCTAGCGCGCCAACTATCGATAGAATATCATCGATAGTCCTCCAGGGGTATCCCATGAAGGTAGATTGATCGATAGAGAAGCGTATAATCAAGAACAAGAAGACAACAGAGACACACGAGTTAGACAGGTTCAGGCCATCAGTATGATATAATACCATACTCCTGTGGTCTGTTGGTTTTGTATTGGCTATCATATGATATTATGTGAGTTTGGAGGGGGTCCCTGCACGCCTTATATAGTCCGAGGGGCAGGGTTACAAGTCGGTTAGATCTAAGAGATAACCAAAAAGTAATAACAGATTACTGGAATCTTGGGATCATACGTATCCTAATAGATCTCGTAGTATCTTCAGGATATCTTCCTGGTGTCTTATGGGAGGTGTCAAGCAGAGTCGTGCCCCACAAGGCTTCATCTTGTGGGCTAGGCCACCCCTGGGGGCGTAGCCCATGTGGTCTGCCGTGGGTATCCGGGGTCGTACCCCCCACACATTCTTTTAGGTTATCCTATCAATTCACTAATCCAAATTATACATGTGGAGGAGTTTAGTTTAAGCAAGATTCTGTTTTCATGATGCATGCATCGGCCTACCCGTTCACTCAAGCTGGAATGTAGCGGCATTCGCAAAAATTTTCGGCACATCGCACACTCACTTTCTGCTTGCTAAACGATTCTTACGCAACGTAAGTTAGTGTACCTACAAAAAATTGATTAGATAAAACCAGTGCTGCTATCCTAGATAGACCATATTGCTAGGGCTTATACTTATTTATATAATTTTATCGCATCCTACTTTTCGCAAAACTTTTGTTGGTCAAATTTTAGGTTTTGAAAAGAGTTATGAAACTCATAACTCATTATTGGCTCTGATACCACCTGTGGCAGAACTACCTGAAATAACACGCTTCCGGAGGCGCTCGTCTTCCACTAGACACTAAGCACCTCGAAAGGGATCTACACCAGGCGGTTCCATCAAGAACACCCCAAGGGAGAACTCGAACAATCCACATTTTTCATCTAGAATCCAATGATGAGAACGAGTTTACAATACTTAGTCCATTTCATACAACAAGAGCTCTCAGAAATACATTATTATAATACCAAGTTCAGAGTATGGAATTTAAACAGCGGAATTGAAATAAACATTTAACGATAAGATACAAGGATCCATCAGTGCCCACTAGAAGAATCCTCCACACAACAGCCACTTCTCAAGCTACACCTACAACAGGGGTAAATAAACCCTGAGTACACAATGTACTCACAAGACTTACCCGACTAGTGGGAATAATTTCCTGACTCCAAAGGATATGATAAGCTTTATGGTTTGCTAGGTTTCCTTTTTGCGAAAAGCATTACTAGTAGTGAATCCTAATGTATGTGTTTTATTAGCAGTCATGATTAGTTCATTAGCTAACCATTCTATGTAAGCACATATTCTACTTTCAAGCAAGAGTTGAGCAATCAGATCATTCATCCCCTATCATCTTCCAGTTCTTACTACGTTGCTAGACCATAGCCAAGTCATACCGTATCACACGGCGATTCGTGAACCAATGTATCCCAGCTGGGTACCCCAAAACACATGCCCCGCTTGTACCCTAGGCACAAGCAAGACCAACCCACCACTCTCCTATCAAGGTGAAGCGACCCGATTTCCATGAAGGGAAATCCATAGAGTCGTAATGTAATAAGACTGTTGTAGATCATATTACCCAGATTCTAGTCGAATACCACATCCATACAACGATAATATCAGAGTACAAATAGTGCGGAATTACATAATTTATTACATCGCCACATTGGCGGAGGCAAAAATAGCATTCATTCAGAACAGCTTGAAGATAAGATCGCCAAACTCGAGCATAGGCACGAACCCCTTATCCGTCAAACTCCTCAGAGCTATACTCCTCAGCAGAACCTGTGTGCCAAAATTTATCAGTACGATTTGTACTGGCCACTCCCACCCTATGAGCATTGCTTTGTGGAAATTGGATGCAAGTTGGGATATAATCAAAAGGAACTTATAAGGCTGGGGTTTCCTATGCAATAGCATATCAAGTATATAATAATAGTTGGTCAAGTTTTAACACCATTCCCACACCCATTCCACCCCATTCCCTTCCCAGAGCCAGGTTTCGATCCTGGGATCGATTTACCACCATCTCCACACCATCACCAAATCACAACCATACCATCGCTCAGTTGATAGGCCAACTCCCTCTCGGCACTGTCTCAAGGCCCGTAGCCCCTGGCTACGACCGACACTCTCTCACGGGGGAAGAAGAGAAGGACTCATCTCACTATCTAGTTTAAGCGAAACCCTGGAAAGGTCCATAGCCGACAAGTCGGCATATGTATCGATCGATCAACCAAACACTCTATAGAGGTTTTACATACCCACAAGATTAGCCTTCCTCGGAGCCATGTATCTCCTAGGTAGAATTCCGGTCCCTTGCTAGCCTAGAACGATGCCACCCTACCTCTCAGCCCTGGAACATCCCAAGTCTAGTCTAGGATGGCTGATACTGTGAGTCGTAGACAGAGTCGGGGCCCTCCGGATGTCTAGAGCCAGGTCCACAAGGCCTCCTAAAGTCTCGGAAGGGTGTGGGGGGAAACCGCGCACCCCGTACCTCCTTGCACACGTTCACCTAGCAGTAGTGGCATCGCTCTACCAAGTAGTCCGACCGTCCCGCACCATATAGGGTGAGTGGGATGTAAGGCTTCCCGGTGAATCTGAGTACTAGTAAGTCCTTAGGGATGACCAAGCCAGAATGTCTTCATCAGGGTTTCCAATTACCGTGCCACCATAGCACCTCTACCCCGGGCTCCACCTCCCCGAGGTTCGCACCCGAGGCCACCTCCAATTACCATTTACCCACCACAGGTATTCCATATCCAAGTGCCTAGGTAGCACGACATGGCAAGACTCGCCCCAGGCTCGTCGTTATTCCAGCTCGATCGACACAACCCTCACCCTCCACACACCCAAGTCACACACGCAGCACTCTCCCCATAGTCCAGATAACACCAGTTTTCCACCATGCATCAATGTAGTATAAGCGTAGTAGCAGTAATAAGCAGTGACATATAGCAGCAAGCATGTGACTTAGCCTAACAGCGGGGTGAGCAGGGGTAAGGTTGCGTCAAGGTAAAGGCTATCAAGAAAGCATACTACCATGCAAGTCCTATCATAGTGAGTATATAACAATAAAGTAAAGCAATAGTAGTTCTACATGAGCTATGCGTAATAGGTGCTACGAGATTGGGTGGGATGTGGCACCTTCAGTGCAGTCGTCTTCATACTCCTCTCGGTACTCTCAGTCCTCGTCTGTCTGGTTCTCCTTCGAGTCTGCAAATGGTCGTATTGTAGTCACGTTAGCGATGTCTATAGAATAGCACAAAGAAGCAATAAGAATTCGAAAGAGCCAAATGTACTCAAACATGGGTTCTTTGCATAGGGCTCGATGAATTTTGGTCCTGGTCTGGTATTTTTCTGAGTTCGTATGAATTAGTTATGCATTTCCGAAGTTTCAATCATCTCGAGAAAAGGTTGAATTAATCCTGGGCTGACATGTGTCATGCTGTGACTGGTTCACGTGGCAGGTAGGGACACAGCTGGTGAGGTGGTCGGAGAGGTCGCTGAAGTGGTCAGAAAGGTTGTCGTGGTGGTCGGAGATGTCACCGAAGTGGTCGGTGAGATCGCTGAAGTGGTCGGAGAGGTTGCCTAGGTGGTCGGAGAAGTCCTCGACGCTGGCGGGGTCACATCATCAGCATGACGTTAGCATGGCATCTTCAGAGCTAAACCGCGGCTGATAGGTGGGTCTCGCTGACAGTGTCACCGACATGTGGCCCCGGTCAACGGTCAATGTTGACCGATCAATGGTCATTTATAGGTCGGGCCACGACTGAGCTGGTTGGGCCTAGATTTGGGCTGGGCTTTGGTCCGCCATGTGGCGTGCGCTGGTGCGGCCACATCATCTTGTTAGGCCACTAACGGGCCGTGGTCCATGGGCGCAGGTGAGGCGCGGTTCATGGTGAACCAGCCTGTGTTGGTCCATAGACTGTGGAGCCGGTCTGTGAAGGACTTGGTCCACTTACTCCTTCCCAGGGTGCACGATGTGGTCATGGTCGGAGGCTCGGCGGAGCTACTCGGAACATGGTTGACGTGCTCATGGTCGGAGTGGTCGGCGAAGCTGCTCGGAACATGGTCGACGTGCTCGTGGTCGGAGTGGTTGGCGAAGCTGCTCGGTATGTGGTCGACGTGGTCGGGGTCGACGTGGTCGACGAGGGAAAATCCCCTGCTCTTCCCCGACGGGGCTCCCACCGGTGGTGAGGTCACCGGCGAGCCTCTCGGGCGGTACTAGTGCCTGATTAGGGTAGGCAATGGCGTCGCCCAGCCTCGGCGAGTGCAGCGGTGGGGTCAAGGTGGTGGCTGGGGCTGCCTAGGGCTCCGGCCGCGGTGCACGGCGGTGTGGGTTCGTCGGTGTTCATGGACCGGGCTGCAGTGGTAGCAAGAGTCCGGTTGGAGGAGCGTGTGAGCTCCTCGGTGCTTCTACGGCCATGGTGGGCATGTTGAAGGAGCTCCTGGTGCTCCCAGTGGCTCTAGCCATGGTGGTGAGGGTAAAATAGAGGCGGTGGCGCCCCGACGAGGTGCGGTACGGCAAACGCAGGGCTCCGGTGGGCTTCTTCCTCTGCTAAGGTGGGCGCGGTGTGTGGGGGATATACCCCTAGGTACCACAAGATGATACATGGGCCGCACCATCCGAGGTGGCCCGGCCCATAAGATCAAGGCGTGCACATCAAGATTACAAGTCGTATTAGATATTGTAATAGTACCAAATTGGATAATTTACTTGTAACCTTGTCTCTTCGGAGTATATAAGGAGAGACAAGGGTCCCCTAGAGGACAGGTTAATCGGTATACATCTCAATACAATACATCAAAGACACAGGACGTAGGGTATTACGTCGACCAGACGGCCCGAACCTGTCTAAATCGCTGTCTCTGCGCCTTGTGTCACCATCTGGTTCCTGATTACGCGCACCGTCTACCGACAATCTACCACCACGGGCACCCTCCTCGGTGGACTGCCGACCATATTTCATCGACAGTGGCACGCCAGGTAGGGGTCCCCTTTAGGGGTTGTGCGTGCTGATCTTTCGGCGAATCAGATGGCGATTTCCTCATCGGCGCATCTTGCTGCACCACCACGACGTATCCTCATCGGCGCATCTTGCTGCACCACCACGACGTGCCACGTTCAGGTTGCCATGCTCAACAGGCAAGCAAGCAAGATCACATACAAATCTTCAAAGATCACGCACGGAGGCCCATGCAAGCATGCATCGAGCCATATGAGCAGACGTCACAAACAAAACCGATCTACAGCGCCACGCGTGTATACGGGAATAAATTCCTTGCTGCTTACGCACGGATTTCATCGGCATGATATCAACAATGACTACGACAACTAGGACCCTCGTCTGTATCCTTCGGTGAACTGCCATGTTGCAGCGGCGCCTTTCCTTGCCGACTCTGCCTCGACCGAGTTCGACTCCGACTCCCAGAGCAGTGGCCGTGGCTGAGTAGGCTGCAGGACTCAACCCAAGACAAAGGCTTGCGAGATTCCCCGCCGTCACGGACTAGCGCCGTGCACCCGGCTCGAAGCGCCGAGTCCCAGGTTTCAACGACGCGCTGATTCTATCATGTCCCGAGCAGCTCCACCGAGCTCCGACCATGTTGACCACGGACCACGTCGACCACGTCCCGAGCGGCTCTACCGAGCTCCGACCACCTCGACCACCAGACCACGTCGCAATGATGATCGCCGCGAAGAACGGCGCTACGACAATCGTGACCACGGTCATGACGACAGATCAGAAAGCTCGAGGACCGGACAACTTCATCGCCACCGACCAGATTTCTATCCAAAGATAAGTACACTTCAAATATTTATATTTAATATAATTTTCATTACGATGTTTCTCCACAATGTCCTCGTCATGATTATTCTTCAAATAACGTTTGTCCATGTATACCATCCTAAATATAACATACATCTATACTGAATGCAAATCCTCGACCAGTCATGTTGACGCTCGATGCCTCCAGAGACGGCCCTGTCTCCGGCTCCTCCCTACACGTGCATGAGCGTCTGCCCTCTGCGTTATGGGTGGTCGGCAGCGGCTCCTTAGCGACGCTTTGTTCTTCCTACACGTGCACGGGCTCCATGCCCCGCGTTATGGTTAACAAGCTAACTAGGGCTGGAGACTCAGCTATATACTAATTGGTCGGACGGTTTATATTAAGTATAAACACAAACTTCATATTAACACTGATGTTTACAAAGCACCAACTGCTTTATCACATCATGCTCATTTGCGAATGACTGCTGAGCGTCATACGTTATTTCTTCACCGCTGATTTTTCTCCATAATTTATTATTTTGTACATCATGTACTACCTTTCTACACGTTTATATTGCAGTAATTTCGAGCTATGCTCAGGGACTTCGTCGCTCGCTCGGTCGCTCCTCGACCTGTGCTCGGGGACTTCGTCGCTCGCTCTTCGACCTATGCTCGGGGACTGCCTCGATCACTCTCCGACCACGGCTCGGGGACTTCGTCGCTCGCTTCTTGACCTACGCTCGGGGACTGCCTCGATCACTCTCTAACCACGGCTCGGGGACTTCGTCGCTCGCTCCTCAACCTGTGCTCGGGGACTGCCTCGATCACTCTCCGACCATGGCTCGGGGACTTCGTCGGTCGCTCCTCGACCTGTGCTCGGGGACTTCATCACTCGCTCTTCGACCTGTGCTCGGGGACTGCCTCGATCACTCTCTGACCATGGCTCGGGGACTTCGTCGCTCGCTCCTCGACCTGTGCTCGGGGACTACCTCGATCACTCTTCGACCACGGCTCGGGGACTTCGTCGCTCGCTCCTCGACCTATGCTCGGGGAATGCCTCGACCACTCTCCGACCATGGCTCGGGGACTTTGCGTCTCGGCTACATGCGACAGGCAACTCGTATACAGTTGGGGATATTTTTCCGCACTTAGACCTTACTACAAGGCTCATACCTCGCCTTCCAGCAAGCTCGGGGACTACATCGGTACGATGCACCTGCCGGTGCATCTCGTATCGCCTGTACGACGATTGGATTCTCAATTTAACTGGGAATTCTTTTTAGACCCTGGCACCACGTGACTACGTCACCTACTACCAGGCTCGGGGACTAAGTGGGCACACTTCACCTTACGGTGAATGTGCTCGATCTGATGATCAAAGACGCTACGCTTCAAGACGCACTTACATTTCTTTTTAGAAATACAAGTGGGCACACTTCCCAGGACGGAAATCTTTTTCTTTCTTCTTAAGAGCACCATACATTCTTCGGACAACCTACTTCTCCGGCAACAATGGTGGTCGAAGATGTCAAGAACTCAAGCCTCACTGTTCGGAGAAGGTTGAAACGGCGTGTCGCATCAGAATACATGGCGCTCGGGGACTAGCTGTGGGGGATATACCCCCGGGTACCACAAGATGGTACATGGGCCGCACCATCCAAGGTGGCCCGGCCCGTAAGATCAAGGCGTGCACATCAAGATTACAAGTCGTATTAGATATTGTAATAGTACCAAATTGGATAATTTACTTGTAACCTTGTCTCTTCGGAGTATATAAGGAGAGACAAGGGTCCCCTAGAGGATAGGTTAATCGGTATACATCTCAATACAATACATCAAAGACACAGGACGTAGGGTATTACATCGACCAGACGGCCCGAACCTGTCTAAATCGCTGTCTCTGCGCCTTGTGTCACCATCTGGTTCCTGATTATGCGCACCATCTACCAACAATCTACCACCACGGGCACCCCCCTTGGTGGACTGCTGACCATATTTCGTCGACACGGTGTGACTCTCATCATGGCGGGGCCAATCGGTGTGTCATCATCGCCTTTACCACGACGTAGAAGATGCGGTGGTCTCGCCATGGCTGTGCTCTCGGCCATGGTGAGCGTGCTCCGATGTACTACGTCAAGGCTGGGATCCTCCTTTTGGCTGATGGCAGTGCGCACGGTGCGTCCTAGGTCTCGGCAAGCATGACCATGGTGGTCTTCCTAGCTAACCAGTTGGGCTAGGCCGAAGCTCAAAGCTTCAGCAAGGTTCAATCATGGCGGTGCTCGTTCCAGTTGGCTAGGGAGGTGGTCTCAGCGAAATGGCTCACCGTAGGGTTCATGGCGGTAGGATGGCGGTGCAGTGGCGAGGCGAGGCCGTGATGAGGCGATGTAGTGCCGTGCCGAGCAGCTACGTCGCTGTAGCTGATCGGGGCGGCGCTCCTAGATCTGGCAAGCTCCTCCCCGTAGTGGCCTCCTTCTCCTCCTTGCTTCTCCCTCCTCCCTCTCTCTTGACTTGACGCGGTGTGGTGCTGTGCCACCAGCGGCGGTGGCGAACGGGTTGAGGGTTAGGGCTCACGGATGTTGGCTTTTATAGCCGAGCTCCAAGGGCTCCAATGGTGGACGGTGATCGGGCGGTGGTGATGCGTGCGGTGCATCCGACGGCCCGCGTGTGGTAGCGTAGGCGCGGCGCAAGGGGGAAACAGGATCATGCGATTTGCGTGACCCCGGGCCCGCGCCTGCTCCGCGGTCGGCTCCCGGTCACGTGGTGGAGGGAGCGTGGGGAAGACGACGACGCTGTAGCTAGGTGGTTGATAGAGGGGGCCCATTTGTCAGCTTGTCCTAATGCGGCAGTGTGCGGTGCGTGACGTCTGATGGGCGGGTCCGGCTCGTCAGTGACTTGTGCGTGCGCGGGCGGTAGGGCATTGCTGGGCCGGCTTCATGGGTTGCGTGCGCGTGTGGGAGGGCAGGCGGGCTGGCTCGCAAGACCGAGCAGGTCTGAGCTGCTGCTGCTCCCTCTCTTTCCTTTCTCTTTTTCTTATCCTTTTTCTATTCTGTTTTCCTTTCTCTTTTATTTGCACAACAAAGATCAATAAAAAGCAACTCACTTGTTTAGAATTAAAATGCATGCAAGAATGTATGTGGTAGGGATTTTAACACACACCTATACATCAAGTGACATGCTATGCTTATGAGTTTGTTTAGTTGGATCACGACTAATGCAACACTTAGGGTTGTCTCCTACAAATGTCACTCATCATCACATGGGGTAAAAACAAAAAAAAATTTGTAGTTGTGATTTTTGGTGTGTGGATTTTTGGGTTGTTACAGTCCTACCCCCTTAACAGAATCTCGTCCCTGAGATTAAAGCGTAACGTACTCTTCGAAGAGGTAAGGATATTGTAGCCGAAGGTCAGACTCTTTCTCCCTTGTTGCTTCTCTCTCAGTGTGATTGCTCCATTGGATCTTGCACATCGGAATAGTTTTGCTTTGGGTCTCTTTGGTATCTCTACCCAGAATTCTGATAGGATGTTCTTTATACTCAAGAGTGTCTTGAATGTCAAGTGTACCAGTTGGAACTACTTCATCGGGCACTCTCAAACACTTACGTAGCTGTGAGACATGGAATACGGGATGTACTCCTGCCAATTCCTCGGGTAGCTCAAGTTTGTAAGCGAGTTTTCCAATCCTTTTGCGTATCTTGTATGGGCCAACAAATCTAGGGGCAAGCTTTCCTTTCACATGGAATCTGGCAGTTTCATGTAGCGGGGATACCTTGAGATATACAAAATCTCCCATATTGAACTCAAGTTCTCTTCTTCTTTTGTCAGCATAGCTCTTGTATCGACTTTGGACAATTCTCAAATTCTCCTTTACTTGGGCAACTCCTTCTTCGGCATCTTGAATCTTATCAGAGTCAAAGAACGATCTTTCCCCTGGTTGAGACCACATCAAAGGTGTCTTACAAGGTCTGCCATACAGAGCTTCAAACGGTGACATCTTGATACTAGCTTGGTAGCTATTGTTGTAAGAGGACTCTGCAAAAGGCAGGCATTTCTCCCAGTCAGAGCCATAATTTAGTACACTAGCGCGAAGCATGTCTTCTAAGATCTGATTCACTCATTCAGTCTGTCTATCTGTCTGTGGGTGATAAGTGGTACTAAAATCAAGTTTAGTTCCAATGGACTTGTGCAAAGCTTCCCAGAATCGGGTCACAAACTGAGGACCACGATCAGATATAATACTAGAGGGGGCTCCATGTAGTCTGAGGATATGCTCAACATATAGATCTGCTAATTTTTCGGCATCGGTCCTGGTCTTAACTGGTACAAAGTGAGCTACCATGGTCAAATGATTAACAATCACCCAAATGGAATCATTACCTTTCTGTGAACGGGGCAATCCAACTATGAAATCCATGGATATGCTCTCCCATTTCCACTCAGGAACGCCAAGAGGCTTTAACAATCCTGCAGGCCTTTGATGTTTAGCCTTGACTCTATTACAGGTGTCACATCGTGCCACATGTCCTGCGATGTCTGTCTTCATGCCTTTCCACCAAAAGTGTTTCTTCAAGTCTTGATACATCTTTGAACCTCCAGGGTGAATACAGTACTTAGAATCGTGAGCTTCTGACAGAACTTCCTCTCGTAGTGCTGGATCGGAAGGTACACAGATTCTATCCTTGAACCAGATGGTTCCTTGTTCATCTTCGTGGTGGTTGGCCTTGTAGCCTAGTTTCATCATACCATGGAGATATTCGATCTCCTCACAATTTTTTTGAGCTTGACGGATACGATCTATGAGATCATACTATACGCGGAGCTCATTCAACAAACCATGCGGTAGTATCTCAAGTTGGAAATCTTCAATCTCTTCCTTGAGTTTAGGTGGTATGGATTCAGTGATCAAGGTGTGACAGTAACTCTTGCGACTAAGAGCATCTGCGACTACATTAGCTTTTCCTAGATGATAGTGAATTTCCAGGTCATAGTCCTTGATCAATTCTAGCCATCGGCGTTGCCTCATATTTAGATCTTCCTGAGTGAAGAAGTACTTCAAGCTCTTGTGATCGGTGTAGATATCACACTTGTTGCCTATCAAGTAGCGTCTCCAGATCTTCAAGGCATGCACAACTGCGGCTAACTCAAGATCATGGGTTGGGTAACGGTTCTCATGTTCTTTCAACTACCAAGATGCATATGCTATCACTCTTCCATCTTGCATCAGTACACAGCTAAGTCCTTGATGGGATGCATCACAATAGACCACGAATTCTTTGCTGATATCAGGCAATGCTAGCACAGGAGTTGTGGTAAGCTTCTGTTTCAATTCCTAGAAGCTTTGTTCGCACTCGGGCGTCCATTCAAACTCCTTAGTCTTCTTCAGAAGGTTGGTCATTAGACGGGCTATCTTGGAGAAGTTCTCAATAAATCGGCGATAATATCCAGCTAATCCCAAGAAGCTTCTGACTTCTGTCACATTATGGGGTTGATCCCACTCTTTCACAGCTTCAATCTTGGTCGAGTCAACTATGACACCTTTGGCTGATAGTACATGTCCTAGGAAGGCAACTTTCTATAGCCAGAATTCGCATTTGCTGAACTTCACATAGAGCTGATGTTGGGCTAGTTTCTCAAGCACCGTTCTCAGATGATGTTCATGTTCTTCAGCGGTGGGTGAATAGACAAGGATGTCATCAATGAATACTACCACGAATTTATCCAGTTCATTCATGAAAACCTTATTCATCATGTTCATGAAGTATGCGGGACTCAAACTGTCCATACCTAGTCACAAAAGCTGTCTTCGGGATGTCACTCTCTCGAATCTTCATCTGATGATAACCAGATCTGAGATCAATCTTTGAGAAATACTTGGCACCTCGAAGCTGATCAAGTAGATCATCGATCCTTGGTAGGGGGTACTTGTTCTTGATGGTGACTGCGTTCAAGTTCCGATAATCAATGCACATTCTCATTGAGCCATCCTTCTTCTTAACAAACAGAACAGGGGATCCCCAGGGTGAAGCACTGGGTCTAATATATCCCTTCGAGATGAGCTCATCAAGCTATTTCTTGAGCTCGGCCAGTTCGTCAGCTGACATGCGATAGGGTCTCTTGGCAATAGGTCTTTTCCCCGGCAAAAGATCAATGATGAATTCTACATCACGATCTGGTGGCATACCCGGTAATTCTTTAGGGAATACATTGGGATAGTCTCTGACCACAGGCACATCATGAACTGTCTTCTCCTCTTTCTATGATTCTGAACTTGCTTTAAGGGCACACAAGATAGAAGTAGACTTTCTGGACTAGGGTTCACATCTAATGACTTGGCCTGATGGGTGGGTCACTTGGACATATCTAGGTGAACATGATATGATGCCTCGGTGAATGGTTAACCAATCCACACCTAAGATGACATCTAGGTTTGTGGAAGGTAATAGGGTTAGGTCAGCCTTAAAGGTAAGACCCTTAATGGTAAAACTCACTCCCTTACAGATGTGGGTGCACTTTAGGTCTCCTAAAGGTGAGCTGGTGATGATAGGCTTTCCACGTGGGGTTATAGGTAAGTCATGCTCTCATGCAAACTTGGATGATATGTAAGAACAAGTTGCTCCAGAGTCAAATAGAACTGATGCAGTATTGCCATTAACTAAAAACATACCGTACACCATGTCAGGGGCAGCCTTTGCTTCCTCGACGTCCAGATGGTTGAGATGTCCACGAGTAGCAGATCCCTTGAATTGAGACTTCTGAGCGGCTGAGTTCTGAGGGCACTCGGTGGCTCTATGACCTGGTTGGCCACAAGCGAAGCAAGTGAAAGGCGCATCGCCTGTAGGGGTTGGCACGGGTGCCTTCCAGTTTCCAGTGCCTGGTGCAGAGCGGTTCTGTGCTGGCCGTTCATTCGTTGAGCGGGGACGGTTGAAACGGTCCTGAGTGTTGCGGTCCTGAGCATAACGGTCCCGGGTGTAATGATCCTGAGCAGGGCGGGAGTATTTGGTGGTATAGCCTGCACTACCCCTACTCGATCTAGGGTTGTCATCCCTATTGTGGCGAGAGTGTTCCCTGGATGGTGCATCTCTATGAAACCTCTTGTGATCACGTCCATGGAAGGACTCCTCAGGCTTACGCTTCCAGGGTCTCTTGATCCCGTTCCTGCGTTACTTGCTCTAAACGGTGCTGAGCTACACTCCTCTCAGCAGTCACCCGGGCCAACTCTGCCCTCAGCCTTTCCGCCTCAGTAGGCTCCGGACGGGGCTCACGAGGAGCTAACTTGTGACGAGGCGCCCTGCCTCCAGCGGACTTGTGAGCGGTGCATTTCGTGTGCGCCATCTGTAGCAAAAAGTTGCAACGTAAGGGAATAATCATTTAAGGGATACGAAATTTAATTATTTGAGACTAACAATTTTTAAAGGAGGAAGTAATGCAAAAATGCCATGTATGCTTGAACATGATGCATGCACAATCCGTACGTCCTCACAAACCTAGAAAAAAATTTAAAGGCTAGCGAAATATACGGTGGCATACATACGTTCTCTCGTATACGGTAGCTAGTCGATCTACAACGATACGTTGTTAGTGTACCTACAGCAAATTTCATTTCAGCCCAATAATTTCCCAAAAAGGCTTGTAAAGTAAGCAGTAAACTAAATACTTTCATACATACATCCCCCGATGTATATACTCTAGTATCACAGCTACCCAACAGAGATACCCACACTTAAGTACTCTCATAGATACATGATCGAACATGTAAGTATGCGAGCAACCACAACTACTCTCCCCTAGACCGACGGTTGGACGGTCATGCTCTCACAACTCCCACTTACCAGAGCATAGAGGTATTTTGATCCATACATTACCACCCAAGCGGATGGCATCCATACAATAGCACGCCGTATGGACAACGAAACAGAAACAAGTAGGAACCCCCAAGTTAGTACTTTAATAAGCCACCTAAGAGTCCTTATTTGGGCATAAAGGATATGACCACTGGCAACACTTAGTATTTAATTTAGAATTTTCACAAATACTTTTGTTTTAAATACACAAATGACATGTTTAGTGTCGAATCTTGCTCTGATGCCAGCTGTAATAGAACCGACCAAATCATAAGAACGTAAGTACAAAAATAATCACCGAAGTGATCAAATTCCTGTACTTAAGCTCCCATAATCCCAGTAGTCCGGAAATCACGAAGGATTTCAAACAACTCTCGACATACAAACCAAGATCATAGTGATTCAACACAACACATCATTCGTTACAACATTTCACAAGTGGCATTCGGATTACATCCATCAGAGTGCAAAATAAAATATTACAAACCAAGTTCAAATCTGCGGAAGCAACATAGTTTAGTACATAACTTCATAGTTTCAAATACATTGCCAGAGCTTAGTCATGTCCCACAAAAGCATCTTCAGATACGAGAACTAGGAGAGACCGCGCCCAACGGTCTAGTCTTCATCCCTAGCCGGGAGAAGGCAATACTTGCAGCAACCAAAGTAGAACTGGTCATCTGCAATAGGTGGGAGATAAACCCTGAGTATGAGAAGGTACTCAGCTAGACTTATCCGTCAAAACCAGAAATAAAAGACACCAAGGGTCATGCAAGGCTTATGAGGTGGGCTAGCTGGACATAGTTCCATAAAAGAGCTTATGAATATAGTAACCAATTCAACTTCGCATCAAGTTTATCATCATTTACCTGTCCACTAGATTTGCACCTGTACTAGAGCACTCACTTATTAGGAGCAAACAATATTAACCATAGCAGGTATAATAAGGCTGTCATCATCATATCATCATTTCCGAACCATTATGTTATTTAGTGTATCTACTTTGGAGATAAGCCCGTCAAGTTCTCACTAACCGGGAGAGATGGCGACTCGAATCGAATTACAACTCAGCTGAGGGGGTATTCCTAACTCTCACCCTGGCATACTTTGCAAGGGTAGCCGTGGGTCACCTTTGGGACAACTCAGGAACCAAATTCACGGGTTCGATCAGCGCCAGCACTCTCAGGGATTACCCTTCTGCCAAGACGATCAGGACTTTTAAATCACCTGCCCTTGGACTCACGCCTGCGGCTCCCTTCCAAGGCGTACTTTATACTTATCGACTCCCGGCCTGAGGTGAGCTACTCGGCTTCGGGTCGGTCTTTGGACACGGCCAACTAAGAGAGAGGCATGCGTTCAACATGAACAGGAAAGGCTCCAAGATTCAGTCCTTAAATGACACAGATGGAGTCACTACAAACCGGCAAGCCTCCGCCCGGTCTTCATTTCAAATTAAGACAGGTTCTTTTTCATGATAGCAAATATAGCCAACCGTGCCATATGTATATTCCTATATCTCGCAGGTGACAGGAAATCACCTGACTTCTACCACGTTTAAGCAGGGCTAAGCACTACACGAACTTGAGCTACATAGGATTCAGGGTATCAATATCTGGACAAGGATTGGATAACCAATGCAGCAAGTGTTTGCATCCAACACCTAAACTTAATGCAACAATATATATATGTAACAATAATACTTTAACTGCATTTTAGAAATAAGGAGGCTTAATATGCTCCGGGGCTTGCCTTTCACAAAGTTGCACGAACGGTGATCCGGGCACTCAACGGCAACCTCGTCTGGCACTTCTCCCGAGGGCTGCACCTCCTGAACCTCCGGTGTTGGCTGATGCTGCTCCCCGCTCGGTTCCTCGAATTCCAGCAGTGTCACTCCTTCTGGTACACCTATTGCATGCTGATGCACAAGATAAATATCATGGATGCATAAGGAATGACATGGTGCTCATGATGAATGGATCACGGTAAGTGTTTAACGAAAACATCACTGGACACTCGTTTACCGATTAAGAACAGCTCTATTCAAATCACTTTAACACATGTATCTAACTTAACTTGAAGAACAAGATCAACTTACCTAACTTGCATAACCTAAGATAAAGATGCTCATCTTCAGTTAAAGGCCTAACATACCACAAGTTTAGGAATAGTAAAGGCATACTTAAATCAACAGTTAAGGATTCATATGCAAACGAGCAGTTCATTAATTCAATCATAACAAGAGTTCCACAATTTCAAATGACTTGCAAGAGGACACTCTGGAAAGCTTATGAAATTCTCTACAAATCATTTGTAAACATCAAAGCATGATTCTTACGTTAACCAAATTGAATTAAAGTAAACATAGAATCTGTCCAGAAATGACAGGTTTAATAAATTAATTATTTAGTGATGATGCAAAAGCATAATTGGACCAAACCAAGTTTACCAACTTGTGGTGCATATCAGAGGAACATCAGAAAGTATAGTGCCAACTTCTAAATAAATTATTTAATGTCCTTTTCTAATTTATTTAGTTAATTAGGTGATTAAAGCGACATATAGTAAAACTATATATAAACATCTACAAAAATTACAGTAGCTACCTCATGCTTCACATAGACTACCATAAAAATTTCAAAGCAATTGGACAAGTAGAACTTGCTGTATCAAAAATAACAGATGGCAGGGCTATTTCTAGCGTAATTAGGAAACCCTATTGAAAAGTGTCAAGAAACAGATTTCACATTTTTCCTAGCATCTTTCTAGCATAAGAATAGCACTCACCAAATTTTACCTTTACTGGATCTATAGAAAAATTATGAAAATTCACACAAGATCCATCCATGCAAACAAGAGAATTTCCTAACTCCTACATACAGTGTCCAAAATGTATGAAAATTTAACTACAAGCTATCCATGATATGAGCAGTACACCATAAAAAATTCATGCCATTTGGAGCTACACAAAAAAAGATATAATTACCCCTATTTCCCTCATGATTAAAAGAGATAATAAGCAACTCCATTTTTCATAACAGAACATGGCATAAATTATATTTTTAGTATAAACTAGACATTATCAGGAACTCAACAAAATTGGAACCACATCATTTGGATCTACCAACTAAGAGATACATATTTTTGAATATGTACTCAAATCTGTGAAAAAGAATAAAACAAAACAAAAATGGAAAACCTAATCGCTACAGCTGGGCCGGCCCGGAAGAACGGCGGCCCACAACGCACGCGCCAGCGCAGCCCAAAACTTGGCGCGGCCCACGTCGGCTCCCGCCTCAGCTCGGCGACTGACGAACGGGTCCCGCAAGACAGTGAGACAGACAGGGGAGGGAAAGAAGGACGACAGCGTAGCTCGTCGCCGATGGCAGCTCTGGCGAGGCCATCGGTGCCAACGTGTTCGCCTCACCCGTGCGCACCTAGTGGTACCATCAATTTCAACTATTACAGCAGCTAGAGGAAATGGCGACGGCCATGGCGGCGCACGGCCACGGGTTGGCCGGCTCCGGCGAGGTGACGGCGTCACGGCCCTAGTGGCCTACCCTACGAGCATCAGCATCACTCACAGGACTTAGAGCACGAGAAAGAGGGGATGGTAAGAGGCTCGAGCGGCACAGCCACGTGCGAGCTCGGCCGGCGGCGGTCATGGCGACCTAGTGGAGCCGCCTTCACGGTGAGCTCTACCTGAGGCGAAAACGAGATGACGGTGTGGTCGCGGACGTGGAGGAGCTCATGGTGGTGCTGTGGCTCAGAGGAATCGGACAAAGGCGCTCAGTTGAGGGGGTTTGGCTCACGGCAGCCATGGCTTCCCGGTCACCGCGCTCGTGGAAGAGGATGGCGGGGGTGAAATGGCGAGATGAAAGGCGAGTGAGTGAGGCGTTGGCTTTCATCTGGAGCACGGACGCGTGACATGGAGATGCTGGCAGAGCATGCACGCCATGTGGTGGTCAGCTCCTGAACCGATCGGCCACAGCGTGCTCTGATGATTGTCTGAAATGGCCTGAATCGACGTCCGATGGCACGACTGACAGCGTGATTTAGGCGATCTATATCTCCCAAACGGTGGCGATCTGGTTCATGGTATAGTTGACAAAACTAAAGATCCAAGTGAGGACTACAACTTTGTCAATTGGAGCTCGAGTTGGTTCGGCCAGGTTAAGGAGATACAAGGCTCCAAACAATGATACACGAAACTAGAAATCAACTCTTGGACTTAGAAAAATTGTAAGTGTAGAATTCAACCCCAAATCTGACTTGTGGGCCATGTTTGAGACTGTTCCACACATTTTCATGAGTGGGTCATATTGAGACTTTTGTTCCTTGATAAATTGGCTACAACTTTGGTAAAGGGTGCACAGCCATGCAAGATCTCTAGGTTGGACTTTTGAATCAGTCAAACCGAGTCACTCTATGGGTCATTCAAAGTCAAACCTCCCCTAGAGGGCAATTTAGTCATTTTGGTCCACATGAACAATGTCCCATCAATGATCCTATGTGTAGTTAAGGTGTATTAGACCCTAACTAACCACTCTACACAAGTGCTACACCAACTTCTAATGATCACATGTGATGAAGCAACAAAACAATCAATTTCACTCTAATGTTGCAATTCCATGTTTCACATGTTTCATGACTTTGTTGTAATTTTAAACTTGTCATATTACTACCATGTTGCCATGTTTCAAGGTATGAGAAACTCATGTTGCATTCACATGTTGCGCTACTACCATTCACAAACAATCAAGTATGAAACAAACAAAATTGAGAATGTTGTATATGCATGTTTCAGTAACAATGGCATGATGAGATAGATGATGCACATGTTTATGAAATGAAATGCAATTTTGTGGGAGCCAAACACCTAGGGTGTTACAAAGTCCTCTCACACTTGTCATGTAGGTACTCGGTCTGCCTGAGTGCCTCGATTAGGTGACCCTGGTTGCGTACGGCCTTCTTCCTGAACTCCTCTAGCTCCTAGGTCATGGTCTTGTTCCGAGATTGGATTTTCAGCATGTCAATCCCCTTGGACCTCTCTCTGTCTCCTCTGCGGTTGAACTCAGCCTTCTTGTCATCCAACTCTCTCTACAACTCCAAGACCTTGCTGTCAAGGTAGCAGTTCCTGTTGCCTAGGTTGGCTGCTTTGTCTTGTAAGTTAGCGACCTTGGCTCTATGGACTTCTTCATGACGGTTGAGCTCGTCCTGTAGCTTAGCAACTATCTCAAGCAGACTAGCTCGCTCCTGTGCTCCCTGTGAGTCTCGCTCCTAGTACTCCCACAGAAGGGCCTGGTCCTATCGTCTCCTCTGCTCTAGCTGGGTCACGTACCTGTCCTGCTCCAGTAGGTGGATAGCTAAAACACGAAGGCATCTGTCCTCCTCGGCAAAGATCACCCTGCCGACTGCGAAGCTTTGCTCACTAGGGGTAAGGCTAAGGTCGAGGGCCTAGGGAAGTAGACAGAACTCTGTCGTCTTCAGGTGCTCGAGTGGTCCCTCATTACTCTGTGAAGTGCCTTGTGTGAGATAGATCGCAGTCCCTCCTCGACTGTGTCCTCTATAGTCATCTCGGTGAAAGCTGGGACAGAAGGTAAGGTAGTGCTAGCTGGGAACTCGACTGAGGTGACAACCGGTCCTTCGATTCCTCCTTCCTGAGTTGGTTTCCCGGTGCAGGTGACCTTGACAAGCTCATCGGGGACTCCTAACGTGATGAGAACTCGGCAGAGGGTCTGTGCAAAACCCCCGAGCTCACGTAGGTCAAAGGTAAGCTTGGCGTGGTCCATAGGTAGCGGTCCTAGAGGCGGCCAGTCGACGTTCGTTGCCATCTGCATGTGATAAGGAACAGGTGTCAGCAGGTCAATGATAGATAAGCCTTGCATAAAAGTAAATGCAGGGTCGGTATATAACCGAAAGAAGGGTTGTTCACGTCCTATTCTATCGTCCATTTCTGAGGATTTCGTCCTATGGTCAAGTATGGCTCTGATACCAATTGAAGCGACCCGATTTCCACGAAGGGAAATCCACAGAGTCATAATGTAATAAGACCGTTGTAGATCATATTACCCAGATTCTAGTCGAATACCACATCCATACAATGATAATATCAGAGTACAAATAGTGCGGAATTACATAATTTATTACATCGCCACATTGGCGAAAGCAAAAATAGCATTCATTCAGAACAGCTTGAAGATAAGATCGCCAAACTCGAGCGTAGGCACGAACCCCTTATCCGTCAAACTCCTCGGAGCTATACTCCTCAGCAGAACCTGTGTGCCAAAATTTATCAGTACGATTTGTACTGGCCACTCCCACCCTATGAGCATTGCTTTGTGGAAATTGGATGCAAGTTGGGATATAATCAAAAGGAACCTATAAGGCTGGAGTTTCCTATGCAATAGCATATCAAGTATATAATAATAGTTGGTCAAGTTTTAACACCATTCCCACACCCATTCCACCCTATTCCCTTCCCAGAGCCAGGTTTCGATCCTGGGATCGATTTACCACCATCTCCACACCATCACCACATCACAACCATACCATCGCTCAGTCGACAGGCCAACTCCCTCTCGACACTGTCTCAAGGCCCGTAGCCCCTGGCTACGACCGACACTCTCTCATGGGGCAAGAAGAGAAGGACTCATCTCACTATCTAGTTTAAGCGAAACCCAGGAAAGGTCCATAGCCGACAAGTCGGCATATGTATCGATCGATCAACCAAACACTCTGCAGAGGTTTTACATACCCACAAGATTAGCCTTCCTCGGAGCCATGTATCTCCTAGGTAGAATTCTGGTCGCTTGCTAGCCTAGAATGATGCCACCCTACCTCTCAGCCCTAGAACATCCCAAGTCTAGTCTAGGATGGCTGATACTGTGAGTCGTAGACAGAGCTGGGGCCCTCCGGATGTTAGGAGCCAGGTCCACAAGGCCTCCTAAAGTCTCGGAAGGGTGTGGGGGGAAACCACGCACCCCGTACCTCCTTGCACACATTCGCCTAGTAGTAGTGGCATCGCTCTACCAAGTAGTCCGACCGTCCCGCACCATATAGGGCGAGTGGGATGTAAGGCTTCTCGATGAATCTGAGTACTAGTAAGTCCTTAGGGATGATCAAGCCAGAATGTCTTCATCAGGGTTTCCAATTACCGTGCCACCATAGCACCTCTACCCCGGGCTCCACCTCCCCGAGGTTCGCACCCGAGGCCACCTCCAATTACCATTTACCCGCCACAGGTATTCCATATCCAAGTGCCCAGGTAGCACCACATGGCAAGACTCGCCCTAGGCTCATCGTTATTCCAGCTTGGTCGACACAACCCTCACCCTCCACACACCCAAGTCACACACGTAGCACTCTCCCCATAGTCCAGATAACACTAGTTTTCCACCATGCATCAATGTAGTATAAGCGTAGTAGCAGTAATAAGCATTGCCATATAGCAGCAAGCATGTGACTTAGCCTAACAGCGGGGTGAGCAGGGGTAAGGTTGCATCAAGGTAAAGGCTATCAAGAAAGCATACTACCATGCAAGTCCTATCATAGTGGGTATATAACAATAAAGTAAAGCAATAGCAGTTCTACATGAGCTATGCGTAATAGGTGCTACGAGATTGGGTGGGATGTGGCACCTTCAGTGCAGTCGTCTCCGTACTTCTCTCGGTACTCTCGGTCCTCGTCCGTCTGGTTCTCCTCCGAGTCTACAAATGGTCGTATTGTAGTCGCGTTAGCGACATCTATAGAATAGCACAAAGAAGCAATAAGAATTTAAAAGAGCCAAATGTACTCAAACATGGGTTCTTTGCGTAGGGCTCGATGAATTTTGGTCCTGGTCTAGTATTTTTCTGAGTTCATATGAATTAGTTATGCATTTCTGAAGTTTCAATCATCTCTGGAAAAGGTTGAATTAATCATGGGCTGACACATGTCATGCTGTGACTGGATCACGTGGCAGGTAGGGACACAGCTGGTGAGGTGGTCGGAGAGGTCACTAAAGTGGTCGGAAAGGTTGCCGTGGTGGTCGGAGATGTCACCGAAGTGGTCGGTGAGATCGCTGAAGTGGTCAGAGAGGTTGCCTAGGTGGTCGGAGAAGTCCTCGATGCTGGCGGGGTCACATCATTGGCATGACGTCAGCATGGCATCTTCAGAGCTAAACCGCGGCTGACAGGTGGGTCCTGCTGACAGTGTCACTGACATGTGGCCCCGGTCGACGGTCAACGTTGACCAGTCAATGGTCATTTATAGGTCGGGCCTCGACTGAGCTGGTTGGGCCTAGATTTGGGCTGGGCTTTGGTCCGCCACATGGCGCGCGCTGGTGCGGCCACGTCGTCTCGCTGGGCCACTAACGGGCCGTGGTCCACGGGCGCAGGTGAGGCGCGGTTCATGGTGAACCGGCCTGTGTTGGTCCATAGACTGCAGAGCCGGTCTGGGAAGGACTTGGTCCACTTACTCCTTCCCAGGGTGCACGACGTGGTCATGGTCAGAGGCTCGGCGGAGCTGCTCGGAACATGGTCGACGTGCTCGTGGTCGGAGTGGTCGGCGAAGCTGCTCGGAACATGGTCGACGTGCTCGTGGTCAGAGTGGTCGGCGAAGCTGCTCGGGATGTGGTCAACGTGGTCGGGGTCGACGTGGTCGATGAGGGAAAATCCCTTGCTCTTCCCCGACGGGGCTCCCGGCGGTGGTGAGGTCACCGACGAGCCTCTCGGGCGGTACTGGTGCCTGATTAGGGTAGGCAATGGCGTCGCCCAGCCTCGGCGAGTGCAGCGGTGGGGTCAAGGTGGTGGCTAGGGCTGCCTAGGGCTCCGGCAGCGGTGCACGGCGGCATGGGTTCGTCGGCATTCATGGACCGGGCTACAGTGTAGCAAGAGTCCGGTTGGAGGAGCGTGTGAGCTCCTCGGTGCTTCTACGGCCATGGTGGGCGTGTTGAAGGAGCTCCTGGTGCTCCTAGTGGCTCTGGCCATGGTGGTGACGGTAAAACAGAGGCGGTGGCGCCCCGACGAGGTGCGGTGCGGCAAACGTAGGGCTCTGATGGGCTTCTTCCTTGGCTAAGGTGAGCGCGGTGTGACTCTCGTCATGGCGGGGCCAGTCGGTGTGTCATCGTCGCCTTTACCGTGACGTAGAAGACGCGGTGGTCTCGCCATGGCTGTGCTCTCGGCCATGGTGAGCGTGCTCGTGCATGCGCGCTCCTGCTCTGATGTACTACATCATGGCTAGGATCCTCCATTTGGCTGATGGCAGCGCGCACATCGCGTCCTGGGTCTTAGCAAGCGTGACCATGGTGGTCTTCCTAGCTAACCAGTTGGGCTAGGTCAGAGCTCAAAGCTTCAGCAAGGTTCAATCATGGCGGTGCTCGTTCCAGTTGGCTAGGGAGGTGGTCTCAGTGAGATGGCTCACCGTAGGGTTCGTGGCAGTAGGATGGCGGTGTAGTGGCGAGGCGAGGCCATGTTGAGGCGATGCGGTGCCGTGCTGAGCAGCTATGTCATTGTAGCTGATCGGGGCGGTGCTCCTGGATCCGGTGAGCTCCTCCCCGCAGCGGCCTCCTTCTCCTCCTTGCTTCTCCCTCCTCCCTCTCTCTCGACTTGACGCGGTGTGGTGCTATGCCACCAGCGGCGGCGGCGAACGGGTTGAGGGTTAGGGCTCACGGACGTTGGCTTTTATAGCCGAGCTCCAAGGGCTCCAATGGTGGACGGTGATCGGGCGGTGGTGATGCGTGCGGCGCATCCGATGGCCCATGTGCGGTAGCGTAGGCGTGGCGCAAGGGGGAAACATGATCATGCGATTTGCGTGACCCCAGGCCCGCGCCTGCTCCGCGGTCGGCTCTCGGTTGCGTGGTGGAGGGAGCGTGGGGAAGACGACGATGCTGTAGCTGGGCGGCTAATAGAGGGGGCCCATTTGTCAGCTTGTCCTGATGCAGCGGCGTGCGGTGCGTGACGTCTGATGGGCGGGTCCGGCTCGTCAGTGACTTGTGCGTGCGCGGGCGGTAGGGCATTGCTGGGCCGGCTTCATGGGCTATGTGCGCGTGTGGGAGGGCAGGCGGGCTGGCTCGCAAGGCCGAGCAGGTTTGGGTTGCTGCTGCTCCCTCTCTTTCCTTTCTCTTTTTCTTATCCTTTTTCTATTCTGTTTTCCTTTCTCTTTTATTTGCACAACAAAGATCAATAAAAAGCAACTCACTTGTTTAGAATTAAAATGCATGCAAGAATGTATGTGGTAGGGATTTTAACACACACCTATACATCAAGTGACATGCTATGCTTATGAGTTTGTTTAGTTGGATCACGACTAATGCAACACTTAGGGTTGGCTCCTACAAATGTCACTCATCATCACATGGGGTCAAAACAGAAAAAAAAATTGTAGTTGTGATTTTTGGTGTGTGGATTTTTGGGTTGTTACACAAGGGGTCCTGGTCCCCATCCAAACTTAGACTCCAAGCCCCCACACCCGAGTCCTAGACTCAGTGTGGTGCTTAGACCTCCATGTGGTAGAACCGCCTAATCTAATGCCTCCCAGGAGTACTTGTCTTCCATGAGACACTAAGTTCCTAAGAGAGGACACTAAACTACGTAGTTCCATCGAGCACACCCCAAGGGAGAACTCAAAAATCCACATTTTTTCATCAGGATCATAAATGAGAGAATAAAGCTTGCAACATTCTTAAGTCATTTCTTACATCACTTTATTACAGTACTAGAATATTATCTCAATTTATTATAACAGCAGAATATAACAATGTTATCAGAGTTATAGAGGAAGCAGGATTAATTTTAGGACATGGTGTAGCATTAACATAATGGACATTTTTATACAAGAGATGATAGCAGATTTTACATCTTTTCTTATAAAAACCTTTCGTTTGTGCTATAAATAAACACTATGGTCGTAGCATGAAAGGAATCCTCTCTGAGCCTACTAGGAGGTTTTCACACACAAGAGTCAGCTCTAAGTATCCTCCGATCACCTGCAATAGGGGAATAAAACTGAGTACTCAATTATACTCAGTAAGACTTACCCAACAGGAGGAAAATAAAAGACTCCAAGGATATACAAGGCTATCTGGCTTATGGGTTATTGCATGTGCGCAAGAATTACTAAATGTGCATCCTTATATTCAACTTCATTAGCGGTCATCATTAGTTCATTAACTAACCATTCTATGTAAGCACCTATGCTACTTTCAAGCAGGTGGTAAGCAATCAGAACCATTTTACCATCTTTCATATTCTAGTTCTTACTGTGGTGCTAGACCATAGTGTTTAGACCAACCCATTCCATTCTTGACATGGGATCTAGGTCCCTGTCCAAACTTGGACTCTAAGCCCCCACACTTGAGACCCAGTCTCAGTATGGTGCTTAGACCTCCACCTTTCCATGCCTCCAATCAGTCGCTTTGGAAAGAGCCGGAACCCACGATAAGAGCGTAACGAGCCTTCCTGCTTCCATAAGCAAGTATGTGCTCTGGATAATAAGTCTGTGACCTGACTACCATCCACAGCAATGGACGGTCCACAATCGACATAGGCGAAACAAGTGTAATTCGAGCCTCGCTCGAATGCCTAACCAAGTCCAAATCCAAAGTACCATTCCACCCGGTCTCCAATTATCATTCATATATATTCCATGTGACAGCAACAATAATATATTTCCTATCTCTCACGATGACAGGTAATCACTCGACTTCTACCGGATCCTATAGCATATCAATTTACATGATCCTGACATACTAGTAGGACTCATAGGATAAGGATATATATATATGCAAGTGGTTTTCATTCAACTCCTTAAAACTTAATGCACAAGCATAAGATAAACTGCAGAATAATAGGGGTTATGCACCGGGGTTTGCCTAAGTATGGTATAACCAAAAGTTCGCATTCCATCATTATGACATGATCATCAAGGCATCCTATTTTTTGCTACTTCAGTCGACTCCAAGATCCATCGTTGTTCCTATTATGATATACGTGGATACAACGCAGAGGCGCAATTAATCAACGGTAACCGCAACTCTTAAATATATGATTACCCTCTGCAAGCTAACAATCCAGATTTAATGAGTAACATACTGGTATACGTATCCACGTCATCAAGTAAGGCTTTGTCTCTGAAAAAATGTTCTATTTTTAAAATCCCAAGGGGCTTTTGCATTTTATTGATTAAATATATATTTCCAAACTAGGACTCATTTAGCTACCTTAGCAAACTAATTATTATGGAGCTACAAAAATTACAGTGAGCACCTAATAATGTTAGGGATTTACTGTAAAAATTTTAGAGCCAACGCTATCACCAATTTCTCACAAAAATTCCTACAAGTTTATATCTTACAATATTAAGCATCTTAAATTAATTATATAACTCCTAGAAATATTACAAAACTATGTGAACAAAATATACTAGCAGATACATCACAATTTTAGGAACCTAACAAAATTTGTTTCATAATTTTTGGACACCTACATGATTTTAGATTAATTACACAAAACTGGTTCTTAAATAAAAATACAAAACCATTTGTAATTCTTTACTAAAAAGACGAACCAAACTGGCCCAACGCGACCCACGCGTGGAGACGTCCCACGACGGGGAGCCCACGCGCGCGCTGGCGTTTTAGCAAAAACGCCCCCGAGCTTCCTACTATTCTTATAGCCACAATCCATCCTATTTACTCAGTCAGCACTTATGCACGAAAGACCCCAAGAGAAGCTGTATTTGCATCGGGGAGGTCCCCGCGACCCCCTGAGCTCACCGGCGCAGCGTGGACCGGTACGGCCCCGTTACGCTGGCCAACCGAGACCCTTCCAGACCTAGCTATGGGACCAATGCTCAGCTATGGGCCGACGCACGACGATGGGCGGTGGTTGCACGAACGAAGGTGAAGCAGAGCGGGTTCTCCCCGATGGCAGGTGACCTGCGGTGGTGGCAACCGCATTTTGGTGGGCCACAACATGCAACAGATAATAGAAGTGATGGGTAAGCATCAATGATGCACCACGATCCTACCCGTGGTGGTGGCCTAGCCAGAGATGCCCCGTGCAAGTCTAGCAGCATGCGCGTGGCGAGCTCGATGGCGAACCATAGCGACACGGTCGTGTCACAGCGTGGAGGCAGCTATAGGGCTGTGACTTGAGTGCGCATGATGAAGAGGGGGTTCTAGGTGGGGCTAGTGGTGTGGTCAATTTGATGCGAGATGGCGAGGTTGGAGCTGGCCATTGTGAGGCTTGTTGGGCCTTAATGGCGCGGTGGCGGGAGCAAAGCTCCAAAATTGGAGCTTGGCCTGGCCATAATCAAGGCATGGTGGGGGCGGTTGATGAGAGGCTGTGAGGACGGAGCTATGAGTGCATGGAATTGATGGGAAATGACCCCTCGTAGGCAGTTGAGTTGGCATGGCTCAGCGGCACAGAGAAGGAAAGAGAGAGAGACGGGGTGCGACCAGTCACTCAACGAGGCGAGCCTTGGTGGGACGCGGTCGACGCGACCAGCATGGCCCATGGCCAAACGCTAACCGACAGGCACCCATGCTCGTGCGTGCGGCATCAAAGTAGGCCAGCGACGTAGTGCGGTGCAGCGGCAGGCGACGTAGTGTGATGCAGCGCGCAGGCGTGAGCGTGACATGATGCGACAGTAGCAAGGTGGCTGTGTCACGATGCGAGGTGGGTCAGCAGCGTGGCAGCGCGCGGGGTAGGGCAGCGCCGCTCAGCTGGGCGAGCCACAGCAACGGCGGCTCCTCGCAGTCGGGGCTGGGCAACCAGGCTAGCCAAGCGTGGCACCGTGTGTGTGCACGCAGAGCGCACCAACGCTGTGATTTCATGTCCCCGTGGCCTGGTGACCACGCCTAGCCCAGAGGGCTAGCCCGAGAACATGTTGTGCATGGATTTTAAAGCAGTGACTACCACTAAACCATTGCCTCTAGACTGAAACCGACTTCACCACGATCAAACTAATACATGAGGATGCTCAGCCAAGCTAAAACACCACATCACCCTCTAACCTAGCTCTCTAAATAAATTGCTTAAATTAGCAATGTCTAGCTGTTGACAAACTTAGAAATTTTTTAAGTTTTGAGCTGAACTTGATTTCAATTTGCGATTTCTAAGCTATTGGAAATATTAGCTAGTAATATGATTTTTCAACGGCAAGTATTTCACTGTCATCTACAAAGTTCATATTTCAAACTTCATTTAAGTGTCACATGTGTGTTCTATAGAGTTTTTGCTCAATAAAAATTGGTTATTTTAGGCTACAAGAAATTTATCAACACCTTCTACCACATGCATTATTACACAAGCACGATGCTCGTGACATGATTTAGTAGTTGGTTTAGGGCATAACACCAAGGGTGTTACACTCCACCATCCCCGCCTCCAATCAGTCGGTTAGGAAAGAGCCAGAACCCACCACAAGAGAGCAATGAGCCTTCTCACTTCGATAAGCAAGTATGTGCTTAGGATAATAAGTCTGTGACCTGACTACCATCCAAAGCAATGGACGGTCCTTAACCGACACAGACAGGAAAAATAATATAACCAAGCTATGTCCTATTGGCCGCGGGACACAACCTATAACATCCACCAATACCCATGCCATATTCCTGCCCGGTCTACATTTACTTTCACCATTTTATCATAAGAGTAATAATAATAATCACCTATTGTGAGTAACGGTAGGTAACTCATGCTACCGATAGCCTAAGCATAGCAGCTACTCGACCTATGCTAGTAGGACTCATAGGTAGGTTTATCTATGCATGTAGTTTTAATATAAATCATGTAACGTAAATGCACATCACATATATATATATATCTAGTGATTATTCAAAATAATGGTTATGCACCGGGGCTTGCCTTAGGCAGGTGGATTTTCGGCTATGTCAGTCGTCGGTGGTGTGGGGCTTCCTCCTATACGAGAACCTCCTCCTCGTACTCCTCGATCATCTTCTCCAGCGGTCACGAACTCCACTAACTCGTTCTCTACATGTATGCAATGATGATGCAACACTTAGTATTTTGGCAACAGCAACTCTTAAAATAAGAATACATGTATGCAATGATGATGCAACACTTAGTATTTTGGCAACAGCAACTCTTAAAATAAGAATACACATGCTAAGCTACTAAGCTAGCTCTAATGACTAAGATACTAAGCTAATCATTATCTCTACCAATAGATTTCAAGCTCCCCCTACAAGTGCTTAACTTTTATAAACCAATATCATGTCATTATTCCTTTAGCCTTAATGGGTATTTAGCTACGATATTAAGTAGTCTATTCTAGGGCTACAAAAATTACAATAAGCATATAATAATACAATGAAGCTACTATAAAAATTTCAAGGTTTTTGCTATCACCAATCTACCACAAAAATTCCTATAATTATTAATAAAAAAATACTAAGCATCTCAACTATTTTAATGCTCCTTAGCAACCACACAGCTATGTATGAACTAACTATACTAATAGGTAGACAATGTTTTTGGGAACCTAACAAAATTAGTTTCACAATTTTTTAGATATCTATATTATTTTATATTAATTGCCAAAGTTCAGCTCAGAATTAAAATAAAAAGCTATTTATATTTTCCACGAAAAAGATAAACCAATTTCGGCCCAATGCGGCCCACGCGGGGCGCGGCCCACACGCGGAGGCGGCCCGCGGTGGGGAGCCCGCGCACGTGCTGGCACTCTTGCAAAAATGCCCTTGCGTTATCAGACAATAGTGTGAACACTACACGTACTATTTCTATAGACAACGACTTTGCAACGGAGCCCTCGTATCTTTTCACCTTCGCACCGGAGAGGTCCCCAAGATGCCCTGCTCTCGTCGACACGGTGGATGGTGGCACTAGGTGGTACGTCGACCACTCGAGGCTCGCACCAACCCAACTAACAAGACGAACCCCATCTACGACCCTAACGCCTACCCTATGCGGTGATATGAAGCAACAAGGCACACTAGAGCGAGCTGCCATCGCGCACGGTCACCCACGATGGCACCGCGGTCATCTCGGTGAGCTACAACACTGACTGGATAGTAGAGACAGGGGATAAGCACCAGGAGCACACCGTGAACCCGTCCAAAGTGGTGGTTTGGCTGGCGACAACCTAAGCATGGCTTGCTACGTGCGAGCGACAAGCACGGCGACGAGCCATGGTGGACACGGCCGTGTTAGTGGTGGCGGGGAGGCGGTAGTGCTCCCACTGGAGTGCGCATGGTGGAGAGGGATCGAATGCGAGCTAGTGGTGCAGAGGAATTTACGTGAGGTGAAGTGGTGGAGGCTGGCCATGGTGCGGGCAGTGACAGGTCTTAACGGTGCGGTGGCGGGGCGAAACTCCAAATTGAGGCTCGGTTGAGCCATAATCAAAGTGGGGGTGGGGGTGGCTGGAGAGGGGTAGCCAGTGACTCAGCAAGGGCGTGCCTTGGCAGGACATGGTTGGTGCGATCGGCGTAGCTCACGGCCAGGCAGTAGCGGACAGACACGTACGCTCGCGACCGGCGACACGGCCATGTGCACGTAGCGTTAAGGTGGGCCAGCAGGATAGCACAGCTACAGGCGTGTAGCATGGTGATGCGACAATGGCGGCAGCGGCGTCGTCGCGGCAGATACGTGAAGACAGCAGCAGCACCAGCGACAGCCACAGTGGTAGGGGCGATCGAGCGTAGAGTGGACCGGTGGCCTAGCGGTGCGGCCAGAGCAGCCAAGCCATAGCAAGGCCACGACGGCCATGGTCAGCCGGTGCGTGGCCACACGTGCGGGCACGACACCAAACAGCACAAAGCTATGACATGCACGAATTTTAAAGCGCTAATCATGACCAAACTGTTGCTCCTAAACCTAATCCGGCTTCACTACACTCAAGATGCATATGGAACTACTAAATCGAATCATAGCACTACACCACTCCTTAACCCAATCTCTCCAAATAAATTGCTAAACATAACAGCGTCTAGCTATCCATAGACTTAGAAGTTTTCTAAGCGTTTGAGCTAATCTTAATTTCATATTACATTTCTAAGCTACTAAAAATATTACTTAGCAATATTCTTTTTCAGCAGCAAGTATTTCATTGTCATCTACAAAGTTTGCACTTTCAACTTTATTTAAGTATCACACACATGTTCTATAGTATTTTTACTTAATAAAAATTGGTTTTAAACCCTACTTGATATGCATGAACCATCGAACCAACTTTCGTTTAGCATTTTTATTGATCATTTTGAGTTATAGAAATTGATCTACACACTTCACCACATGCATTAACACACAAGTATGATGCTCATAACATGTTTTAGTAGATGATTAATGGTGTAACACCGAGGGTGTTACACTTCTGCAAGTGGTGCTTTTGTGCCTGAAGGGGACCGTGATGCCTAAGAGGGGGGTGAATTAGGCAACTTAAAATTCTACCTTTAAACTATGGCCTATTTTTCTAACCTTAGCAAAACCTATGCAAAAGATAAACTATCTAAATGTGCAATTATGGTTTTGCTAGTGTGTTGCTATCTCTACCACACAAGGAGTAATACAATCAATGTAAATGCGGAAGCTAAAGAGCAAGGTAGAGATATGCAAACTCCCATCGATGACTCTGGTATTTTTACCGAGGTATCGAGAAGCATGCAAGCTTCCCCCTAGTCCTCGTTGGAGCCCCTCGTAAGGAATTCGTCGCAAGGGCCAAGCTCCCGGTTGGGTAACTCCGTAGATAGCCTCAGGCCTTCCCCATGCGTAAGTGGGTCTCCGACGTGCCTTTCCGGCAAGCCTCTCCTGGATGCTCTCCGCCGTCTTCACTATCAAGCTTCCGACCGAAACGCCACGGGCCTTGTTCCCTCCGATACACGGTGGCGGCGACACCACAAACACGGTTGGTGTGATCTCACAAGACTACAAGCCCCTCCAATGTACAACAATGGTGCGCGCAAGCACCGAGTGGTAAGAGGTATGCAAACCTCACTAAACACTAGGCCTAAACCTAGAGCAAGCGCATAAGCGGTGGTCTAATCAATCTAAGCACTTCGCAAAGCACCTACGCTAATCACCTAATAAAACACTAAGCACTATACAAGTGGAGATCACTAAAATGGTGTATCAACACCCTTGGTATGTTTCCTCAACTCCACTCTACTCATTTGGCTGGTTGGGGTTGTATTTATAAGCCCCACTGAAAAAGTAGACGTTGGGGATGAAATCCCGCTTTTCAGCTACTGACTGGACATGTCCGGTCGTCCCGACCGTTGGAGCCACGATCTACTGATCGGACGCTGCCAGCGTTCGGTCACATGCCACCGGACGCGTCCGGTCGCAATTTCGCCGCTCTAGAACCTCTCTGTACTCGATCGGACGCTGCTGTCCTGCGTCCGATCGATTTGCCGCCAGCGTCCGGTCCAGCGTCCGGTCGCTGCTGCTGTTGCCGAGCCTCCTGATCGGAGTGTCCGGTCACTTTTCTCCAGCGTCCGGTCACCTTTGTGAGCTCATTTCTTCGTGATCTTGTGTGTGGCTTGGTTCCTATCTTCATGCTTGGACTTTGCTTGATATCTTAGGTCTTCTCTTGTGAGGTCTTCTTTGAGGTGTTGATCATCGGATCATCACGTCGCCTTTGTCCAAGTCACATCTTGCATCCTATTGAACTACAAAACAATCACTTGCAAATTCGTTAGTCCATATGATAGATGGCAACCTCAAGTGGAGAATAATCTATTTAAGTTCTTAGATAACCAACATAACAAGACATTGACACTCTTCCCTTTACAACTTCAAGTGAGTGTTAATGTCTTGTGCCCATTTTATTTTGCTTACTCCATGTTGACTTTAGTTAATGAGTTATGCCTGCGTATAAACATGTAGCTATCACTGGATACTGCTGGTCATTGATATGCCCAGGAGTACCGTAAAGTCTTTGACTCTGCAACAAAACCCCGAAAAGATTACCAAGAAATGATAGATATTCTCCAGTGGTAATTTCGGTCTCCCACACTGTATACTCTTTTATGCCATTTTATTGATATAACTTCATTTATTTATTTTGTTGGGCAGTGCTTGGAAAAGGTTCGCCGAGAAACACCATTATGGTCAGTGGAAAGTGCCTCTGAATGTAGTCCAATGCCCAGTAAGTACTAGCTAGGTCACAGCATCTTTATTTAGTTCAATTCATTATTACCATGCTTCATTGGTTGATGATGAATTTTTTTCTCGTAAAGTGGTGTGTGCAGCAGGGATCGGGGAACAGCTTATGAGGATACTACGTCTGCGAGTTTATGATGGAGTACTCAAGGAGAACAAGTGAAGAGATCCTCAAAGTACGTAAAAAATATACACAATTTATTTATTACCATTGTGTTGATATATATATATATATTTATATATATATATTCATACTTTTCCTTTCATTCGAATAGAAGAATGAATGGAGGAAGCAAAAGGTTATGCGATGTGACCAGATCAAAGCAATTCAAGAGATATTGGTAGGATTTCTTGTGGATGAGGTCACAGATCCCAAAGACGTGTACCACTATGACCTTAAAGAATTAGGGGCTCTTGCGTTTGTACCCTTGTTTTGTATCGAAATTGTGATTTTGCCCCTATTTTTTTGACTTATTTACCCCTACTGTGCCATTCACGAAGCACCAGTTTGCCCCTGCTCCGTCATCCACCCCTAACGGTGTTAAACTTTGTACAAAAGACATGAATGCCCATGCGATTTTGCCCCTTGTTTTTATGCCTAATTGTGATTTTGCCCTGATTTAGAATTAGACTTTTTTCCCTGTGTGCACATAGCATTTTCCCTGTGGCTTTAGAGTCTGACGCGTGTGGCCAGTCAGAGCTGACCGGCACTGTGCCTGTGCACCGATCTATAGACCTATCCTCTTTCTCCCTTTGGTCTACGAAGACTGGGTCTACAGAGAGAGAAAGAAAGAGGGGGTGGGTCTCTACACCAATGATAAGCGGGACCACTAAGGTGAGGTGTCGCCCGTCCATTGGCCAAGGCAACGTGGCCTGGGGCAAACGGCCTTGGTCCATCCTCATCCCCCTGTTGGCTCGGTTGCGGGAGAGGTAGAGAGAAAGTGTGAGAGAGAGGGAGAGAGGAAAGGGAGAGAGGAGGGAGCAAGGCAGAGAGAGAGAGCAGAGCAGCCGTGCGCCGGCGTCGGTTCGGTGGGGTAGAGCAGAGAGGGGGAGAGGATAGAGCAGAGGAAGAGCGTAGCGACGGTGGCGGCTTCGGCGAGGGCGGAGAAGGAGAGCGAGCAAGCAAAGCGGTGGCGAGAGGCAAAGGTGAGAGAGGGAGCTGCGCGCTTGCGCACCCACCGGCCATGCCGCGACGCCCGCCTAGCGGCACCCGCCACGCCATGAGCTCGCACGGCCGCAGGGCCCGCCCAGCCGCGCCCCCGATGTGGCCGCCGCACCCACCGTAGCGCCTGCCTTGCCGCGAGCCCCCCGGCCATGCCTCCCGTGGTCCAGCCTGACGCCGGACGCCCTGACCAGCCACACGCAGGCCAGCCGCCGGGCGTAGGCGCGCAGCGCAACTACCCACCCGCTGCCGGCCGCCCAACGCGGCGCCGCCCCGCAGCGGCCCGCCGGCCTCTGAGATTTGGAAGGACGACGACCGGATGAGAGCCGCCGCCTGCCACCGTACGCCGGCCACCGCACGTCCGCGCCCGAGCGCCGCACGCCCGAAGCCCCGCACCGCGCGTCGCATGCCAAGCCCCGCGGCCCTCGCGCGCCCCCGCACGGCGCGTCGTGCGCTGCCAACGCCGCCGCCGCCTGATGCCCCCGACGCCTCGGTCGATGCAGCCGGCCCGTGAGAAAGGCACAGTTTCCTTATGGAGACTGAATATAAGGATAAGGGGCAATTTGGTCTTTTGCCTTTGTTTTTTTTATTTTGAATTTTTTTAATTCATTTATTTCATGACCATCTGACGGCATCCAAACCAGGGGCAAACGGATGATTCAATTCAAAATAGCAAGGGCAAAATCACAAAGTTGAAAAAACAAGGGCAAAATCACAATTGGCAATTGGACTCCTGCATAAGGGCAAGAACACCATTTTCCCAAATTAATACCTAGTAGCCATACAACCAAAGATAATTAGGGTTGAATGAAATCCCAAGGAAATGGGTTTTTGTGACTTTATTATGTACATATTCCATGCATGTACAACCTCTTGAAATATTTGTATATATGTAGTTTCATACATTTTAGTGTGTTATTTATGTATAATGCTCGAACGAAACCTTATACGTGAACGTATATTAGCAGTGTAGAATTCGTATACGAAAATCTAATCAAAACAAAAAAGAATTGAATTGAAAAGAAAAGAAACCATAAAATGAAAAGGAATGAAATAGAAAAAAAAACTTTTGTACCAGTTGGGAACACCAACCGAGATTACAGGTGCCAGCCCCGGTGCAATGTCCGGGATGCCATTTAGTTCCGGTTGGTAATAGCAACCGAGACTAAAGCGCCCCTCTAGTCTCGGTTCTGGCAACCAGAACTGAAAGTGGACCTTTAGTCCTGGATTCGTAATCTCAGTTGAAAACCAGGACTCAAGGGTTTCCAACCGATATTGGTACTAGTGACGAATGTGCAGGCGAGCACGTCTCTATAGTGTGCGTGCGTACTATAGAACCGCCTCCGCGATCTACCACTAGTCAAGGGGCGAGTTTGGGACTGCGTATCCTGCGGCGGCGGCGAAAATAATCCAATAATCACGCCAAACAGCCTGCGGTCACGATGATTGTTTCCACCGCACACGGCAGAGGAATCGCAAAAATGAACTGCACCGCGAGTTTCTTGTACCGCGGCTCGACCCTCGCGGTTCCTATACCGCACCGCGCGGTCCCGACCGCTGTCCCAAACATGCCCAAGGGCAACTACTCGGCGGCCGGACCCTGGCCAACGTGCTCGTGCATTCAAATTCATCCGGACGTTATTAAAAAAGAAAAAACGGCCAGCGCGCACCGACGACACACTGTTCCTGACGGAAGCGACGAGGCGAGTGAATGCGCGCAGACGCAGCATCGGGCCGTACGGGGCCGATCCTTAATTCCTGCCGGCAGGCTAGTAGCTCGCGCGTGTGCGCCGACGTCGGCATCTGCATGCATGCATGCAGAATCCGATGAATAATGGGCGACGCGTGCGTGCTTATCTGAAACTCTGAATTTCCCATCCATCTTTGCAAGCTTCCTTTTCCTTGTCGCTATGTCAGGTCGATCACTGCACCGTCATTAGCTCCTGCTGTCCTGCATGTGTAAATATTGCACTTGTGCAACTACGTAGCTGGTTGTATTTTCCACGCTCGATTCTTCCAAATTTTGGCTGTCGCGCGCACACTTGATGCATAAAACAAAGTAGTAGAGCTGCCACAGTGCCATGAACGGCTAAGCTACATGCATAGATGCGTCGTCTGACGCCGACTCATAACACAAGCGAACAGGAGAGTCCGACTGTCCTCGTGGAGTACAGACAGCAGCGTTTATCATTTTTTTTGGGACCAGATGAATATCCACTGAACCGATCGAGCAGACAAACAGCAAGCAATGTTCCTTGAACCATTCGTAGCAGGCCAGTGGCGGCAAACACGACCGTTCCGAGCAATTTATATGCTCTTGCGGAAAAGGAATCTAAGGAGAACTTGGATATGTATTGGGGGCGTTCGCTGATGATAAATTAACAGTTGCTAGACGCAGAAGCGAAAGTCTCTTTCATTTTTTTTTAAAAAAAAATAGAAGTTGCGGCTGCATAGCCGTAGGAAGCATGCTGCAGCCGCCGCTTTTTAATGCGGCCCAACACCTCCATTATTATTAACTTTACATTTTCTTAGCTTCCCACCATCTCACATGTTTCGTTTTTGTCTGTCAGTTCATCTGGGCTGCAGGTTAGTTTTTTGTAGTGGCAGAACCTCATCAAAGTCCCCTCTTAGTGTAGAGTGTAGACACTAGTATATAAGTATATATGACTAATTGTTCTCTTTTTGGGCTCCTTTGGATTGAGGGATTTTTGGAGAGAAAAAAGAGAGGATTCTAGTTCCCATAGAAAAGTATATTGTTCATCCCTTTGGAATGGAGAATTCATCCATAGAAAAAGTAGAGAGGAAACTTTCCCGTGTCAGTAATTTCAAAAGAAAACTACAGGAAAAAACATCCAATCCGACCTCTTTATTTTTCTTCCCGTCGCATAGATCGAGGCACCATAAGTTTATCTATTGCTTTTCAACTACCCGTGTTCCTTCTTTAGGGATAAGATCATAATTTATTTATCTAATCATATTTACTAGTACTGTCGTTTCCTATATTTTTCTTAGAGTAAAGTGCACCAGCGGTCTCTAAACTTGTACCGTTGTGTCATCCCAGTCCCTAAACTCGCAAATCGATAGTTTATGTCCTCAAACTTGTTCATCTGTGTCATCTCGGTCCCTAAACTTGTTCGGCTGTGTCATCCTGGTCCCTAAACTTGCAAATCGACCGTTTAGGTCCTCAAACTTGCTCAGTTGTGTCATCCCGATCCCTAAACTTGGTTTTGGGTCTCATCTGAGTTAAAACATGGTGATCTAAAAACTTTATATCAACAAATAATTCATAACTTTTTCATATGAACTCAAATGGAGATAAACTTTATATCAAAATTGAAGCCCTCGACACGATCTACGACTTTGTAGTTGAAAAGATTTTGAATTAAAACTATTTAGGGTCCCAAAATATTATTGTATGTTTATAGATTTTGAAAATTGAAATTTAAAATTAAATTTTGGGATACTAAATGACTTCAAACAAAAAACTTTTCAACTACAAAGTTGTAGATCGTATTGAGAACTATAACTTTCATATAGACCATATCAATATCCAAGATTGTTTGATAATTTTAAATTTCAAATTTTAATATCCTTGAAATTTGAAATTTAAAATTATCAAACAATCTTGGATATTGATATGGTCTATATGAAAGTTATAGTTCTCAATACGATCTACAACTTTGTAGTTGAAAAGTTTTTTGTTTGAAGTCATTTAGTATCCCAAAATTTAATTTTAAATTTCAATTTTCAAAATCTATAAAAATACAATAATATTTTGGGACCCTAAACAGTTTTAATTCAAAAACTTTTCAACTACAAAGTCGTAGATCGCGTCGAGGGCTTTAATTTTGATATAAAGTTTGTTTTCATTCGAGTTCATATGAAAAAGTTATGAATTATTTTTTGATATAAAGTTTTTAGATCACCCTGTTTTGACCCAGATGAGACTCAAAATTAAGTTTAGGGACCGGGATGACACAACTGAACAAGTTTGAGGACCTAAACGGGTGATTTGCAAGTTTAGGGACCGGGTTGACACAGCCGAACAAATTTAGGGACCGAGATGACACAGATGAACAAGTTTGAGGACCTAAACGGTCGATTTGCGAGTTTAAGGACCGGGATGATACAACGGTACAAGTTTAGGGACCGCTTGTGCACTTTACTCTTTTTCTTATGATCATCCAAAAAATCATCCCTATAAAATTTCAATGTTTTCCAATCCTTTGTTTTCTACCTACATATGTTTTTCTTGATCCTACATTTTTTTCATTCCTACATTTCAAAGAGGTCCTTAATGGTATACGCACCAGTCAATAACGAGATGTTTATGATGATTTTTATCAATATTAAAATTTAATAGCTTATTTTTCCTGTTATGAGCGTTCACGGGGTTAAGATTTGCGTCCACAAGGGTGAACACGCGTGTCTATATGAGCACCAATCGTGTCTATTTTTTGTCGTTCATCCGGAAAACAAACCTTTCCATTCACGTTCAAAACTAAAAAAAAATGTGATATTTTGCTATTGCAGAGCAGCCGTTGTACACGATCTGCCTCCATTCCTTTGTGGCTCTGTCAGTTGTTTTGTCCCAACAGCCTGATGCGTGCATACCTGCATCGATCTGCATGGTTCATTATCTTCTTCCAGCACCTGCAGGCGGCAACTAGCTCTCCATGAATCATGATGATGGCGGCAGCATGCATTGTTGAGAGCTCTTTCGCCAGGTGCGAGAATGTCCGTACAGAAGTGGGCACACACGACAGAGCAGCATCCGGTGTGTTGCGGGATCCAAGGCCCCCATTGATCTTATTAATTAGTTGTAGTACCTGTACTCCATTTCGTGAGTTCACCAAGGTTAGACGCAATAGGATCCTCTGTTAAGTCGGTATCCTAATAGCTCCGTCCACTGTTCCACTAATGAAAGGCCGCCATGCATCTCGTCCAGGGAAAGCAAGCATCATGATTTCCTCGGGCGAAGCATAGATGTCCACCAAGCATGTGCTCTACTTATTGGCTCCGCGACATGCTTAGGCACGTCCCCCTAAACAAATCGAGAGGCAATTTGCACGCAATGCATGCCTCGCCTTGTTACTTTTGCAAAAGGTTACCTTTAAGTGATACCCTCTAGAAACTAGAAATTTTGCATACCATCGGCTGATTCGGAAAAAAAAAAACATGTGAGAATTTACAGAGAACCTGCAGCATACCAAGAGGATACAAAATAAGGAGTTGTCCACGACTATCAATGAAAACTAAGGACATGCATGGGAAATTAAAAACAAATCATACTTCCACTGGAGTTCTACACTAGTTAGCTATGTTTAATTTCCGGCGCCAAAGTGAAAACATAGCCTCTTGGGAATATGGATGGCCGTACCTTGTGCTTACTGCTAATCATAGTATCATGCAAAAAATTGTACCAAAAACTGCCAATAAAAATGGCTTAACAATCGCAATACATATGGCCAGTCAACTTTTTGAAATACAACTATTATGGCAAACCAAAGGCAACTCTAACAAAATCAGACAATTCATATTACAAATTTCAAATCCTTCGACCGCATCCCAGTTGCAATCAGGACTTTACACCCAACAGTGACCAGTTAGAGTGTTTGACAATGTTCTAGATTGCATCTAAAAGGAAAATGATATTAGGGAAAAAGAGCTACACTCCACTCCTGCCGACAAGAAAAACTGTTTATAGCGACTTTCCCAAAGGATTCTGAGACCGATTGCACAACTTGTGCAATGAACCACTGGATGTCCTGAACTTCGTTAGGCTACAGTAAACCTACTTTGTTTACAGTGACTTCAAATTCTAGATCACGAGTCAAATTCTAGATCACGAGTCAGCGAGGATGTACGGATTGCTGACTACAGCCATAGAATTCATAGCCAGGGAGCAAGGTAGCATGGTTAGAAGAAATCAGCACCCCAAATTAGCCAACACCATCTATGTGCACCAACACTATATTTCAGCATCTTATAATTTCGAAAAGTTGCCCAAGAACAGCTTCACACCCGCGATTCTGCTATTCTGTCATCCTGAGTCTGTTGTGCTGCACTCTCACCACCTGCACATTAAGAGGCCCGAAGGTTACATATTTATTAAGTATAAAATAATGGCTGTTCCAATAAATAAGCAACATAAGAAGCAAACTGCTGCTGATGCAGATGCAATACAGTCCCAATATCTAACAAAAAAGGAGTAGGTGAGATCCTTACTTTTAGGCCAACACCTTAAGATGAGATCCTTCAATTGAGTCCTCGGAACTGGAATGAATTTTCCAACAAAAGCCAAGGGCCAACTGCATGACCAGGCAATAGTTAATTACAAGCAAGCTACAGTCAATCCTCTTGGGCACCTATCAGAAATTAAATCTCATCTGTTTTAAATCATAGAAAATTATATGAAACTAAAATGCCAGAAGCCGCCAATGCCGAGTTAGATGACCGGAGGCTGTGGCTGTGGATCAGGACAGCAATGCCGTTGTGTGAAAAGAGGAAAGAGAAGGATGCAGTGGACTCCAGAGGAGGAAGGGAAGAGACCAGGGTGCTGAGGTTTGGCCCCAATCCTCCTTCCTGACACAAACTTTTTTTAAAACGAATCTGACACGAGGTTATAGCTACAAATTGTTCCCATCATAATAATACACAATAGGGACATCACCTGCCAACATAAGCAAAAACCACCAGCAACACTCGGTTCAAAATTAAAATGTAACTGGTGGTACAAGTTTAGGAATAGGATGTCTGATTTTTATATCTGGTGGTTGCCTTGTCGGATGGATGTTGCCCAAAAGTTCAGGAGGCTATTAGATCTCTCCATCAAATTATTTAAGAAAGCATAGCTTATCCTTACGAAAAAAACTTAAGGTTATTAAAGTGGAAAAAGTGAAGGGCGGGCCTGGTGACCGGAAGGTCCCGGGTTCGAGTCGCGGTCTCCTCGCATTGCACAGGCGAGGGTAAGGCTTGCCACTGACACGGTACGCCCTTTTATTAAAGTGGAAAAAGTATCTTACCTTAGAAAAGCAATAACTATGGAAACAAGCCAAAGCTTCCAGTTGAGTCTCACTGTTGATGTAAATTTCCCGAGGAACTCAATAATTATCACCTGACATAAAAAAGGCATGCCAGCAGGTGTTATGTCCTTAAAATCCTAAATTTATTGCTAAAACTATCTAAAACCCCTGCATACCTGCATCACAACAGTTATGCTCACTACTGCCAAGAAAAGGTGATTTCTTGAAACTCCAGCAAAGATGTTCAGTTCTTCTGGTTTACGAGAATTGACCTCATTAAACACCTATTGGGAAATGTGAAATCAAGGATTCGAGGTTCGTCAATTCCCAGAATGGTTTACGCATATACTAGTGGTTACTAACTATTAGGAAGTATATATGTGTATTAGGAAGCTTGTTCATTCCTTCCATGTACACTGATTGTATTCCATATATATCAAGCCTGATTGGCTATATAATAGAGGTCAACACCCCCCCCCCCCCTCATTAGGGGTGAGGTGTTTTTCCCATATCCTTTCTACATGGTATCAGCTAATTAGATCCTGAGCCTTCTCCTTTCTCCCTACGCCCTCTTCCCCTTCCTCCCTGCGCCTTCCCCTCCTCTTCTGGCCTGCTGTGCCATGGCCACCGCCCCCACAGCCCCTGCTGTTGGTCATGTGCCGCCTCCTGCAGCCAATGGTGGCACCTCTGTGCCGCCCACTACCACCGGCAGTTTCTCTGGTGTTCCTGCCGGCGCTACGCCCGGCAGCGATGGCTTCATCTCCCCTACCGTCCAACCATATGCCACTGTCAACGTCAAGTCCCATATTCCCGTGACGCTGACGATGAAGTCTACTGCCTACTCCAGATGGGCGTCCTACTTCAAGTCTTTGTGCGGCAAGTTCGGCCTCCGGTCGCACATCGATGGCACGATGCCACCTCGCCCCCAGGATCCTGCTTGGGATCAGGCGGACTGATGCGTCCGCTCCTGGTTCTTTGGCTCCGTCGATGACTCCGTCCTCGACCTCGCCATGACCAACGACAACTAGACCGCCCGAGACCTCTGGCTCGCCATTGAGGGCCTCTTCCTCGCCAACAGGCAGTCCCGGGCGATCTTCCTCAGCCATGATTTCCACTCCATGACGCAGGGCGACTCCACCATCGCCGAGTATTGCGGCCGCATGAAGACCCTCGCCGATGGCCTCCACGACGTCGGTCATCCCGTTCAGGACTCGCAGCTTGTCCTGAACCTCCTCCGCGGCCTCAACCCCCGCTTCACCACCACAGCCGACGACATCGCCAACTCCGCCACCGGCTTCCCGTCCTTCAACCAGGCGCGGGATATGCTGGCTCTGAAGGAACTTCGCCTCGCTAACGAGAAGGTCTCCAACTCCACCGCCCTACTTGCCGGCTATGCTTCGTCCTCCTCCGGCTGTCCAGGCGGGTGTCGCCCACCTGCTGGACCTGCTGGACCTGTTCTGCCCGGCGGCGGCAGCAAACAATTGCGGCAGCCGCAGCAGCAACGGCGGCCACACCAGCAAGAAGCGGTGGCAGCAAAAGAAGGGCGGCGGCAGCGGCTTCCAGGCCCCATCCGGCAATCCTCACCCCACCGGCCCGTGGTTCTGTTTCAGTCCTGGCGCCAACTCCTACAGCGCTCCAGGTTTCCAGCCGGACGGCAGTCAGGGCAGCAGGGGCTGGCGCGCTGGCGCCCCTAGTCTTCTAGGCCAACCCCCGCAGGCCTACGCTGCCTACGTCCCCACCCAGGCGCCCACCTGGGATCAAGCGGGACTCGTCGCTGCCTTGAACCAGATGGCGCTGCACAATGGTGGCTGGGTCGTTGACTCAGGAGCCTCCGGTCACATGTCGTCTATGGATGGTATTCTTCTTTCCCGCCTCCCTCCATCTCACTCCTCCATTACTGTAGGTAATGGACACACCCTTCCAGTCACGTGTCGTGGCAACTCTACCCTCAGCACCCCCACCTCCAGTTTTCAGCTTAACAACATCCTTGTTGTCCCTTCATTAATTCATAATCTGATTTCCGTTCGTCAGTTTACTAAAGATAATAACTGCACCATAGAGTTTGACGCTTTTGGTTTCTCTGTCAAGGATTTTCCGACCAGACGCGAGGTTCTTCGCTGCAATAGCACCGGCGATCTTTACACCATTCCTCCAGCCGCCAGCTCTGCAGCACCCCACGCCGGTCTCGCCATCTCATCCCGTTTGTGGTATCTCCGTCTCGGTCATCCCGGTCCTGCTGCCATCACTACACTTAGACAGCGAGCATCAATTTCTTGTAATAAAGACAGTCACACTCTGTCATTCATGTCAATTAGGGAAACATGTACGGTTACCTTTCTCTAATTCCAGCTCTCGCAGTTCCACTCCTTTTGAGTTAGTCCATTGTGATGTCTGGACTTCTCCAGTACCTAGTATTTCTGGTTACCGCTACTACCTTGTCATTTTGCATGATTTCTCCCATTTTTGCTGGACGACTCCTCTTGTTCACAAATCTGCAGTCACCAAACACATCACAGACTTCTGTGCATATGCCACTACACAGTTCAGTCTTCCCGTTCGCAGCATCCAAGCTGACAACGGAACCGAGTTTGTCAATAAGACTCACATCTTTTTTGACTTCTCGGGGCATCCACCTGCGCCTCTCCTGTCCCTACACCTCTCCTCAAAATGGGAAAGCTGAGCGTGTCCTCCGCACCCTTAATAATGTCACTCGCACCCTGCTGATTCATGCCTCCATGGCCGCCCCATACTGGGCCGAGGCACTCGCCACCGCCACCTATCTTCTGAACAGGCGCCCTTGTTCTATTGTTCAGAATAACATTCCCTACCAACTACTCTATTCCCAACCCCCCGAATACTCTCACTTGCGTGTATTCGGTTGTCTGTGCTATCCTAATCTCTCTGCCACGGCACGCCACAAGCTTGCTCCTCGATCTGCAGCATGTGTCTTCCTCGGTTACCCTTCATCCCACAAAGGGTACCGCTGCCTTGACCTATCCACCCGTCGCGTCATCATCTCTCGCATGTTGTCTTTGACGAGTCCGTTTTTCCTTTCTCCTCCCACCCTACTCACCCGTCACAGCTTGACTTCCTATTGTCGAGCCTCTCTACTGCTCCTACTCTTGCCTCGGTCGCTCCGTCCTCGGACGTTGCGCAGCCGCGGCCATCACCCGCTGTTTTGCAGGAACTTCCCGACGACGACCCCGCCATTCTGGTACGTGGTCCAGTAGTGTACCGCGCTCCGTCTGCAGGCGGGACGCCGCCCTCTTCCTCCACTGCAGGACCAGCCCGCTTGGACGTCGTCCCTGCTCCTGCAGTTGGGGGCTCCACCAGCCGCCCGGCGCCTACCAGACCGCTAGTGCCGCCCCTGCCTCATCACTACACCAGGCGGCTGCGGCATCTGCCTCGGCACCTCCTGCAGTGCCGGCCATGGTCTTGGCACCAGCAGCCCCGGCGCCCACACCTCTGCCGCTGCCAGCTGCGCCTGCGGCACCTCAGGCGCCCACAGTCCTGGCATCGTCGCCACCTCCTGCTCCTACACGGCCTGTCACTCGAACTGTGACTGGGGCCATTCCGCGGGTGTCCTACCAGGGCTTGACGGCTTCGCCATCATCGCCCTCTCCGCTTCCGGCAAACTATCGCAGTGCTCTGGCTGACACCAACTGGCGTGCTGCCATGGTCGACGAGTTCCAGGCTCTGATGGACAACGACACTTGGCGCCTCGTCCCACGGCCGCCTGGTGCCAATGTCGTGTCGGGCAAGTGGATCTTCCGGCATAATATTATATCCCTTGCTTCAAATGAAGAAAATCTAAGAATAAAAGAGAAATCCGTTGTCCAAACATTTGTTACCTGACACAAGACAAATGTGTTGAATATAAGTGTATTTTTCACTTTACTGGAGTGATCTAGTGTGTCATGAGTCAAATGCAAAAGATCCCGACCCCTAAAGTTGAGAGTCAGAAGAACAACAACTTGAAAGACAGCCTGTGGTTACATATAAACATCAATATTTATCAAAAGGTAGTCCAGTCACAGTTTAAAGTTAGGCAACATCTGGCAGGACATCAATACCTGAATAAACAAATTTCTCCACATGATATTAGTCACAAGAGGTTCTCTGCATCAAATGCACAAGAATGTTAGCCATTTAAGCATATACAACAAAAAATTATGAAAAAAATACAATGAATCCTTTAGTTTTAAATTAATCTGAAATGCAAATAATACAAAGAATATGCTATTTCTTGGGCGATTCCTTCACCAGGAAATTACATTTTCAATGCAGGCACAACATAACCTTAAGAAACATATGTGTCAAGCTAAATGGTGATGCTCAGTAAAAGGTTACACAGAACCTGATGAACCAGTAACAGGTAATAAAAAATAAAAATGACAAATAAGTACTAACAATAAACACATCATTAGAAAAACCCAACCAACCTAGGAGTAACTAGGTGGCATTGTAAATAAGAAAAAAATAGTCACCCAAATTTGAGCCAAAGATGACTTGTGTTCAGGTATATAATAGTCAAGGGTATTAGTGTAATCTTCTAGTCTAGGGTTTCCCTCTTGTGTCTCCCATACACTCTATATAGTCCCTATTGGGCCTCAATATTATCATCCAGTTGAGTCTCTCTTTATTTGTAACAGTGTACAAACACAACTAACATAAATAAACATAAAATAGCCACTACATTCTACTGTCTAGTCTCTACTTCATGAAAAAAAGGAAGCATTTGGTAAGGCAGCTGGCAGGACCTCCAAAACTGAACTTCGGCAACTAGCTTCTTTCACATCACATATAATACTCCCTCCAGTTAAAACTTTAAAATACTTTGGCGTTTTGGACAGAGAATCTTCGATATCTCTGAACACTATTTTCTACTGAAATATATGTGTAAACTTTAATAATTTTATGAGGTTATGGAAGTTTCACAAAATTGACTTGACTGAATATTATCCAAGACGTCTATGTTTGTGACCAGAGAGAATAATTAATTGTAATAATATGGAGTATTAATAATTTTTACAGCTTGGTACAAGCTTTCACGTGCCTGAACCTTGATTGCTTCTGCTGGGTTTCAACTCTAGCCTACCCCAACTTGTTTGGGACTTAAAGGCTTTGTTGTTGTTGTTGTTGTTGGTACAAGCTTTCACAGGTCAATGATTTTCTTTGTCTTATGAATCAATCAGCACCATTCTGGGTAACTTCACCTAATGTAGGACCAAATAAAGTAGGGACTAATCTTGACATGTGCAGACGCCTTACAAACTGAGTGAAGCAGGAGTATTTAACAACCTTTATTAGGAGAAGAAAGCTTTGCAACTAACCATTATATTAGGCAAAATTGCCTCAATAACACTATGCACTATCCATGAACAGGTTTGCTAGCATACCACCTCTACAAACCCAGGTTGGTATTCTAGCACTCCATACTACCAAGTTTTTATCTTTGCTAGCACTCCATGAAGCCGGTCGTCTTCCTCCCCTCCTCATTTGCCATGGCGGAGCCCTCCCTCCCTCACCCTCTCTCTTGTGGATGTGTACATGGTGTTGGGCCTCAACATGACTAACACAAACCATGGAGCCACAGGACGCATTGCTGCCCATGCCAACAAGCGGTAGACAGGTTTGCATGAGCTATTGAGCTCACCGCTAGGGGACCCCAAGAATGAAGATGCGCCTCAACGAACATGCCCTCCCTGATACTCTCCCTGGGCCTCAGTCTCTTTCAGCACATGAAGCCAGCATAAGCTTGGTATGAAGCCAGAGGCAATGAGTTTGGAGGACCCTACGATATTGTAAAGTAATATGCTACTCTCCCTCTGTACGCGCGGCAGGGGCAGGCGCCGAAAGGGCTCCCCTGCTGCTGCACTGTAGCCGCGGCATGGCAGGCGCCGAAAGGTTCTCCTGCCGCACTGGAGCCACAACAGGGGCAGGCGCCAAAGTCAGCCCTGCTGTCACATCTAGTTACTGTAGCAGCATGGCAGCCTGGCATGTCTGTGTACTAGGATCAGATGGGTAGTGTTGTATATATAGCTTCCCACTGCAACTCAGTAAAGTGAAAGAGTTCAGTTTTGCCATCTCCTCATTAGATCTCCGGCCAACGCTGGTGCTTGTGCTGTGCGTGTGCGCGCTCTGTTCTCCCTCCCTCTTCTACCTCCAGCCGTAGTGTGTGTGAGAGAACCCGGTGAGCGGTCGGCTCACCCGTGCGGGAGATCTCGGGGCCAACAGATATGTGTGGTGAACTGGTGAACAGAGGATAGGTAGATGGAAGGTTAAAGGCAGAGAGAGGTGGATAAGGAACTGGGAATAACTATGGAGATGGAGGAAATAACAGTGAGAGGCGCCACGTCCAAAACCTGATCCATTGGTATTCAATTCTGTGCATGATGCTATGATGGCGCAAAAACAAGGAAGTAATTAAGGAGTGCTAAAATAGCAAACTGGGTTTGAAGAATGGTATGCTAGAAAACCAGATTGTGGAGAGTGCTTTTGCAGCAATATTGTCACCATGTTATTGTAGGTTGATTATTGAAATTTTTGAAACATAAACGACAAACTGCTAACTGAATAAAAGATGATATTTGCAGAAGAATAAAGTGCAGATGCAGATTTTGTGTTAGATCTGTTTGTTTGGTTGCCTGCATTAGTTTACATCCAGGATTGTGCAGTGCAGCTTATCCATGTTTGGTTGACTGCAAAGGCCCTTATGCAGGTTTGCATAGTATTCATAATAAGCCCAATGCTGCATTAGCTAGTACGACAGAACTGGTCATATTAGCCAATGCATGCGCCTTGCACAAGCTGATGAGGTCCACAAAAATAGATTCTCACCTCCCCACCTATACTAGAACATTGAGGTGACCACATGCAACGCAACATGATGTAACCAACCGAAAGCAATCTTACTTTATGTTTGCAAGTGCAGAGGACAACCAAACACCAACATATATTGCATATATTTATGGTGGATTGGGTTATGCTGCATAAGGCCTAATGCAGGCTAAGCCTAGTGGAGGAAACCAATCACACCCATAATGATTCAAAAGGAAAAGACTTCTAACCTGCGTCCAACAGGTGGCCGCCTCATAAGTTGATCCGTTGGTGGTTCAGTAGCCAAAGCAAGAGCACCAAGTGTGTCCATGATGAGATTAACCCAGAGAAGCTGCATAAGAAACAAAAGGAAGCTAATATTTGTTGGTGTCCAACTTTAAAATAAAAGCTTAATACTTTAACTACACTTTGTTCATTAACAACTTGGTTTGGTCCATGGCAAGTTGGCAATATTATTTTCACATTGACATTTATTTTAAGCCATGGGCTTTATAATGCATTAGTGAGGAGTTCAATCTAACACACAAAGATGATCTACATTTTTTGGAGACATGAGGGGAGTGGAGTCTTTACTTCTAAATCCATTTACAGAGCCTATTTTTTTGGTTCAATAACCTTTGAGCCTTGGCAGCGGTTTTGATCCTCCGAGATGCAAGATATTTTTATGGACGACGATTAGAGATAAGTGCTGGACTGCAGACCGGTTATCCCAAAGACAACTCCCTATCCCGAGCAATGTATTATTTATGACCAAGACTTCAAGGAGACAGTGCAGCATGTCCTCACTAATTATATTTTTGCTAGGCAATTTCGGTATAATTTGCTAGCCCCTCTTGGGCTTGAGTGCACTGTACCTAGAAGGAATGAGAAGAGCTTCACTGATTGGTGGAGACAAGCAAACAAAAAAGTTGTGAATACCCAAAGAAAAGGTTTTAACAGTATGGTGATCCTGGGAGCATGGACCTTGTGGCTTCAAAGGAATAGAGGTTTTGACGTTGTGATTCCTTCCCTAGCAAGGGCACAGCATTCCTTCAAAGAGGAAGTGAGTCCATGGTGCTTTGCTGGTGCTCGAAAACTTCAGGATCTATTTTTTTTTTTTTTTTTTTGTCGTGGAGAGATGCTAGAGTGTCTAGAAAGGCCAGTTCCTTGCAACCTTCTCTTGTATCATAGGTGAGGCATAGAGGTTGCATTGTATGGGATTTCTATCCCCTTTCTTTCTCTCTATATAATATCAATATACACAACTCTACTGTGTGTTCGAGGGGAAAAAAACACATTACTCAAAAAGAAAAGATGTTATTCCTAATAGTTACTACATCACATTTGTGCATATATCTTTAATAGCTTAGCTTTGGATTACATGTCTGCAACTAATTCCTATTTACACATAAAGCACTTGATTCACCTAGTAAAAGAATAATAAAATAATAGCAGGATTTGGTTCAGGTTAGTAGCACAAAATGGAGAGCAACAAGACAAGACCAAGTGTATAATGCTAACAACCACATATTGCAGCATGCAACATTGTAGCCATTTATAATAATTCAGGAAACTGCAAGATGGGCAGTGTCTTCGCTCGACAAGTTTGGACCCTGATTTTGCAACAGTTAGGGCTGCTGCAGTTGGCACCACAACCTACTGTGACTCGTTTCTCGGGGTGGTGGAAGAGATCAATTGCAGCTGTCCCCAAAGAAGCGCATAAAGGCCTCAACTCCTTGATAATTTTGGTGGCATGGGAGATCTGGAAGCATCGCAACTCTTGTGTCTTTGACAACAAGAGGCCAAGCGTTCAGGAGGTCATTAGGGCTGTTAGCTCAGAGGGAGGTCTCTGGTGCTCGGCTAGTCGGCTGGAGCCTCTAAACTCCAGGAGCCTGTTCTCAGGTCACAGCCTGCTCGAGCTTAAAGCTCGGAGGCATTTGGTCGTTTCTGCTGTTATTGTGGCGAGTCTGTAATTTAGTGTCCAGGTGGTGGGGTGTGTGAGTTGGGTCTCTTAGACCTGTGTAACATTTTCCTACCTTAATGAAATGATGCACAGTTCTCCTGCACTGTTCGAGAAAAGAAAAAAAAAGAAAACGGGGTGCGGCAAGAGTAAGTTATCTCTTGGTATTCAGAAATCGGTTGCAGTTAAAAACTTAAAATATCAATATAACCACACTAAATATCTTATTTAGTATAGCTATAGCAGTTTGTTTAAAAAACATACTACAGATGTTTATACAAACCTGAACAGCATTTAGAGGAACATTTCCTGAGGAAACAGCAGCAACAATATTGATGACAAGAGCTGCAACATTTACGGTAAGCTGGAACTGAATAAACTTTTGGATATTTGCATAAACAGAGCGACCCCAGCGAACCACCTATAATATAAAACAAATGAAGAACATATAAGAAAACGCTGTATTAGGTGCATATTATCAAGATCGTTAGATTCTAAAAATATACCAAACCTTCACAACAGAAGAAAAATTGTCATCCAGAATAATTATGTCTGAGCTCTCTTTAGCTACTTCTGTTCCTTGGATGCCCATAGAAAGACCAATGTCTGCCTGATAAATGGGAGTAATGATAAGATTGAGAAGAAGAAGAAAGAAACCTCAATATGTTAGTAGTACCGCATTACCAAATAGTGCATCATATAATCACATGCATGGCAAATTCTTGTATTCATTTATAATATGAACTCCCGAATTGAATGTACCTCATGCAATGCAGGAGCATCATTTGTTCCATCACCAGTAACGGCTACAACATGGCCTATTTTCTTAAGAGCTTTTACTAGGAGAAGTTTGTCGTTAGGAGAAGATCGTGCCATCACCTGCAATGTATTGTTGATAGATCTTAGTCCCAGTAGAACAGTCAATAGCAAGAGCACATAATGAACAATATAAAGTGTAATCCAAGGACTAAACACAGAACACCTGTCCATTTACATGATGAAATAAAGAGTCAAAAACTGCCTCGACAAAACCAGCTAGCAAGCTAAATGAAACTGAAAAAGGTGAACATTTTGTATCTAGGTTTGTGGAACACAGATTCAGTTGTTTCAAATTTTCATATTTTTATCTAGCAATTACAATAGTGCATGAGATATCTATATCTCTTATAAAGATAAACCCCACTAGCAATTTATCTTGCCATGCAAAGTGTCCACATCAGCATCCACTAGAACATCCCACTAGCACATTCAACTATCTCGCCATGCAAAGTGTCCACATCAGCATCCAATAACACATCCAACTAACACATGCCATTATGTCTTCATTCGAGCTATTCACATTAGCAAACCACATTATTTACTAACATATATTTAGTTGTCCACATCAGAATGCTAAAAATCATCCACAAACATGTATTATGACATTTATTCAATCATATTAGTAAATATAAGTAGTATAATTTCACCAGCTATTCCCGCAGCAACACGCGGGGCGTTCTTCTAGTTGTAACATAATGACAGAACATAGGATATCAGAAGTTAAGAAAAGGGAAATTAGCAGTCATACTAGAGGAACAGTAGCAATCACAAGAACCAAGCTTAGCAATGACACAAACACCACACACTAAATCAACCCAAACTAAATTATGTTGCATAGTACTACCTCCGTGGCTCCGTCCCAAATTATAGGTCGTTTTGACTTTTATAGGTACATAACTCTTGTTATGCACCTAGATATACGCTATGTCTACTAGAAAAGCCATAAGGACCTATAATTTGGAACGGAGGGACTTTCAAACACAAATGAGTTAAGACTTACAGAAATCTTGTCGGCAACATTCTCCCTTTCAGTATCATCATAAGCACGGAAAACTCTTCCCTCTATTATAGCTTGTGCAGATGCCTCTGAGTCATCGAGTATTCCACACTCAAGTGCTATTGCTTTAGCTGTCTTCAGATTATCTCCAGTTACCATTCGTACCTATTTATTTAGAAGGAATTTAGAAACCACAGAAGCCAGGCAAGATTCGTGATGACTTCACACTCCAGTAATGCAGACAAAATTTTAGGAAAAGTTAACATGGCCAACATTCATGTGCTTTCACAACCACTAAATACAAATAAACAGCTTTTGTATCTAGAGATAATAGAAAAATACCCATGGTAGGAGATCCACTTTACCAAGTACCCATGTTAGAAGATTCATTCACTTTACCATTTTGAATTGCATCTCAAAACAGAAAAATAAAATTATCAAACATCATACTGAGCTAACCAGTAAAAGAATACAAATTCATGAAAAAAACCTTATGAAATCTGGTTTTCTAACATGGGTATTATATGATGAATAATATTTAATAATGAAATACTATGCAAGAAACCTCAGCACACTTATTTATGAGACAGATATGACTTGTATTATTTCGAACAATCCTCAAACGTTTGCTTAGGCATGAACGCAACACAAATGCACACCTTAACACCAGCCTTTTTGCACAGTTCAACAGCGTCTCTTACTTCAGGGCGACAAGGATCCTGCAAATAAACAGGGGAAACTCAGCAACAAGCAAGGGCTACAAGAGCTAGAACAAGCAACATAATTCAACACTTGCAAGTTCATGAGCATATACCTTCATCCCTATGATTCCAATAAGAGTCAATTCATTATCTGGCAATTGCCAGTTGATTCTTTGCTCCTCACTTGGAACATCCTTAAGATCAAGATTTCGATAAGCAAAAGCAATACATCGAAGACTTTGCTCAGCCATATCTTCTATAAGTTTCTTGAGTTGATTAGCCTGAAAGATCGATGTGGAAATGAGAAGTGTCAAAATACATCTTCTATTCTCAAATCTGCAATTATAGGGTTATAGCTTTCCAGGGTCGTTCCCAAGATGATTTTTTTACCATGTTTTCCTTACATGTCCCGCAAAAATACTTATCACGTTTGAGATTGCAGCCTTTGATGCATATATTTGACCAATAGTTTCTACTAGAATATATTCTTAAAATCCTTCAAATTTATAAGATTTTGCATATATTTTTCAATAAAATTCTACACATAATATAATTTGCATCTTGCATGTCTTCAAACTAAACAATTTCTAGGTTATTGATGTTTGTAGTTTTTTAAGGTTTAACTAAATATTGTCCTACGACATGTTTGACAGGGGATTAGTTTGTTTAAGGTTCGACTAAAATCTTGTCCCAAACGACATATTTTTATGACTTGGAACAGGAATAGCTTAAAGACCATCCCAAGAACTATTAACATGATGAAGGCTCTGCGTGAAGCTATAGTCTTCTATATGTGTGCCTTGGTTCTTCTTGTACAGGATCCTAGAATGAAATCTATTTAGGAATGGAGGGGGCAAGTGGGTAAGCCTGAAGGGACCAGTGTTTCTACCTTATCAGGTGTCATTTCATGTGGTGAGCCATCCACATCGAGCCAACTTGTGCACAAGGAAAGAACAATTTCAGCAGCTCCTTTCCAGTGTACATGAACATCCGAATCTCTCTGAAAATGGCACATGAACAAGATTACTGCTCCCTTCACTGGAATTAAGTGCCTCCGGAATGCTTTGGGTCAACAGATTTCAAATTTGAACAACAGTACATTTGGGTACTAGATCTTCAATATGAAAACGATGAGTACATTTGTCTCAAGAATACTTCAACAGTGCCATATTATTAAGCACGGATAAATGACAAAGGATGGTTGAGAAGAGACGAGCAATCTCAATATATAAGATGCAACAATTTATCCTAAAGTAATATTTGGAACTCAATCAACATACAGAAACAGAGCTAGAAAAAAAGAGTAAATTTCAGAATATGTTATCGTTTTAAGTTATATGTATTATGTAGCCTTGTATTTAACAAAGTCTCAAAATAATTCATCCACAAAGAAAGCTGGCATCAATCATTTCAACAAATAGGACACCAAAAAGCAGGAATAATGTAATAGTAAAACAGAGCTCAAACAAACAATAAAGACAAAGTGAAAAAGAAAATGCAGATGGAATTACCGCAACCACTGCAACCCCAGCGCGCTTTTTTTCAGAGTTGAAGGGAGAGACATGAATTATAGAAGATCGTGATCTCTCCTCCGCAAATTTCATACGAAGCTATGAGGTACCAGCAGGGTAAGGAAAAAATGTAGTTATCAGAAATGAAATTAAATTTTAACAATGTCACCAGAAATAGAAGTAATTTTTAATAGCTAATAAACTTACATCAAGACCCCAAGATAGGATAGCCTTTTCTGTTGGTGAACCAGTTACCTCGACGCTACCATCCTGATAAGCCACAATTTAGGACATTATAGGGGGATACAAATACGCAAATATGATATTTTATATCAGAAGAATAGACCATTCTAAGTAGCATCAATGATAACAGAAGCAGTAAAGATATTGACATACACAGAGACCAAGTAGCTAAGAATTTAGATATGCCAAACGTATAAGACAAAATCACAAAATACATCCAGAATAACCGTTTTATCAGTTTCAACAGTAACCAAACTGAAAAATTTAAAAACTTAAGCTCCAACACCCACCAAGGATGGTCCCCTCAAGTCGCCAGGCATCTTTGTTGATTAGAGATTTTGATTAAACCAATTTGGTGGGCAAAGCCTTTTGCTGTATCACCAGTCATTTCCTTAAAATGGATACAAGGATCTCTCTTTTACAGACATGAACTGACTCCTAAGTCCTACGTAGCCTATCTCCACTTTACTAAGCCACATATCTCTTACTTCCCAAATAAATAGTTTTTTTTTTTTTACAAACACGCAGGAGAGCTGCATATCATTATATTAAGAAGAAAAAGGTTTGTAACCCATACACCAAACAACCAGACACACCAACGAAAAAACTACATGCTCGCCTGTAAAATTAAAACTTTCCCAAATAAATAGATAGAAACCCAATTAACTGGCCATTGATCTAGGAACTATTCATTTAGATTTTTTTTTTCTCGAACACGCAGGAGAAAAACTAAATGAGGACAAAGAAATCCATCCCCCTACACCCCCAGACACACCCATTGAAAAAAAAAAGTTTGTGTGCAGTGTTCGTGCGACAGTGCCACAAAATCAACAGCCCAAGTTAAAAGCTGAATACAAAGTAGCTGCAACTGTCTTACAAAATTATTTCATAAAGAACTATCTAAGTTCACCTTTGTAGTTGTGTGATGAGAACACAACATTACCTGTGCCTCAAACACACTGCCTGAGGTATTCTGTGCAATTCCTTCAAGTAGAAGTGAGACTACAGTAGGTGACAGTTTATCAACATTACCAGCAGGTTGCAGCTTTACTTCACCGACAATCGATTGCACAACAGTCATCTTGAACAACAAAAATTTCCAGGGTCAAATAATCACAAAACCAGAGGCAATTTACTACTCCCTCCGTTCGAAATTATAAGACGTTTTGGCTTTTCTAGATACATTGTTTATGCTATGCATTTAGACATACACTGTCTAGATACATAGTAAAAGACATGTATCTAGAAAAGCCAAAACATCTTATAATTTAAAACAGAGAGAGTACATAGTATCACGAATAAGTACAAGGCCCATTTCAAAACAAAAACAACTAACCTGGCTCAATGTTAATGTACCAGTCTTGTCACTACAAATAGTTGTAGCTGAACCCATTGTTTCACAGGCAGAAAGCCTCCGCACCTGAATTGACATGCTTAGCAACATGTGATAACTGGAAGAATACATCATAAACTAATCTGGAGAAATATGTACCAGTGCTTTGTCGGCCATCATTTTTCGCATGGAATAAGCCAGACTGATGAAATGGGAAAAGGACATTGAGAAATTAAAATAAAATGCAATATTAAAGAAAACGCCAGAATATATCAGCTCACGTTAGTGTGACAGCCAGCGGTAAGCCCTCAGGTACAGCGACAACAACAATAGTTACCTAGATGATTCAGCAGTATAAGATTTAATAAAAAAATAAATCTACAATGTACTAAAAACAGCCACTACATACCGCAACAGTTAGTATCTTTATTGAACCAAATATTGCAGATTTCACACTCGTGTGCCTCTTAACAAACTGAACAGAGCCATCTGAATTTGTAGTATGTCCTGTAAAATATCTGGAAGCAAAGAGAAAAAAAAAATCTAATTTGACATATATACAGCGGATTTACAGCAGAAAAAAAAAGATCTGCAGTATGTTGTCATTTTGAGCCCTATAGGATAAAACTATGGGGGGAACACGAAAAGGGAAATAATAAGTCTGATGCTGTTTGTCTCACTCTCACATATAGATCAGTTCATAATGAGTCATAGGTCATTTTTAATAGATAAGGAACATTATATTGTCAGTGGTGTCTGCAATATGCTTTGTAGTGCTTTAGCAGTTCCAGAATACTAAAAGGACAAAAAAATAGCGTTGTGAATCAGCGTGACAGCCTGCCCTTCAACTGTAGGGTTACCTGAGCTATTCGAATTTTAATCGTCAAGACTTACAGATATTGTTATTACCTTGCAAAGAGGACTACGAGGACCATAGCAGCAGCAGAAAGCCCTACGATACCTATGAATGTTGCTACTCCATTCAACCGCACCTTAAAGAGAAAAGATAAACCCATGAAGTACACCACAAAATGTAAGCAAGGCTTCAGAGTATCAAAGCACAATGCACAATTCCTGATCAAATCATCAGTGAAAGATAAAAGGGTGAAACCTGCAGAGGAGTTTCTTCATTGTTGTCTTCTGAAATACTGGCCATTAATAAACCCCATTCGGTGTTAAGGCCAACTGCTGTTACCTGCAAAGAACTGGAAACGTTCATATACACAAAACATCCATGCCTCATCGCAAAGCCTGTTAATAAGGACATTTCTTAAGGGTGTCAGGAACTAACTCGCACTATTAATTACTCTAGCTGAAAGTGTAATCCTTTGTACAATCTACAGCAATAATTAAAACTCCATATACACACCAATGAACAACAGATATGGAATGGGTGTATTTTGCTAGGTTTAGTTTTACATCGGAAGTTGATGGTGGGGGATCACAACATATAAGTCAGGATTAGGATCGTAATCCGATATTGACATATGTATACAGGCGAGGGAACTTGCTCCCCGAGTCAGAAGTCTCTATACTTTATATATACTGCCTGAGAGGCTCAATACGATCTATCCCACACATAATACCCAATCTACGACACTTTCAGGGGGCAACCCTCACCTATCAAATCTAGTATTTTGGGCAGAGTTAAGCCTAAGGCTTTGTCTGGTTGTGGACTCCAATGGGCCTGGGACTGGAAGGGCGTCTAAAACAATGAAACCAGTGTTTTAACCTTTAAGCATGAGCACCCTACTATGGATTTCATTGGCGATTATGCACCATGAATCCAATGGAAGGCTATTTTGTCCACACCAGCAATGAGGTCTAGCGGTCTATTAGGGCCTAATCAGTTAGAGTTGGACTGCATGAGTAAGCAAAAAGTAGGTCATTAAATCATCGGCAATTTGGCAAATGTTATTGCAGGGTGCAAGAAAGGCGCTAGGAGAAATACCGAAGGAGGACTAAATGCAGATGGCCAAGCAGGGGAAGCAGAGCTAAAGTGATGAATCAGCAAGGGAGCTGCTGCTGAGTCATACAGCAAGTTCAGGTAGGAATTGGCATGCTAGAGGAAGGGAAATGGGATACCCAGGGGAGGGGGGGGGGGGGGGGGGGGGGGGGGGGTGTAAATAAATGGGATACCCAGTGAGTGTCACCAAGAACGTGGTACAGGTACAATGCCACATTCATCATCCGGGGAACAAGGGAACAATTTCGTCTTAGCCTTGGCAAAACCTATCTTAAATAGCGTTCCATGTTCCTCAATAGCTGCTGTTTTTGAACTCGTCCGAATGTCCAGGTTCCTCAAATGGTAGAGGAATGACATTTGTGGTGTTTGGCCGGTGCTTCTGCTCCTCAGGAGCTTATCCTGACAAAGCAGGTCATGATCAGGCTTTTATTTTTGCAGTGGCGCAAATTTCTTTTTAGCTATGGATTAGTGTAAGTAGGGTGTGTTGGGAAGGTTTGTTCTAGCCCTCACATTTGTAAGATTTCCTTTCTTAATAAAATGACAAGCAGCTCTCCTACGTTGTTCAAGAAAAAAAAAAGTTCCTCGACCCAATCGACCTAGGAACTTGGTGACTACAGTTTTTTTTTTTTTTTGAAAATGGAAGAGAACTTCCCGCCTCTGCGTGTCCGCACACAGCGATTACAATATTACATAGTTGGTATTGTTGATGTATCAGGGGAACAAGAGATGCAGAAATCATGTATGACCGAGTCTATTGTCAAATTTCCAGGTGACTACAGACATAGGATACCCCTTTGACAGAGGCCGGCCTTCTTTCTCTTCTTGGAAAAACCTCTTCTGTGAAGAGGCCAAACTTCAGGCTTTTAGAATGAGAGATGATAAACGTGTAGCTTTTCTCCTCTGTTTAGATCTCCTCTCTTAGGCCTCCCTGGATTTTGGCCTGCGGTTCCCTTCACGCCATGGCTACCTAAGCCCTCCGGCTGGTTGGTTTGTTGTTATTTCTCTATCTTTTGTACAGGTTCCTGATTTATTTAATAAAATCCTACAGTGGGGGCTTTCCCTGCTGTATTTCCCGTTCAAAAAAAAAAGGGATACCCCTTTGTAATTGTAAGTTGTTAAGGTATAATAGTCAAGAGTGTTAGTCCTTAACACAAGTGAGCCACTGGAAACATTCTCGGGAGTGGGGAAACATACACTTAAACAATACAAATTGAGCCTAGCCTCTTTTCCTTCAAGAACATGTAGTTTTCAGAACAAAATAGAAAAATAAGCAAGGAGTAAGGAGGCAAAATACAATCACTCACCAACATGGTACCAAAACCATCAGCAACTTTGCATCCAGCCATTAAAAAGGGTGACTTCTGATCCTTCATAACCTAACAGAAGAAAGCATTGTTTAGTGTGTCTGCTAACCATTGGGAAACTGATTCTAGGTAGAGTGTAAACTGTAAAATGTGGCCTACAATCTTGCTTTCCCCAGTCATACTGGACTCATCAATGGCAAGAGAATGACCGCTGATTACAACACCATCAGCTGGGACCTAAAAATGCCATTTCGATACGATTATAATGTCAGGAACACAAACATTTGCCATAAATCAAAGCAAAACATATTTGCTTCCTTACCTGATCACCGATTTTTAAAGCTACAATATCACCAACTACAATATCAAATATTGATACTTGAATCCATCTACCACCCCTAATAACCTGAACAACACAGAATGATGAAACTAAATTAGAGTGCTACAATCTATTGACCCAAACTTGTATGGTAGTTTCCTTTCACAAACCTCCACTTGTATGTTTTGCTTCTCCTCATTGAGGTGTTGGAACTGCAGTGACTGCTTGTAGTCACTAACAGCTACCACAATAAGAGAAGAAAATAGTTAGGGGTGGAACTTTTATTCTCAATAGAAAATCGTTTAGCAAAGGCGAAAAACAGGCACTAAAAAAACTATACAGCAACCTGGAAGCATATTAGTAAGGATTCAATCCTGCACACTACAAACATATTACTGAAAGTAAGGATAATAACGAATCTGGATTCTACCTCCCAAAATTACTGCGTTTACTCAGAAAATTCAAGAATAAGTGAACCCATGATTTGCATCATCCTATTGTATTATGTTGCTTAGAGCATTAATGAATATAGAGATTAGAGGGTAAAAAACAAGCATCATACCAGTAACGACTATCACAAGAAAAACCGCAAATGCAATACTAGTGCCATCATACCAGCCTTCTTTGATACCCTGGTGAAACCCTTGGAGTTAGAACTAACAAACAAAACATATGTTTAAAAGCATAACTGTATAGGTAAAGTGCTCAACAAAAACATTGTTTCTGAAAGCTTATATAACAGACTTCAAATCATAAGCAGATAAGCATCAATAGCAAATGATCGACAAACGATAGCATAAAAGGAACAGGAAAAACATATGATAGACTAAAGGAATTGACCTCAGTTGCAATGCCCAGTACTAGAGAAATTACTGCAGCTATGATAAGGATAACTAGCGTCACGTCCTGGCAGGCCTCCCAAAGAAAAACCTGTAGAAACAGAACCGCCCCCACCAAAAGAAAAAAATGTTAACTGTTAAAGCAATAGCTTTAATAGAGTAATCACAGTTAAATCGGGTAAGGAAGCTTGCCCAAAAGCTCCTTCCTTTCTTGCGAGGATATCTGTTAGGCCCAAAAGCATTTGCCCTGCATGACAAATCTGCCTCATCGCCATGAATTCCCTTCTCTAGGTTGGTTTTCAGTAAATTTGCGAGCCCTTTGACCTAATTTTCAAAGAAGACAGGCATGCCTTAATTGGCTGTCCATAAGTTGGAGACTCAAATTTACTTTCAAAGATAATGATACATGCCCCTCCATATTCTTGCAGAGCAGAATAATTATGATCCCTAGTCATCACTGTCAGCTGCTCCTCTCCAATTCCAAACCCCCGCGGGAGAATTTCTGCATAAAAAGAACAATAATGAAGTATTACAAAAGTAGTATTGCCATTTTTGCACAACTATAGATAAATATGCCGTTAGGTCCTCAACTTAGTAGCAACCAATCCTTGACAAAGATGTTGATCATGGGGACAAATGTCACCGATAATTACAACTAAGATATTGACACTTGTACTCTCCGTGAAACCTAAAACTAAAAGGCATCTATTATCCCAAACAGTTACCTGGTAATTCTGTGTCATGATTCTGCTTTTCCCCAGCCTCTTTGAATAGTAAAGCGGCCTGATTGCATTCGAACTCAAATCCATCAAACGAAAAAGGTGCAGCATTGTATAAAAATGCATTAAAGGAACATAAGATAAAATGAATACCCGTATGACTTGGGCATGGGCCCTTATCTTCCTCCTTATTTGTTCCTTCTCCTCCTCCTTTTTTAGGTCAAGCGTGTATCTGAATCGTCGAGAAGCATTGAGGACAAGTGCAGCTTGCTGCCAAAGGAAAAAAAAACACAATAAGAAAGTGTAAAAATTAGTGAACAGATAAAAACAGTTAAGACTGCATGTGCAGCAGCAATAGTTGAAGTAATTATTGGAAATTTCAGAACAAGCATGTCTGAAGCACAGGAAACCATGCATGAACTAGTTAAGGTTTTTGTTTCCCTCAATTGTTGTTTGTTAAAAATAAGAAGGTACACCCTCTTCTCTTAAAAACAAGGGTGTTTCAATGTGTTCTTTGTTATTAGAATCTGGGCGGTCCAGCTATTTCACAATCAATCTAAATTGGCCATATGCCCAAAGCAAATGATATCGCTATAACATAGTTTTGTAATATTATAATTTTACCAACTGTCACTAACATATACTCCCTCCATCCCAAATTATAAGTCATTCCAAGAATCTTAGAGAGTCAAAGCATCTCAAGTTTGACCAAATTTATATGATAAGATAATAACATTTATGATACCATTTAAGTATCATTAGGTTCTTCATTAATTATATTTTTATAGTATATCTACTTAATGTCATAAATCTTTGTAATTCTTTCTATAATTTTGGTAAAACTTGAGATGCTTTGACTCTCCAAGATTCTTGGAATGACTTATAATTTGGGATGGAGGGAGTAGTCATTACAGTAGCTGTCAATGTCATATCTTGGAGAGCGTGAAAGTCATTAACATCAAACAAAAGGAATGGAGAGTGATTTACTGTTTGTCAGCCACAGTACCACATTCACATTGGTTGAACTATGCGGCAACATGGTGGATTTGAAGCACTAGAATTCAGGCCAAGGACATTACAGCAATTTTCTTCATGGATGAACACCATAAATACCATATGCTTCATCCACAGAGAAAGCTCCATTTCTTCAGAAAGAATGTTAATGTCAATTTGGCAAGCCCTGTTGTATGGGTGGACTTCTATAGAGCTCACAAAGCATAAAAGATTTTAACAAATGAAATCAACTAGCCAACCCTGGAGTTATTTCAGCTCTTCAAGGCAATTCAATCATTTGTTTTAGAAACTAGTACGGTGAATTGCATTTTTCTTTCAATGGAGGACGTATTAGAGATGGTGAATGGTCATAGGTGGATTTTGTTGTGTAAACTGTCAACTCCTACAGTTTCTTATTGTATTCAATCTAAAGATATGTGAGATAGTTTTGTTGTGTCATCTCCTATGGTTGCTCTGCCCCAGATTGTATCCATTCTAAAACTTTCAATTTTTATCTGAGTGAAATGCACTGGGGTCCTTAAACTTTTCTAGATTCCCACTTAGATCCATAAACTCTTTATGTATCAAAAAGAAAATTAAGGACCCAGAGCCTGAGTCTATGGACCTAGATGAGAATTTGGGAAAAGTTAAGGACCGTGGTGCATTTTACTCTTTATCTTAGTATTAACCAGAAGCAATGCTGTATTTACTTCAGGTATCAAGTCCACCCAATAGACTAATCCAATATACAAATAAAAAGGGTGTCACCAAATTATGACTTAATAATCCTTGCTATTAGTTCACAACACATGCACTTGGACCAAAGGGCTAAGGAGGCATTGGGATGCTATGAGGGCTGTGAATTTAAAGTATCTCATTAGGAAACAAAAGCAACAGTGTGGCATCCGGCAATACCCAAAGAAAGCCAAATTTTAGACTTACCAGTGCTAGTTCATCTCACTAAATTTTCTTTTGGGTAATCACAAAATAAGATTTGGGTTGGGTGATGAAGTGAATTGGAATGAGCAGTCAAGGTTTACAACATTCAGTGGTACTAACAATAATGTCCTAAACTAAATACCTCAATGTATGCTTCGCTAAATCAGACATCAACACATACATTAATAATTCTAATAAAAGCCAAAATTCCGCATCAGACCAACACTTATATTTAGTAATGCGGACAAAACTAAACCACATTACCAAGAATTACACAAAGCGGCTACAACTACAACAAAGCAGGCACTCAAGTCGGCGTATCAGAAGGCAGAGGGCACAGCACAGCAAATTCAAAATAGTGGCCGGGAATGGGGGTGAGGTACTCACCCTCCAGCGCCGGAGCCGCTCGACGGGGGCGCGCTTGGCGGGGATGTCGAACGGGTCAGCGTCGGGACCACGCACGTCGATGCCGAGCACGTCGGCGCAGTCGTCGTCGTCGATCTCGTCGCGGCGGCGCTGGTACCGCCCGGGCGACGCCTCGGGCGCCTGCCCCCCGGCCATCGCCGCGCCGCTTGCTCAGGAGAGATGACACCGCACCCCCTCCCCGATCTGCAGCCACAATCCGCACAAGCACATCAGTCAGCGAACCTCGAATTCCGAGAACCCCACTAACGAGCGGGAGCGCCCGCGCGCGGGGGCGCGCACAGTGACAGCTACAGCGCTCCGGCGACGCAGCGGGTCGCGTGGCGGGAAGGCGAGGGGACGGGAGGGGGAGGTGGGGTCAGTGGCGGATCATGGGGGCTGGGAGGGGGAGGTTGAGTCCAATCGCGACCTCACTGCACCGGCACTCCCCTCCCCTCCCTGTTCGCGCACGAGCCCGACCCGCGTGCGCCAGTGGCAACCAAACCACTAGCGCGGGGGTCGCCGTAGCGTGGAGCAGGGGCCCTTTGAACTGATTCATGTGAAATCGAACCGATTCCTATAAAATTTTTGCATAATTCCTGTAAAATTTCTACGTTCCAAACAGCGTGTGTCGACTCTCACGCGCTCGCGCATGGTGCGGCAGCGGCGTGGAACGGACGTTGCTGTCGTGACTCGTGTGTGGCGTGGGCGGACGGGCAGCGAGACCGCATGTCACGCCTCTTGCATGGCTTGGTTTGATGGTGATATAAATATAAAAGCCATGTATGTATTTCACCACGGACGTTGCTGTCGTGACTCGTGTGTGGCGTGGGCGGACGGGCAGCGAGGCCGCATGTCACGCCTCTTGCATGGCTTGGTTTGATGGTGATATAAATATAAAAGCCATGTATGTATTTCACCATATTCGTTTGATGGTTTATAAATCGGCTGATGTTGTTTTATTGTGAGAGAAAAACACTGTATCATGGCTGATACGATTCAAACGAACAGGGTGTGTCATTGTCAGGCTGATAGTCTCCATTTAAAAAAAAGAAAGAAAAAGAAACAGTGACCCTTTTTCTTTTCATATCTGATTGCATCGTGTGGCTAACCTATGCAAACGGTGCTTTTCCTGTTGTCGTTATGCTGTTTTAAGTTTTTTTTAATTGATAAGAGAGCTACTGATTGGATTAAGAAAATAGATTGGACGACAATGACCTCTAACGGGTCTGAGTAATCGTGCAAATGATGATGGGCCTGTTCGGTACAGCTTATAAGCTGCTTATAGCCAAAATAAGCTGAAACCAACAGCCAAATAGGACGCTTTTTTGTAGCTTATTTCGGACGCGCTTATTCTCGTCGTTCTCATTTGTACTAAAGAGCAGAAGCTGAATCAAACCAGCTTATTTTGACCACCGCTTTTACTCTATTTGTGTCGTACCAAACAGGACCGATATTGCTTCCTTTTAAGTTGAGTGGCCAATGGAGTAAACAAAAAATGCATTTATAAGTTCACTTGTCTAATTTTTTTGTCGTCCAAGTGATGATATTGCTTCCTTTTAAGCTGGTAATTTATATATATAAACAATAAGTTTCAACTAAAGAAACAGTCTTGGATATTTTTTTTTATTTATGTATTTATTTATTTAAAAAAACATCAACTCCATCTAGGCCACTATGGAGTCGACGGTTACGCATATTTTATCTTCCTATAGACAACTTTATGTTTAGGATTGTGCCATAATTTAAAACTGATCGTATTTTATTTTCCATGCTTTCTCCATTTGTTTGTGACATTTTTACTAAAACTCTGCAATGGTTTTGGTCTAAATCTAATTTATGCCCCTTGTAAAAAAGTTGGAGTCATAACTCTTTCTACACTATATATTATTAAAAAAAACAAAGCCCAAAACAGTGCAGGCTGCACGTGCCCCCAGGTTCCTCCCGCTTAAGAAAATGAAGTAGACATAATATATAGTATATTTGCAAATAAAATACTGGGTTTCAGATGTACTACAGACTGAATAACATGTACTTGCCGTGCAAACTACCTGGGCAATCAACCATAGCATACCAGCGTTCATCGTGCTTCGACGAGGAGACGCAGAGAACCGGCGGCCAGCGAGAAAACTTACACAAGTGAATACTTTAATCGAAGAGTAGTGCATAGAAAGACTCACAGCACAAGGCCGGGGAGAGACCATCAAGAGTCAAGTGATGATATACTAACCTTGAGTCCTTGACTGTCAAAGGCTCAAAGATAGCGCGTGATGGAGTTTTTTTTTTATGCAAGCACGAATTTTGAAGCTTACAAAATACTATCACAGAGCAGAATAATTTACTAAAAATATTTTTTTCCCAAAGAAAAATCTGGAGGATGGCTTGAGTTGTTTTTAAATGTTCTGATTATTTGTGTTACAAACCAGCGTAGCTGCAACTTTTTGCTCATTGAAAGTTACTAAAACGTTGATTAATTAACGAATACGTAGTAGGATATTTATTTACCATTTTTAAGGAACATAGGAACACTTAATCTTTCACTAATCTGTGGACTTTCTCTTAATTAATCTAAACAAAATCGTGGGCTTTGTTTTTCTTTTTGTCGTTGAAGGTTACTCAAACGTTTGTTAATACTAGGATATTTATTTACTGTTTTTATTACTGAACATATGAATAGACTTCCACTAATCAGAACATTTTGAGTAACGTTCACAATCTAATCTAAAAGAAATCGTGGAATTTCTGTTGGACACTGTTGAAGCAGTAGGCTAATCAAAACAAACTCGGCCCAACTCTAGCCCACAGAGCTTAGCCCGAGTGTCTTCCTGTTGGCCCGGCTACACTTTTGGACCAAATCTGGCCAGCGGGTCTGCGAAAAGTCAGTCCCACCCCACCTAACAACCCTCAAAATGATCCTAAAACAAAACCCGTCAAAATCATATATATCCTGTAACATATGAACACGGTTTGCTATTTTCAAATACGAACAACGCCCAGTCAAAGAGTATTATGAAAACACAAGTCTGTGTGTACTTTTACTGTGCAAAATAGTCGGAAATGCCAAGCTGACCCAGTAGGTGTCGCTTCGCGATTAGATTTGTCGTCTAAAGAAGGAACCTATCAGGCATCCATGGGCGGATCTATATAGAGAATTGTGGGTGCGCCCGCGTCGAAACGAAAAAATAGTGATAATGTTTAATTTTTCACCATATTTGCAACCCAGTTATAAAAGTTTACGCACCCACAAGACAAACGCACCCCGCGAATTAGCTCTAGCTCCGCCCCTGCAGCATCAGCGATGGATGCCTAATCCTCTGGGTCAAGCAAGAATCCCTGATACGTAAAAGCGAACTACAAAGCGAAAGAAGAACTGAAAAAGAACAGCGAAGAAACGAATCAAAGCCGGCCGGCTGGGTCACCATCGCTACCGGCGCCGGCGCTGCTACTGGATCTGCACGCGTGAGCACGGTGCCGCCGGCGGTCGGCTGGGAATATAATGGAACAGTTATTACATACCTCGGCTAGCTAGCTAGATAGCTGCTGCCGTCGTAGCGGCGCCGGCGGATGGAGAAGAAACTGCCTGCTAGCTGCTCTTCTCGTCGGAGTAGCACGCTAAGTCTGCACGGCCAGGGACGACGGCCGGACAACGGGTCTACAGCTAGCGTTTTTATATGGTTTGTGTTGTACTTGTGTCGAGGCAGCTTAGCTTGTCTTGCCGGAAGCCAGCCCTCTCGTGTGGATTTTGGTTAGTGTGTGAGTGCTACGACTGGTCTCGCGCTCTTGCTGCTAGAGTTATAAGGGTGGAACAGGAGCTTGCTTGACGAGGTGAGCAAAGAAGCACCATGGCGGCCGCTCTCTGCTGGCGCTGTGTCGCCTTTAAGCCTCTAGTAGGTGCAGTGGCTTTTAGACATTCGTGATCGATCCTGCCTGGACGCTCGCTGTGGCATCTTTTTATAGAGAACATCAGCGTTGGCATAGTGTGGTGGTTACTGGCTCTAGTAGCCTCTAGTATGGCGAGATGTATGGTATATGTTGTTACTGGCTGGGTATGGCATAGTGTGGTGGTTACTGGTGCTAGGGTAGTCTTCAGTCTACATCAGCGTTGCACGGTGTTGTGCGCCATATATGTATGTATCTTGTTGTATAATACTGTGCTTGTATCGATTCACTTGGCGGTAATTTGGTGCTTCGGATCCTCTTCGTGTACGATGCTAATGCCTGACGTTGTTCAATGTGGCTGAAGAGGAATCTTGTAAGGCTCAAGAGATGGAATCAAGGATTCAAGTAGGAATCTTCTTAATTTGTATGGTATCGGCCAGGATGTTTGTTTGGATCTAGCTAGTCTACCACATACATGCATATAGTATCAAATCAACTGAATGTGTGGATTTGGATTTTTGGATGGTCCTATATGAATATGTCGAAATAAGTGCTGCCTGCGATGCTGCTACAGCCTACAGCACCGGCGCATGCAGTGGCATTTCTTTGCAGTTGCACTTGCAGCCCTTGGATTCCAACATGATGGAAGTTTCAGGTGAGTTTCCCATTGTACCGAAGCTTGCATTGGTGCCTGTTCGTCGCATGCATGAATGCATGAATGAATGCCGAGTTGTCATCGATACGCTGATTCACTGAACACAACAGCAGCGACTAATAACCTTACCCGACCCATCCTTGTGACTGATCTAGCGATCTTGGTCTCTGGGACACTGTGGTGAACAGCGGCACTCAACACTGACCCGTCATACTGCATGTCAGGCCCGTTTGATACAGCTCTGTTCCACTTGTGGAGCAGTTTTTTAGGCTTTGGCTCATAGAACAGGCGAACAGCTCCAGCTCCACTTATGAAGTTGTAGTTGTTTTAATTTGTTGAAGTGCTCGATAAAACAGCTTCTCACGGTAGATAAATAAGATGAAATGACCATACTGTCCCTCTTTTTTTATTTATTTTTGCTTCTCCATCTCCTTCATTCTTTTTTCTTTCCTCATCCTCTTCCTAGCCGCTCGATTCCGAGGAGCTCCGTCCTCGCGCCTGGCCGTCCTCAGCGACCCGACGGCGCGCTCGCGCGCCTGACGACCCCACAACGGCACAACTTCATTCTCTATGCCGCCACGCCTCCTCTTGCCACGCGCGCCTCCCTGTGCGCCTCCTCGTACCCACGTGAGGCCCCACGGAGACGAGTGAGAGCGGGGCGAAGCTGCCCTTTTCCAGCTCCACTTGACGCGTGGAGCGGCCACCTCCCAAAGTGTTTGGCTGGCATCCTTGTGAAGCTGCTCCGGGAGCTGCCCAAGTAGTGGTACCAAAGGGCCCCTTAGTCATCGAAAAAGAGCACTGAGAGTATACTGAGCTGGTCAAGTCATCAGCGAAGACCTTAGAGAATGTTCCGATTAAATTTACTTGTCCCTCGTCGTCATTATTTTAGTAAAACCATCGGCGGATCTAGGATTTCTAGGATTTGTTGTACAAAAGAAATTATATAAATTTGGTAAAACTATTTGTTAATTCTATAAACAATTAACATGATAAGTCTTAAATTCAAAGATTAAGTTAAAAACTTTCATAAATTACTATATAAACTGTTAAATAGTTCAAATGTCATACTTAATAGTTTGAAATATAGACACAAAAGAGACTTCAGTACTATTTTTCTAAACTTTTTAGCCGTCGATTGAGTAAGAGAGTATGGAAGTATATAGGGGTTTTCTACTGGAAAATAAGAGCCGACAATGTACTCGCATATTAGCATCTCGCCTTGACGCTTCAATCGTTGTTGACCGCACAGCGTTAGGGGCTAGCTAGGGCAACAGTGGACATGGACAGGACTGCGTAGACTTTGGATAGGTTAGATGCAGGGCTGTGCCGACACGACACGACACAACTCTCATGCTTTAGCCCGCTCTCGATCATGATCCCTTATGTACGCGAGGCATGTCTGGCCATGCCGTACCGGTGTGGCACGGGGAAGTCTTTGCTTCGGCGCAAATGCCATCATGTCTTGATATCATGTGGGTCCAAGTACGACTCTCAAATTATATTTGCTAGATTTCTTTGTCTGCTCATGACATAAAAATATATTTTTTGTACGTAACATTGTCACGAAAGTTCTGATGATTTTCATACTCTATTAAAAATTAGATGAGAGATAGTATGGTAAATACTAGAAATAGTATTATTGATGTGCTTACATACTATTTTTGTACTGTGTCGGTTCATACACAATCAAAAGTACGGTCCGAGCAATGCAGCGCCCACCATTATGCCGCAATCCTAGACACAACATGACTTGCGTATCCATGTTGTGCTTTGGATCATGCCAAAAGATCTGCCCTCAAATTACACGGCTCAAGCCCCAGCTCTACTCTCTTCCGGTTTGCCTCTCCGCCTTCACCGCCTCGTTAGCATCATTTGACGTGCATTAGTGATGCATGCATGGCCTTCTGCAAGTAGTATATATGCCGGCACGGAAGGAAGTACGTATTATCTTTTTCAAACAGAATTATACGTACATGCTATTTGCATCGCCCCTAGCTAAGCTGCTAACGTCCCGCGTCTTTATATGTGAAGGTTACAAATGAACCGATACAAACGCAAGAACCACTTGTTACGTAGGCATTTAGTAATTTGCATATATATATATTCAGCTGAAATTTCGCGGAAGCTTCGCCTCTGCATCAGATCAGGACGACGACAGAACAAAAGCTGCTTCTGCATGACTCGCGAATCGCGATAGCCGTTGACGAGCGCATCCCCTACTTGACATGAAAAGGATCTCGTGCAGTCGTGCTCGAGTAGTACGTGTCGTCTTTTGTGACGGGTGCAAACTGCAAACCGGTCAGACTTTTTAAGCTTATCCTACGCAAGTGTGAACTACTTGTCTCCAAACCGTACGTTTCGAATAAACTCTATCCTGAATTGCGCTACAATAAAAGTCGTTCTATTTTAACTTGTTTTAGCATTACTTTTTAGTGAACGAATAATATTTTTTTTGTCTCACAACAAATCAGTATCAGCATCAGCAGCAGCTAAATTTTAGCAAAACGAATAGGACCAATGATTTCACAAGACTGAATTTAATTTAAATTTAAAAAGGTGGACCTGTCGATATAAATAGACAGAATTTATCTGAAGACAAAACATGCAACCTCTTTAAACAAATTAACTTATAAGGGCCTGTGCTTGAAGTGGTATCATTCAGATGCTCGACGACGAGAAGCCGCCGCCACATCGCTAGACAGATCCGCCGGCTTGCTGCTGTACAGGCCCCGCGCGGAGGGTGAGGCTAGCTTGCTACCAATCGGTGCCACAGACGACGGACGCTGGCCATGTTGTGCCGTTTGCCCGTTTGTTCATAAATTTGATGTGGCTTGGCGTCTCCACCTTTGGTGCGGTGGCGCTGTGTCAATTGTCCCAGCGTCGCGCCAGTCATTTCGGCACCATTATTGGAGCAGCATTAGACCAGGTTGCGGGGAACGCATGCTCGTCCAGGTAGGCAGAGGCTTGATTAGCCGTGGATGTGGATTTGAGGTGACGATGTTTAAACCACCACGGGTTATTCAATGGTGAAGGACGGGGTGGTGTTCATCCCATCTCTCTCATCACTGCCCGGGCCGGTACATGCAATGCAAGTGACGACGTGCAAGCCCCCCTTTCCACTAGACTTAGAGATACCGACAGTTTGATTAATGCCGCCACATTACCTGCAAGTGCTGAGATTTTGTGGTAGTTGGCTATTATCTAATTAATATATCGAAAATGCTACGTGACGTGTGTGCATGACGCTGGTGGTGGTAGTGCTCACGCACGCCCTGGTGCTGGTGCTGGTGCTGGTGCTCGCGTGCAACTGCTCGTCGCCGGCTCCCACCCCGTCAGCCGGAATCAACCGATCCAGGCCTCTCCTCCCTATGTTGCAAATGTATGTTTCAATTGTTTCAGACGTTTCAGAGGCATGCTGCAAGCGTTTGTTTCACATTGTTTCATATGTTTTCAGAGTATGTTGCAAGCATTTTGATCTGGATGTTGCATATGTTTTCACACATATGTTGTAACAGTATGTTCCAAAATGTTGCAGCAAGTGTTTTGATGTTGCAAGTTGCATGTGTTCTATCTGGATGTTGCATGTGTTTTCACACATATTGTCGGGGACCAATACTAGGGTACCCGAAGAGGAGCTAATGGACATCCACGATGGGGTCTGCGGTCACCATGCCGCACCTAGAACCCTAGTCGAAAACGCATTCCGGCAAGGCTTCTACTGACCGACCGCGGTAGCCGGCGCTGAACATATCGTGTGCACCTACGAAGGGTGTCAATACTACGCTCGGCAGACCCACCTATCGGCCCAAGCACTCTAAGCGATCCCCATCATGTAGCCGTTCGCGGTCTTAGGGCTCGATCTGGTCGGACCTCTCAAGAGGGCGCTCGAGGGCTATACGCACTTGCTTGTCACCGTAGACAAGTTTACAAAGTGGATAGAGGCTCGACCAATCTCCACGATCAAGTCCGAGCAAGCCATGTTGTTCTTCCTCGACATCGTCCATCGCTTTGGGGTCCCGAACTCCATCATCACGGACAACGGCACGCAGTTCACCGGAAAGAAGTTCCTCTGATTCTGCGATGAATACCACATCCGCGTCGATTAGCCCGCCGTGGCGCACCCCCGCACGAACGGCCAGGTCGAGTGCGCAAACGGCATGGTCCTATAAGGCCTCAAGCCTAGGATCTTCCACCGGTTGAACAAGTTTGGCGGACGATGGATCGTGGAGCTTCCTACGGTGCTCTGGAGACTGAGGATGACCCCGAGCCAGGCCACCGGCTACACACCATTCTTCATGGTCTACAGTTCCGAGGCTATCCTCCCGATCGACCTTGATTATGAAGCGTCGAGGGTCAGGGCATACGATGAACAGGGAGCCAAGACGTCCCTCAAGGATGCCATGGACCAGCTAGAGGAAGCGCACGACATTGCCCTCCTCCGCTCGGCCAAGTACCAGCAAGCATTACGCCGGTACCATAACAGTCGAGTACGGGGTCGGGCATTTAACGTTGGGGACCTGGTGCTCCACCTCTTCTAGAGCAACAAGAACCGCTACAAGCTCTCTTCGCCATGGGAGGGACTGTATGTTGTCGTGGAGGTGCTTCAACCAAGCGCCTACAAGCTCAAGACCATCGACAGCGAAGTCTTCGTCAACGCCGGGAACATCGAACAGCTACATCATTTTTACCCTTAATATACGCACACTTTCTCTTATCAGTTTCGCTACCAACTCCCCGATCTTTAGTGACACCCGACCCCAGCAACGGCAGGGGGTCGGGCCTCACTCGAGGGCTGATATGAGCATATCTATCTGGTAGACATTCTCTACGCCCGACCCTTTCTCACGTTAAGATCCAGAAGCAAGGGTTGCGGAAACAGACGTTGAGTACAACTGGTCGGACTGCAAGAAACCTACGCCCTAGTGGCTACGGCGTTTTTGCTCACCAGGGTGATCAGAGTTTTTTTTGCACCCCGAGCTTTCTAGCCTTAACTATGGAAAGAGTCGGTACGCGTCTAAGAGTATATCCACCTGACAAACATTCTCTATGCCCGACCCTCTCTCATGTTAAGACCTAGAAGCAAGGGTTGCAGAAACGAACACTGAGTAAAACTAGTCGGACTGCAAGAAACCTATGCCCCAGCAGCTACGATGTTTTTGCTCACCAACGTGATCAGAGTTTGTTCACCCATACCCCGGGCTTTACAGCCTTAACCACAGAAAGGGTCGGAACGCATTAACCTTTTTATACAAAAAAGGAGAGAAAGGCTAAAAATCTGTTTGGCCATAACGAAATATAAGAGCTTGTTCACTTGTTACGAGTTCGCCGCCTAGATTATCTGCCTAACTAAATTTTTGGGGAGGATGATCTCATCCTCTATCTCCACAGGAAAGTCCTATGCTAGCGGGTCACCCAGGACGGTCAGACGGCTCGGGCCGCTGTCAAGAGACGGGCAAGGAGCAGTAGGATGCCCCATGCGGGTTATGACGACCCTGTCATGAATGACGGACCCGGATTCCACTTGAACATATCTGGTAAGAGCTCCCCGAACCCGTCACTCGATCCATCAAGGTAAGTCCTGTGCCAGTGGATCACCCAGGTCGATCGGACAGCTTGGGCCACTGTCGAGAGATGGGTCACCCTTAATTTACGCATGTCTTCTCCTATTAGTTTCGATCTCTAAGTGACACTCGACCCCAACAACGGCCAGGGGTCAGTCTTCACTCGGGGGTTGGTAAGAGTATGTATATTCAGTAGACATTCTCCATGCCCGACCCTTTTTCACGTTAAAAACTAGAGGCAAGGTTCGCGAAGACAAACGCTGAGTAAAACTAGTCGGACCACAAGAAACCTACGCCCAATGGCTATAGCATTTTTGCTCACCAGCGTGATCAGAGTTAGTTGTCCGCACTTTGACCTTTAGCCTCCGCCTTCCCAGGAAGGGTTTGGAGGGACCCACCTATAGAATCTCCATCGAGGAGAGGCCAGCAGGTCACCCAAGTCGATCGGACGGCTCGGGCCGCTGCCGAGAGATGGGTAAAGAGCAGTGGGAGGCCCCATGCGGGTTATGCCGACTCCGTCATGAACGACGGACCTGGATTTCACTCGGACATATCCGATAAGAGCTCCCTGAACTCATCACTCGAGCCATAGAGGTAACTTTACCAACCCCGTTCTGCTTTTCTAGTGCATGATCATTCATTCATCCATTCCCATGCATGTTTTCATACATTCATCCATTCATTCATCCCATACATCCAAACATCGCATATGCAATTATTGTATCACAACGCTTCGTATCACGTCACAAAGTGGTAGTCGTCTCATTCGATATGAGCGATGACCGACCGAGGTTCAAAGGCCAGCCCATGAAGGGCTCGAGGCTGCCTCGCGTCAAATAGAGCCAGGGGAGAAAACACAAATGAGCCCTAGTGGCCTTTGCCCAACCCACTCAAAAGCGGACAGGGTCATCTCGACCTTCTTGTTCGATCCTAACCTCGAGCCAAGCCCACAGAATCTCCATCGAGGGGAGGCTAGCAGGCCACCTGAGTTGGTCTTTGGAACAACTCAGGCATCTGCCAGGAGACGGGTTAAGGAGAAGTGGAATGACATATGAGGGCTATGCTAACCCCATCACGAACAACGGACTTGTATTCCACTTGGACATACCCGTTAGCGAGCTCACCGAGCGCGACACTCGAGCCATCAAGGCAAGTGTCGTTAGCTCAACCCCTCTAGTTGCGGAAACCGGGGACGGGGTGATGCATAAAACATGCCCGACCCCTACCAAGCCCAATGGGTCTTAGGGGCTCGAGCCGCCTGACCCCAACTCAGGAATCTGACCGACCGAGGTTCGAAGGCTGGACCGTGAAGGGCTCGAGGCTGCCTCACGTCAAACAGAGCCAGGGGAGAAAACGCAGATAAGCCCCAACGGCCTTTGCCCCGACTGCTCAAAAGCGGACAGGGTCATCTCGACCTTCTTGTTCGATCCTAACCTCGAGCCAAGCCCATAGAATCTCCATCGAGGGGAGGCCAGTGGGCCACCTGAGTCAATCTCTAGAACGACTCGGGCATCTGCCGAGAGGCAGGTTAAGGAGCGGTGAAATGCCACATGAGGGCTATGCTGACCCCGTCATGAACGACGAACTTGGATTCCACTTGGACATGCCGTTAGCGAGCTCACCGAGTGCGTCACTCGAGCCATCGAGGCAAGTAACATTAGCTCAACCCCTTTGGTTGCAGAAACCACAGATGGGGTAACGGTCATAAAGATAAGCCGACACTCGACCGGACCCCCGCTACGTGTGGGGGCTCGAGGAAAGATTGGACTCGCAAGGAGACTGAATGCGCGGTCACAGAACGATGGCTCGGATCCTAGGGAGGGGATACGTATGAAAAACTAAGGATAACATTTCTAAAACAAGAGACGCTTCCTCCTACTACTTTCGCTATCATCTCTCTCTATCTTTAGTGAAACCCGACCCTGGCAACGGCCAGGGTTTGGATTTCACTCGGGGGCTAATAAGGGTATATATATATCCTTTCTAAACAGTCGCCATGCCCGACCCCTTCCTCACATTAAAAACCTAGAGGCAAGGTTTGTGGAAATGAACGACTGAGTAAGGCTGGTCGGACTGCAAGAAACCTATGTCCTAGCGGCTACAACACTCTTGCTTACTAGCGCAATCAGAGTTTCTTGCCCACACCTCAAGCTCTACGGTCTTAACAAAGGGTCAGAATGCATTAACCCCTTTTTACACACAAAAAGGAAGAAAGAACAAATTTGTTCAAACGAAATAAGAAGTTTGTTTAAACAAAGCACAAGGATCGGAACTTGTCCGCTTATTACAAGAACGACCGCCCAACCTATTTAACTAACTAGCCCCTCCGGGGGAGAACTATGCCTTCTATCCTATCTGCTAGGTCCTACAAAAGGTGAGCCACCGCCGTTTCCATCTCCTCTAGCTCATGGACTTCATAACCAAGCGCGTAGCCATGGCTCATCGCCTCTAGATCGATGATGTCCCCATAATGAGAATGAGCAATCACAGAGGACCGATTGACCCTAGTGCGAAGGGCATTCCTCTCGAGCTGGAGCACCCGAGCCGTGATCTCGATGGCACGAGCCACGAGTGAGCTGGTCCCCTCTGACCACACCACCTCAAGGTCGTCGCAGACCACTCCGAGGGTGGTGCTCAGGATACCGAGTTCATCACTCTCCACCTGAAGATTTCTCCTTCCCTCGACGAGATCCATAGCCAGCCCAGCAGCAATGCTCTTGGCCTCCAGCTTTTGGGTCGTCTCCTTTTTAAGCTTGGTCTGGAGGGAGCCGACCTTCTGCTGCGTGTCGTTGTGCTCTTGGTAGGCCTAGTCACACTCTCAGAAAGCCTGGTCGAGCTCCTTGTGAGCCACATCACGTTCCGAGCGGAGCCTCTCTACGGTTTGGATCAGCTCATCCGACTCCTTGCGCAGCCGAGCGACTGCCATGGCATCTAGGCACCCCCTTTTCTCTAGGGTTGCGAGCTTCTCCTCAGCTCCTAGCTTCAGATGCCTTTCTTTCTCAACCTCGCCTAGAAGGTCAAGGATCTGCTGGTGGGTTTCGGCGTCCTTCTAGAGCAACTCATCCCGCTCCTTCCTGACCCTGGCGGCCTCTTCGTCATCCTTCCGCGACCTCGCCGATAGGGCCTCGAACGCCTTCTCAGCCTCGTTAGCATCCCGATGGGCCTCATCCACCCACGACCAAAGATTGGCCACCTCCTCGGCAAGGGGAGTCAGCTCGACCACCCTCTACTGGGTGGCAGCGAGCGGAGCTATCACCTCCCCGCGTAGCCGCACCTCCTCGATAAGGCGGTCCTAGGTTTCCTTCTGTTGACGAAGGAACTAAGATTTCCCCCGGCTGTGAGCTATAAGGGATTATAGGGAGATGATGGTCAAGATACAAAAAGTATATAGAGGAATAAAAGGGCAAGAAGTAGGACCAAACCATACCCGGCCGGAGGGAACAACAACGTAGTGCAATGCGTCCATGGCGTGGTCCAGGGACTCGAGCACAGACGTGATCCCTACGTTGAGGCTCTCACGCTCCATGCTCTCTACGGGGTCATCAAGGGTAAAAAGCATCGACACTGGATCCTGTAGATCTGTCCACTTTAGCAAGGGCTCACCCCACGTGGGCGAGCCACTGCCCACCAACGCTAGGGTTAGGGACGACTCCCTACCGGCCCCAAGCGCTGCCGACCCCTCTCACCATGACGTTCCCATCGAAACGCCCTCTTCAGCGATGAAAGGGGCCAGTGGCATGAGCACGAACCTCTCTCCCAGCACCATGACTCTTGGGGGGCCCTCAGCCATGTCCCCCTCCGTCCGGCCTATGCCAGGCACCATCGCTTGGGCCGTCGATGGCACGGGTCACGCCAATGCCTTAGGCAACACTGCAGTCATGCTTGGCTATGACCCATCTATCACAACCACTGCCACCTCCACCTACATCGGTGGGGTCATGACTGGCTACATCACGCCCACCACGGTCGGCACCACGAGCGCGGTCGTAGGCCCATCCGCCCCACCATCAACAGCGGTATCATGTCCGTCACCGGCTGCTCCACGACATCCGAAGGTGACCCTTGAACGCCCATGTCTACCCATCCCATCGAGGTCACAGGTGCCACCACGAGCGACGCTCGACTGGCCGGCGACGTGGTCACACTGGTGTCGCTCCCCCCTGAAATGGGCGCGACACCAGCCGACGGCCACCGCCCCGATTGGAGGATGATGCTCTTCTTCAGTGCCAGCGCCAAAGGATTCCACTGCCTACCGATGCTACAAAGGATGAAAAACACAAGTCATGATGAAATCCGACTAAAACAGGAAAAAACAGAGGAATCAATAACTCACCTCGGTGCCGTCGGGCGGCAGATGCATTTGGGGGACGAACCCCCAACTCTTACTCTGTCTCATCGGAACAAGGCCGCTTCGAGCCCACCTCCTGCTCCTAGGCAAAGGGGCTCGCCCCGGGTAGCTCCTGGGGCACATTGGCGGAACGCCCTGCTCCCCTTGGCTCTTGGGGCACGACAGCAGGGCCACCTGCCTCCGTTGGCACCTTGGGCGCGACGGCAGAGCCGCCCACCTCTATTGGATCCTAGGGCAGGCCAATGGTACATGTCGCCTCCATCAGCTCCCTAGACACACCTTTCCCTCCATGGGACAGGAAGGGTCCCAACGCCTACAAGGATGAACCGATGCCTATCAGCGCATCCTCATTCTCTAGGTTATCCCACTCGATATCGTCGGCTATCATTTCTTCTTTCTTCGTCACCTCGTCATCATCACCATCATCATTGTTGGTGTCCTCCCCTTGTTCTTGCACCCGTAGCTTATGCCGCTTCTTTCTCTTCTTGTCCTCCTTCGCCTTCCTCAACCGCTCGCCCTCGGCGTGATTCGCTGCCCTCACGGCCAAATCCCTTGGTAGCAGAGCCAGGTGATCTGTGAGGATAAGATCCCTCGGCTGGTCCCGCCCCTCTCAAAGTTAGTCCCATAGGGTCAGGAAATCAATTGAAGAGAAGGCAAGAGAAAGGGAAACTTACGAAGACGACGTAGCCTAGCTCCGACCGCATCGGAGGATGCCCCGACACCGGGTAGATGAAGTTGAGGGTGGCACCCACATCATCCCACAAAGGATCCATAGCCTCCTTGATGCATTGTGCGATCTCGGAGTTAGGAAGCGTTCCCTCGGCGAGCGTCGTTCTGTCGAATGATGCCTCGGGTGCCATCGCGTTAGCGGGAGCGCGCACATCATCAATAGCGCCACCCTCCTTGCGTGGTAGGCCCCCATGATGCTTGACCCTTTTAGGCCATTCTCCTTTAGGATGTAGATAGTGGTGATGTGGTCTTGGATATTCTTCTTGTCCTTCTCTAGGACGCCCCACTTCCTCCACTGCTCTAGGGCCTCTTCGATCAGGTGCTTGGTGAACTCTGGCAGAGGGGCGGTAGCGTCATTCTAGAGCTAGAACCACTACAAGTGTCACCCCTTGTTGGACGTCGAGAGCCACATGGACGGGTACTCGCCGACCTGATTGTTTCGAAGTTGGATGCCGGCGCACCCCATCGGCATGTGTAGCTCCTGCCTGCCACCCTTCTCCCTCTTCCTCTAGAGGCTAACGGTGAAGAAATACCTCCATAAGTCAAAGTGGGGGCTGATCCCTAGTAATCCTTCGCACAACACGATGAACGCCGCCATGTGCTGGATCCCGTTGGGATTGAGTTGCTGCAACTCAATCTTGTAGAAGTGCAGTAGCCCTCGAAGGAATTTATGGGCGAGGGTCACAAGCCCATGCTCGTGGAAGTGGGCGAACAACACCACATAGCCATTGGGCGGTGATGGCGAACCCTCATCGCCAGGCAACAACCACTCCTCTACCGAGGTCCGTGCACGGAGAAGACCATGACGGTCGAGGCCCTCCATGTGCTAGAAGGTGATGTTGGAATGACACTATGGATCCATTGGATGTGGGAGTGGATGGATGCAAGCTCAATGATGGTGGAGATGTGGAGGCAGGAAACCTAAGCGTTGGCGGTGGCGGCATGGCTACAGAGGCAAGGATGTAGGCGTGCGTATTAAACCGGAGGGCTAACCCTTTGGTTTTATAGGGGCAATGGGTATGAGGAAACCACCCACCCACCTAGATCTCTGTGCCTACCATGACCTATCACCATGTCTCGTCATGGGGCATGCGCACACAACCTATGGCCGTCCCCTCAAAAAACGTGCCGGACGTTTTGCCTCCCCGAACAGGCCATGACCTATCACAGGTAAGAGGGATACGGAGCTGAAAACGCTCCTACGGCTCGTCTAAGCCTAGGAGTTCGAAGGTTGGCCCATCAATGGGTTCGACAACCGCTCCGGGTATTTTTAGAGTGAGGGGTGGAAAGGGATGGGCCCGCTAGCGGCCAGTACTCGGGCGCACGAGCGCCGCGGGTGTCCTGACCCACGTTCGAGCCTCGGACGGATACGATCCTTGGTTTTTCCTTGAAGAAAGGCAGAGAGCCCTCGGGACCAATCGAACGGACCAGAGAACTATATGGATTGACCGCTGAGAATCTAGAGTCGGTCACCAGCTGACCCAAGCTAGACCCCCATGAACGGGATGCTAGGGCCCCACTCAGACTAGCCCGTTAACAACTCACCAAGCACCATGGCTCATCCATAGAGAAAAATCATGGTATAGCTTAGCCCCTCTGTTTTTATTGGAAAAATGCTTGAGGGAAGACGATCATGAAGATGAGTTGACCCTCGACCGGACCCCTGCTAAATGCGGGGGCTCGAGGAAAGTTGGAACCACAAGGAGACTAAACTCATGGTCGTAGAACGACAGACCCCCGTAGGGGTCAAAACCAGGAAAGACCTTTTCTGACCCACCAAATCTCACGGCTATACCCCCGAGAGGCCCGATCATGATGAAAGGGAATCGCCGTCCCCAGGACACGTTGTGGGTGACAAGAAAAGGCCAAGGCCCTCAGAGTCCTCCCATTCAGAAAAACCTTTGAAGGAGTATTCTACTCCTCCGCAGACTCGAGGCTATTGTCAGGGACCAATACTAGGATACCCGAAGAGGAGGAGCTACTGATCATCAACATTGATTCAACCGAGCAGTCAAGAGCACGCCTATAGCTCCGCCCAACCCCTAGGTGTGTGAGCTCTGCCTCTCCCGACCTCCGGGGGTGAGCTCCGCCTCGCCCGACCCCAAGGCCGCGATCTCCGCCTCACCCGACCCTGAGGCCACGATCTCCACCTCACCCAACCTCCGAGGGCGAGCTCCACCTCACCTGGCCCCGAGGCCATGATCTCCACCTCACCCGACCTCAAGGGGCGGGCTCCGCCTCACCTGACCCCGAGGTCGTGGGCTCCGCCTCGCCCCACCCTGAGGCTGTGATCTCCACCTCACCTGACCCTTCGGTTTGTGCTCCGCCTCACCTAACCGTAAGACCACGGGCTCCACCCCGCCGGACCCCTTAGGTACGGGCTCCGCCTTGCCCGACGGGGACCCATACTGCCGCCAACCACTCTAGGTCCAAGCGTATGAGCCTGGGTCAAAACTCTAACACCAAGGAAGAGATCGACATGCCCCGATGTAACCCGTGACCATGATAGGCCATACTTGAGGATTCACATCAAGAACAACATCGGGCGTACCGGTGCTATTCTGTCTAACCCTCGTACGAACACTGACAGGCGCATCAGTTTACCACGACATTCGCCAGAACAGAGTGGAGCGCCATGACCAGCGGATGACGCCTACGCATGGCGCCAGTGACTGATAGGACCATGACGTGGAGCCATCCCTATTGACATCTATAGGGTTGGCGGGACCCGCATGATAGAGAAGAAGGACCCGACGATTCTGGAGGCCTTCCTCTCTCTCGTTCTTCTCCTTTTCCTCCGCTATAACCCGCGCTTTTCCTTGGTCTATAAAAGGGAAAGCAGGGCGCCCCATGAAGGGGGTCCCGAACCGATCGACCCATCAAGATCTAATACAGATCCGCACAAGAGCACGAAACAAACGCACAACTGAGCAGCGATCGAGCTCTCGGCACCCACTCACTCCTTTCACCAAGACTTGGGATCCTTTTCCTCTCTTGCCCGTTTGTAACCCCTACTATAAACTTTCGGTGCTAGTAACACGAGTAGCAGCGACGAACTGGACATAGGGACTTTCTGCCCGAACTAGTATAAACCGTGTGGCCTCTAAGCACACCATCCGAGCCAGACGCGCAATAATACAAATTTACTCGTCGGTGGTAACTCGAAACACCGACACATATGTTGCAAGTGTATGTTTCATCTGTTTTAGATGTATGTTGCATTCAAGTATTTCATGCTACACGTGTTTCCTGCTGTTCGAAGAGTCAGGGGCACCGGAGAATGGCACACAGCGAGCCGGTGGCCGATGGATGTGGCATGCGACGCGGTGGGATGAGGGCGGGTGCGCCTGTGAGGGCGGGGCGAACGGATGGGGATGGGGACGGGGTGCATGGATGGGGGCGGGTCAGGCATCGGGGCGGGCTTGTTAGGCGTGTAGGCGAGCGTCTGACAAAATTTATCCCCATCGGACGTCCGTGCGCTAGCATTTCCCTTAATATATAGAATAGGCTTCTGGTCAAAATTTTAAAGATTTATCTTGCCAACTTTTACTGCTTTCAAACCTTTGTCAGGAATTGGTAATGAACTATTTATCACGCGGTTCTGGGAAATTAAACACCCCCATATGGTTTCCTATAAAACTGTGAAATAGTAAGCTTAAGTGTCATAATATTTATCTCTTCCAAAAAAGAATCAGGTTTCTCGCTAATGGAGAATACATACTTCTCATAATTGAAAATCAGTGTTATAAATAGGCCGCTATAGCTTTTCATAAGATCTATCGCTACGGTATTGCCGATTGTTCCGCTATTGCTGCTAATGATGTTGTAGCTCCGCTAAAAGCCACTATTTGGCTGAGCCACAAAATATATTTAGCACCGCTAATATTGACCAAAGATATATTTATTTCCTTACTCTGGATGACTGTAATCTATGCCTCTTTATTAAATAAATGGTGTAATGAATTATTGAACAAATTTTGAACCGTTTGATTTTTGAACGTTGAATGAATATGGAAGTTAATTATAGCTGTGAGTATATTAATTGCTTTATAAATGTCTAGTGATGGTCCTAGAAACATGCTCGTGGAGCTTTGTACATGTATTTGATTATTTATGTTCATAAAATTTCTTTAATGACATGCTTTCCTCATAATTAATTAATTAAGAAATTTCATGTTTTAAACAAAACTGTTAAATAAAATAACTTCCGCTATAGCATGTTGTAACTTCCAGTGGGCAATACCACTAAATGTCATAGCTTGCGATTTAAAACCTTATTGCAAATCCATAGTAAATGAGGTCCTCCGAGCCATTGAGGTAGTAACTCTCTTTAGCAGCAGTGCATCTCACATCAGCCTCAAAGGCAACTTCCAAGCAGTTTCCATGAAAGATCAGATGAGCTCACGACTTCACGAGCGTCTGCATCAGACCACAAGTGCCACTTTAAAATGTAGCACCAAGATTTATTATCCGTAGTGCCAGTTTAAAATGTAGAGGCGGTTTAATCTGTAAAATTGATGAAGAATGGATACGTATCGATCAGTTCACAAGTAGTAGTACATAAGCTGATTTTATTGTTATATATAAGCGTCGTGAAAATTAAGGCCCCGTTTGGCAGGGCTTCTCCACCGACTTCAGGAGCCGTTTGGAGCCGTTTTCTACCAAACGGGGTAAAGTAAAATAGCTTCACTTGTGAAGCCCCCTAAAAACATGCTCTCACAGTGATTTGAGGTGGGATGGAGCCAAAAAAAATGGCTTCTCCCGGCTCCTCCTCCAGGCCCCTAAAAACATGCTCTCACAAGAAAGCCATTTTGCCAAACGGTTTACCAAAACCGCTTCAGCTCCACCGATGGAACTGTTCGTGGAGCTGAAGAAAAAAAAATGACTTCACTAGTGAAGTGAAGCCCTGCCAAACGGGGCCTAAGTCTATTTGCAGGACAAACAAGCTCACTTGCATCCTTAGTCCTCATGAAGCGGAAGCAGTAGTGGTGGAAACAACGGGCCAGCGGCCAGGGTTTCTGGTCTAAAATTAGAACTTAAACTCGAGATACTATTTGGAAGATTAGAATTGGTTTAGGATCTGCTTGGATCTTTTGTTGGTTACCAACTTGCCATGTTGCCTACCTAGGCTAGAAATAAGTTGGTATTGGAAAGGTGTTTTGGATTATTGGATCTTAGCAAGCTTGCCTTGGGCATGTATTTTCTAGCATTTTGTTCTCAAGCTTGAGCGAGCCAAACTGATCACTCCGTCCATCCAAGGGTTAACTTTGTCTAGTGAGATGAGGCAAAATGGCAAATTAAAGCTAGGCTAGCAAGATAACCAACATGTTACATGTCCTCAATATGATGGTGTATTACTTCATTATTACTTGATCCTCACGGGCGAGCGCCACTAGAGATAAGACATGTTACCGCGGATTACATACGTAACAATTCATAAAAGTATATAAAACAATTCCATATATATGGTGCCTTTTATACACACATATATACTTTGAGCGGCACAGCGTAGACGGAGGTGGACGCGTTGTGGGCATGAGCTTGCCACCGCCACTGGCTGTCTTGCATGGTGACGACAACGCCGAGATACAGGGTGTGAAGACGACGGGCAGGGGCAGGGGTAGCGACCGGTGGCCGGTATGACCATATCCTCCCGGCTCTCACGTCCATGACGTGCTCTAAGAAATGCCTAAGCCGGAAGTTGCTAACCAACATGCCATGTTATTATTAGGATTGATCTCCCACCAGTTAGTCCCAACGGCCTAACTGGGCCTTGTTCTCGTGCCCTGATCGGGGGCGCCCAACCCTACATGGTTGGTGGGCCCCCATCGCACAGCGCTATAAAGGAAAGGTGGGGGCCGGGGCTCGCAGTACGAGGTTCACCGCGCCGCCAGTCACCCCACCGACATCCTAACCCTAGACCCGATCTTGAGAAGGGGCGCTGCCAGCGACGGGAAGCACCACCGACGCCGGCAACGCCACCCCGACGCACACGCTGCCGCCGAGGACGCCATAGCGTCGACTCCCTCTCCACCGAACGTCGCTGCCGGCGCGCAGATGGCGTCTGTCAACGAAACCCCGGCCGGAGCTTCGACCACTACGGCTTTTGATGGTTTGCAACCTATCACCCCCTTTCTCTCTGTCTCTCTGTAATCCCGAACACCTATTCCTACTACCAATACATCCCGATCCGATGAACATGACTAAAAAGAAAACTAACAATGGTATCAGAGCCAGGTTCGACAAGAAATCAGATCGGGGAAGTGAAACCGACCGATCTGATGCGGATCGGGAAAGGAAATAGAAAACCGAACCCTAAGACCTAACCCTAATTCCCCAAATCAAATCTAAAGAAAGAAAGAAGGGTCGAACCCTAACCCTAATCCTAGTTTTCCATTCGGATGAACGAAAAAGAAAGAAACGAAAGCAAAGAAATCGAATCGGCAAGAACGAACCCTAACCCTAACCATAGTTTTTCCCATTCGGATAAACCCAAAAAGAACAAACTCAAACTCAGAAAGGGGAAAATGCGTTAGGGTTAGGGTGCGTCGAATGAACCTTTTCGCCGGCGCGGGAGAAGAAGCCGAGCCGGGGGCGCGGGCTCGCCGTGCTCGGCCAAGGAAGCGCCGCGGCCAGGTCGCTCGACGGCGGCGTGCTCACCCGTTGGGGAGCACGCGCGCCGGCGAGGGGGCCGGCGACGGCGCCAAGGCTCGCCATGGCCGCCCGCTCTGCTTTCCTCGCTCGCGGCTGCTCGGTGGCGGCTGTCTTCGCTGCAGCTGAAGAGAGATGAGAGAGAGCGGCGAAGAAGAGAGAGAAAGGGAAGGGACGAATGGCTAGGGTTTCTAGGGCGCCGGCCGCAGCGACGCTTTTGATCCACGTGAAACGGCCGCTCGGCCGTCAGATCATAACGAACGGTCGAGATTCGCTGGGCCAACTCGCCGGCCCAGGCGGGCGCGAGCGCGCGTGGCGCTTTGCCGGCCCAGGCCCAGGTTGCGGCCTGGGTGCGGACTGTGCGCGCGAGGACAGCTGGGCTGAGCCGGTTTCAGCGCGTCTTGGGCCGCGCTGGGCTGAAAAGAAGAAGAAGAAAATTTTTCTTATTATTTTCCAGGAGCAATTTTAAATGTATATTTTGATGAATTTGAATGATTTTGATACAATTTTCTGTGCAAATTTTATCCAACGATATTTTGCTCAGAAAACAATGAATTTTTTAGTGCTTCTGGAAAATAATAATATGAAAAGATTATTAATATTTCCGATGTGCATGATAATTATCAGGATAATTTAATTTTAAGAGAAATGAATTTCTGATAATTTTGATGCGATTATGATACTGTTATTTTCTGACCAACGTTGTTAATAACAATATTATAATTTTTTGATCCATGAGAAATTGTGCATTAATTTTACTTCTGCCCAACGGTGATGTAAAATATTTGCATGGATGAATTGTAAGTTTTAATTTGACCAACGTTGAGTTAAAGCATGAAATTTTATGTATAAATGTTTCTTACTTACTCTAGTGTGATTTTAGGAGGCAAATGCATTGTGAACATTGCCAACATCCCGACACTCAATGGAACCAATCACCGTGTGTGGCGGGAGAAGTATGAATTGGAACTTGCATTGGGAGAGGTCGATTTTGCCATCACCTCACCGTGTCCTACTGAGCCAGAGGACCTGGTGAGAGGTGACAATGAATCTGACGCTGATTTCGCTGCTCAAAAGCGTGATCATGCTGAAATAAGAATGAAATATGACCTTGAACATAGGCAATGGACTCTCTCCAACCGCAAGTGCCTGTTGGTAGCCAAAGCCACCATAGAAGAACAGATAAGGGGCTCAATCCCTGAATGTGCTACTGCCAAAGAATATATTAAGAAAATCAAGAGTCAGTTTACTGGGTCTACCAAGGCCACAGCAAGTTCACTGATTAAGAAGCTTGTGAATGAGAAATTCACTGGTGGTAGCATAAGAGAGCACATTTTGAAGATGAACACTACGGCATCTAAGCTAAAAGAAATGAATTTGAAGGAGGAGGATTTCCTGATTCATTTGATTTTTGCTTCTTTTCCAAAAGAATATGACACCTTCATTGTGAACTATAATATGCAGCCTGAAAGATGGGGCATAGAAAGACTCATCTCAATGTGTGCTCAAGAAGAGGAGAGGATAAAGTCCTCACAAGGTGAATCTGCTCATTTTGTGAAGGACAACAAAAGAAAGAACTTTAATGGCAAGAATTCTAAACCACAAGGGAAACCTAAGTGGGATAAGTCCTCTTCCTCCAGTTCACAGGGAAAGAAACCCCAGGATTCTGAGAATCAGCAGTATGGTGGAGCTGAAAAAGATCAGTACAAGCACTGCTTCAAGAAGGGACACTATAAGAGGGATTGTCCAGACTTCCTGAAATCTCTGCTAAATAAAGGTGATGAATTTATTACATTTGTAGATGAATCTCTATATTTATGTTATGATAAATCCACTTGGTGGGTTGATTCAGGAGCAACTACTCATGTTGCAAATTCCTTACAGGGGTTAAGTGGGACGAGAACCTTGCAAAGAGGAGAAAGAACGATTAAAGTTGCAAATAAAGTGCAAGCCAATGTTGAATTCATTGGAGATTTTTCTTTAGAATTGAATAATGGTTTTGTACTTAGACTTAAAGAAGTACTTTATGTTCCCTCTTTGCATAGAAATTTGATAAGTGTTTCGAAACTTGATGATGATGGAATTGATTGCCATTTTGGTGATGGCAAGTGTAAGATACTGGTTAATAATAAATGTGTTGGTCTTGCCTTCCGACAAGACAAGCTTTATTTATTATCTCTTGCTGAGAATGCGAACAATGTATGTGATGAGAATGTGAATGATTCCCCATCTACGGATGTAACTAAGAAGCGGAAGAGAATTGATACTGTCTCTTCGAAATTATGGCATTGTCGCTTGGGCCATATTTCGAGGGGGAGAATGGAACGATTGGTTAAGGAATCAATTCTCCCGCACTTAGAATTTTCAGATTTAGAACAATGTATTGATTGCATCAAAGGAAAGTATGTCAAGAAAATTAAGAAAGATGCCAAACGAAGCACATGAATTTTAGAAATAATCCACACAGATATATGTGGTCCTTTTTCTGTGAAAAGTGTGGATGGTTATGACTTGTTTATAACATTCACAGACGACTACTCTCGTTATGGCAATATTTATCCAATTAAAGAAAGATTGGAAGCATTGGATAAATTCAAAATATTTAAAGCTGAAGTTGAAAATCAGCACAATAAGAAAATCAAGATAGTACGATCAGACCGAGGTGGAGAGTACTATGGGCGACATACCCCATATGGCTAAATTCCTAGACCATTCGTAAGGTTCCTACAGGAAAATGGCATAGTTGCTCAGTACTCCACACCGGGGGAGCCTCAGCAGAATGGAGTGGCTGAAAGACGTAACCGTACCTTAATGGATATGGTAAGAAGCATGATGAGTTACTCCACATTACCGATTAGTTTATGGATGGAGGCACTGAAAACCGCCATTCACATACTTAATCGAGTACCAAGTAAATCGGTGCCTAAAACACCGTATGAATTATGGATAGGAAGGGAACCCTCACTCAATCATTTGCGTGTGTGGGGCTGTCTAGCTGAGGCAAAAGTGTTTAACTCAAACATAGGAAAGTTAGACTCCAAGATAGTCAGCTGCCATTTTATTGGCTATCTAGAAAGATCGAAAGGATATCACTTCTATTGTCCTGACAGACATACGAAGATTATAGAAACAAGACACGCTGTGTTCTTAGAGGATAACATGATCAGGGGGAGCATGGTAGCACGAGAAATCAGTCTATAGGAGAAGCGGGTACATGTACCCACTCTAATGGTTGAAGAACCATTCTTCACGCTACCTGCTGCTGTTGCACCGACAGTGCAGGACACTATAGTGCCAACACCTGTTGCAAGTTCTCCCGTGGCGACAATGAATGAACATGAGGAACCTATCCTTGAGGAACCTATCCTTGAGGAACCTATAGAACCAAATGTTGCACATGAGGAAGAACAACAACAGCCAAATGTGGAACAAGTGCCGGAGGCACCTAGAAGGTCTCAAAGAATAAGAAGATCAGCTATTACTGATGACTATGAAGTTTATGAAACAGAAGAATGTCAGATGGGGGATGATCCCACCTCATTTGAAGAAGCCATGAGAAGCGACCACTCATCAAAGTGGCTTAAGGCCATGGAAGATGAATTGAAATCAATGAGTACCAATAAAGTTTGGGACTTAGAAAATATTCCTAAAGGAGCCAAAACAGTAGGCTGTAAATGGGTCTACAAAACGAAATATGACTCCCAAGGGAATATAGAAAGATTTAAAGCGCGACTTGTGGCGAAAGGCTTCACGCAAAGAGAAGGGATTGATTACAATGAGACGTTTTCTCCAGTCTCATGTAAAGATTCCTTCAGAATTATAATGGCACTTGTAGCCCACTATGATTTGGAGTTACATCAAATGGATGTAAAGACGGCTTTCCTAAACGGGGATTTGGAAGAAAATGTTTATATGGCACAACCAAAAGGTTTTGTCATAAAAGGAAAGGAAAATATGGGATGCCGCCTGAAGAAATCAATATACGGATTGAAGCAAGCTTCAAGACAGTGGTATTTGAAGTTTGATAGAACGATAAAAGGTTTTGGGTTTGAAGAAAATGTTGAGGACAATTGCGTTTATGCAAAGTTCAAGAATGGAAAGTACATATTCCTAATTTTGTATGTGGATGATATCTTGCTTGCTAGTAGTGATATCAATCTACTAATGGAAACGAAGAAATTCTTGTCCTCAAACTTTGATATGAAGGATCTCGGTGAGGCCTCGTTCGTTTTGGGAATAGAGATTCACCGAGACAGGAGAAAAGGGGTTCTAGGATTATCGCAAAAGGCATACATAGAAAAGGTCCTGAAGAAATTTAGTATGCATGCGTGCAGTCCTTCACCTGCTCCTATAGTCAAGGGCGATAGATTTGGGGAACATCAGTGTCCCAAGAACCAATATGAAATTGACCTAATGAAAGCGGTACCGTATGCTTCAGCTGTTGGAAGTTTACAATGTGCTCAAGTGTGTACACGCCCTGACTTAGCTTTTGTTACTGGGTTACTTGGCAGATATCAAAAGAATCCAGGAATTGAACATTGGAAATTAGTGAAGAAAGTCATGCGTTATTTGCAGGGTACGAAAGGCCTCATGCTTACGTATAGAAGATCTGACTCCCTGCAGATAGAGGGGTATTCAGATTCTGATTATGCGGGAGATGAAAGAAAATCCACGTCAGGATATGTATTTACTCTCGCAGGAGGGGCTATATCGTGGAAAAGCTCCAAACAAACCGTAACTACATCCTCGACAATGTATGCCGAGTTTGTAGCATGCTATGAGGCAACGGGGCAGGTGAATTGGCTGAAGAAATTTATACCCGGATTGAAAGTGATTGATGATATAAATGAACCACTGAGGTTGTATTGTGATAACAACCCAGCAGTACAGTATGCTCACAACAATAGGTCAAGTGGTGCTGCCAAACACATTGACATAAAGTACTATGTTGTGAAAGATAAAGTTCGGGATCATATAATAAATCTTGAGCATATAGGTACAGAGAAAATACTCACGGATCCGCTCACAAAGGGCTTACCACCCAACGTGTTTAGAGAACACGTAGCCGACATGGGTTTAAGGGAAAGCCTATGATTCCTGAACATACGAAGGGCCCAAAGAAAGTTTACATTTCAAAACGGAGAATTGTATTGTGGCTGTTAGTCTAACGGCACTAATTGCTGTGATGGTGGGACAGATCTATGCACTAATCTGTGATGAAATAGGATGGAAGCAAGAAAAATATGAATTGAAAGTTTTGAGTATGAAATTAAAGAACGAAGAATAGATGAGAGATCAAGGGGGAGAATGTTAGGATTGATCTCCCACCAGTTAGGCCCAACGGCCTAACTGGGCCTTGTTCTCGCGCCCTGATCGGGGGCGCCCAACCCTACATGGTTGGTGGGCCCCCGTCGCACAGCGCTATAAAGGAAAGGTGGGGGCCGGGGCTCGTAGTACGAGGTTCACCGCGCCGCCAGTCACCTCACCGACATCCTAACCCTAGACCCAATCTTGAGAAGGGGCGCTGCCAGCGACGGGAAGCACCACCGACGCCGACAACGCCACCCCGACGCACACGCCGCGGCCGAGGACGCCACAGCGCCGACTCCCTCTCCACCGAACGTCGCTGCCGGCGCGCAGATGGCGTCCGTCAACGAAACCCCCACCGGAGCTTCGACCACTACGGCTTTTGATGGTCTGCAACCTATCACCCCCTTTCTCTCTATCTCTCTGTGATCCCGAACACCTATTCCTACTACCAATACATCCCGATCCGATGAACATGACTAAAAAGAAAACTAACAGTTATCGCTGAATACACACTTAGACATGTCAGGTCAGATTTAAGGGTCAAATAAGTACATAGACCTTACATTAACTACTTAAAAAGTTTAAGGACTCAAAATATACATTGGGGAAGGTTATAATGGACCTAAATGATACCTCATCAAAAGTTGGGTCTCCGCTCTTGCATTTAACTCAAAATCAAATGTATCTACAGCTGCAAAGCTCAATTTAGTTTAAGGATAATGGAAGCTAGTGTCATCTAGCTGTAGCTTTGAGATCCTGGATCTATAGTTTGTAAATTAAATTAAGCGGTTTGAATATTGACATTTGGTTCAAACTATAAATGAAATGATTTGTCTAGATACTCTCGACGTACCACGAGTTTCAGATTCAAATACTTTTGAGCAACAAACATCTACCTCTAGGAATCCATATATATATATATATATATATAGTTTGTAAATTAAATTAAGCGGTTTGAATATTGATATTTGGTTCAAACTATAAATGAAATGATTTGTCTAGATACTCTCGACGTACCACGAGTTTCAGATTCAAATACTTTTGAGCAACAAACATCTACCTCTAGGAATCCATATATATATATATATATATATATATATATATATATATATATATATATATATATATATATATATATATATATATATATATACCAAAAAGAACACACATATGAACTTTAATTAGCATTGTCATGTATCCCGTATCTGATCATCATGAATGAATGTTAGTATAGACTAGTGATTTGCGCGCGCCCATGCGTGCCGAGCAGAGAACCGGATTTCTAAACTAGATGCAAGATGTTCAAATACTACATGTATATTACATGAAACACAAAGCTGGATTTCTAAACCGGGATGCGAGGTGTCGAAATAGTACATATATATCTTACATGAGACAGTCCTAGGTTTGGATATTCTTAATTTCTATCTATGTGACATATGTTGTATCATCATCGATGCTGAAAGTATGTTCTTGTTTCACTCGAGGAGGCATGTTTCATGGAGAAGGGGTGATGCTGCGGCTTAAAGACAGATGATCGAATACCTTGGGAAGGTGATCCTCTTCCTCCATCGCCAAGTTTTTCCTATGTAGGGAGTTTTTAAGAGGAGATGGGAGTAGGTAGGCCTGAATCGACCAAAACAACGAACAAACACATTCCCAAACATACTCTGCATCTATTTCCTTGTTCACCATCAAAAGTACAGATCAACAATTTATCCATAGCTCAGCCGCAAAAGAACCTAAACAAACAGTCTAAGCAGCGGAACGTCTTTAAGAAAGCATTGACATTGGCTTGCTATGTCTTCACACCTCTCTGAATCACACTGGTTAATAGCAGCAGCAACATTTGCCACTTCGGTAGCTCTGGTTGGCAGAGAAACAGACGCATGAGCTACCTTTCTGTACAGAACTAATCCCTGAGCTACCCATAGACATTTTGTACTCCTAGGTAGTATGATACTGCCTGTAGGGTAGCCAGCTCATATGCACGGGCATCATCTGAATGCACAGGAAACCAAACAAAAATGCTCTGATTCCCTTGAATAACACCTGGCAACGGCAACTCAACTCCACCCTACACATGACAGCCACATCCTCAGGAATTTCACAAACCAAAGACATATAGGGTAAAGAACAATGAAATCACACTCGATGCACAACTGCTATAAGAAAAAAAACGTAAGCATGAAATCAGACACACCACACCACATTGCATGCCTAAAAACCCAGGAAAGAAAACAAAGCAGCCGAGGGAAAGAAACTCACTGAATCTAGCTGATTTTAAATTTCCTAGAAACAACACCTCCCTTTCGTTGGCCACCCTACAGCATAAAGCACACAGAAAAGAAGCATCAGGAACAATGGAAGAAAAAATGCGAGAAACACACAAAAGGCAAAAGTCAAAGACCAATTGGAGAACTCAGGTCTGTTCACCAAGATTTGAAACACCAATCAAGCTAGTTGCAAGTTTCATCGCCTTTTTTGTATTGCTTCATTGCGTCATCCACCTATGCTTTATATATTATTTGGAAATGCTAATAAGGAGCTATATAAATTGGCAGTCCAGCAAGGCAATTCCTGAGGAGCGAGCAACAAAAATCAAGTTGCAATCCAGTAATGCAAGCTGGTAGCCTAAGTAGAAAACAACTAAGAAGGAAAGGTAGGTGGCTAAAATGTAGAGAACACATTGACTCTATCTATGTAGAGGGGATGGAACCTAGTCATGGAAATATTACTAAAATGGGCTATGGCATAGATAAACCAAGATTAAGACATATATTTGCTTGTAGATTTATATTTCATTTCAAGTATAAATAGCTTTCCTCGGTAGCTATGCACAGAATCACACACATGTATTATAGGTAGTCATCTGAAGTATAGAACAAGGTCACTTTCCTCGGTAGCTCAGATTGTTGTCAACCAGAGGAGATCTGGACACACATAGATGGAAGTCATTAGGCTTTGGTATGATAACACTAAACTATTAAAGGGTCTAAATCTGAACAACTCATAGGCACCGTGTGCTACCTTCTGGCCTCCCTGTGTCCAATTAATTTTATATGGTATTGGACATAGTATTTTGTATCAAGACAACTCCATCAATAAAATAGCAAGTTCTATAACTCCATAAATCGTGAAATGTTTGCCTAAATAAAAAATTACCTTTTTCCCTTATGGAGCAAAGCAAGATGGTAACAATTTGCAACAGGGAAATTGAAAATATGAGATGCTAATGTCAATTGGGAGCTTTCTAACCTTTGTCTAGGCAACAAACACATATGGTACGGTAGAGTATAAGTCAAATCGAGATATGATCATGAACCAGTAAATCTGCCCAAAGCAAATAAAAAGGGATCAAAACAGATATCGAAATAATCAAGCAAAGGGATAAAAGAAAAGAAGGGAAACCAAAATACCATGCTTCATCTCTGCTACGTAGGTAGCAACGCTCATCTACTCCATTGCCCACCTTCTTCCTTTTCTATTTCCCAGCTTCATCCATGCTTCTGGCTGCTCAGCTACTGTGGCCAGCACCTATCTACTTCGCTGCTATGCACAGAACCCCACACCTAGAATCTTTGATTCGATATTGAGTAGAGCGAGATTATGCTGTAAGCGTAGGGAAGGAGAAATATGCCGAGTGGAGTAAGAAAGAAATAGAAACAACCGCCATCTGCAGACAACTAAAGAGATAAGAGTAGTCGAGGGGAATGAGGACTGAGGAGACTACAAATCTATTAAATGCAAGGAGAAAATAGCCGGAATAAAAATCGATAGGGCACATACACAAATCAAATGAAGCCTCCTCATGTGATTCACGCTCCTTGACCGCATTCACAGCGCCGCCCCCTTATGTGATTCGTGCTCTACCTCCTCTCCTCCTCCATATCCGAGCAGGGGAAGAGGGCGCGCCGATCGCGAACCGTGACCATCAGGTGGCATCCCGCTCCCATTCGCCGCCACCATCGCTCCCCACGGCTAGCTCCTGGCCGCCATATGGGCCGCTGCTGCTCCATCGAAACACAGCACCACAACTGCTCCCCTGCAGTTTCCCCTTCATCGGACCAGGACCTAGGAAGCATTGTCAAAGCACCGAGAGCAGAGGAAGGCCATTAGGACGGAAGCATCGAGAAGAAATTCTGACAAACTAAATGTGGATGGAAGGAATTAAGGAAAAGTAAGGGAAGTGGAGCACACACATAGGAAAAGAAAATATATGTGAGAGCTGTCGCCTCCTTCGTCTTTGGTGCTCCCCCAACACCATTCATGTCATAGTCGTGGCTCCAGACGTTGGATCTCGCCGCCGCCGCGCCCTAGGCTAGGGTGCCGCCTATGCTCCCGTCGTGCTCTTGGGCGGGCCCTGTCAGGAACATTGTGAAGAAGACTAGGAAGAGAAGGACAACTGTGGGGAGTCTGGCAACAGAGACAGCGACGTCGTCTGCTGACAATGTGGGGTAGCAAGCAGCGGTGTGAGTGGGTTGTTAGCAAGCCATTAAGTCGTTGTTAGTTTTTCATAGCGGTGTTAGCTGTAGTCGGTGGCAGCAATGTATATAAGCTACGTCCTATAACTGAATCGGTATGTTGAAATAGAACTCTAAAACTCCCTATTCTGAATACAATTTGGTTCCTCTATTCTTGATGCCTGCCTGAACTCTCTGCTTCTCCCAAATCCCATATTCCCCTCTAGTTATCCTGTTCGATTTCTTGCGAGATCGTGACAATTGGTATCAAAGCCATCGTGATTCCCCTCCTTGATCACGCTTGTAATTCTAGATGGTAGGAATCCGAGTTCTTTTTCGGCGTTGAACTCACGATTTCAGAGGTCCATGCTTTGGTTGAGTGGGTCGGTGGTGATCGTGGGTTGTTCATGCACACCGCGTGAAGTTGATCCTCATCCTGGTGCCAAAGAGGAACCCCACCAAGTTCTAGTAGGAGATGACAAAGTCCGTTGAAGAGCTCTCATCCCAGTTCAAGAAGATGTTGAAGCAGTTCACAGGTTTCCAAACGATGTTGCAAAATTCTTTGGACTCTCTCAACACCATGGGGGCGTGGCAGGCGACTGCGGACCAAGCGTTCGGGGATTTGCGTTAGCGAGCGAAGAGCGCCTCTTTGTCTCTGAAGGTGATCACGAAGCAGGTTGATCTCGCTGTGTCGTGCATGGAATCTCTGGAGGTGTGGCTGACGATGGCTCCCGCGACTGCACCACTAATTCACCCTCCACCAGGTTCGAGGCCGATGGACCTCAACCTTGCTCCCGGATTGTCCTCGTGCTCACCTGCGAAGGACGGGGAGCGACCCAAGGGGCACGACGAGCACTACGTCGAGATCCTTGGACCCCGGCCACAGAACTTTGGCAAGGGTACGTTCGCTGCTCCAAATCCACTTCCAGTTATTTTGGTTGATGATGATGCGCCTGCAAATTGTCGTTCACCTCCTTTCCCTAAAATGGAGTTTCCAAAATTTGACGGTGAATTCCCTCGCCTATGGTGGGATTAATGTGAGGTATTCTTCGAGGTATACATGGTGCACCCATTTCTGAAGACCTAGTTTGTGACCTTGAACTTCAAGGGAATGGTTGCGTCGTGGCTGCAAACTACGCAACGAAATGGGTGAATCACTGATTGGGATCGGCTTTGTGATCTGGTGATGAACAAATTCGATAGGAATTGATATCAACTACTGCTAAAGCGGTTTGAGAAGTTGAAGCAAAAAGATTCTATTGAAGAATATCAGATGGAGTTTGAGAAGCTAGCCCAAGGTATTTTTCTATATAACAGTGCATATGGTGATACCTATTTCATGAATCATTTTGTGGATGGTCTCAAGGAGGAGATTCGAGCAGCTATTTCATTGCATAGACTAAAAGATGTTGACACAGCAAGTGCATTAGCTTTAATCCAAGAAGAAGAGTTGGCTAGGGGCAGAGGCAAGTTTGGGGGATTCCCCAAGAACAATGTCAAACAAAATTTTGATAAGGGCAAGTTCTCTAAATCTGACAAGATCAAAGGAGAGGGTCAGCCCAAAGAAACTAAAGATAAGTTGGCTGCTCTTAGAGATATGAGGAGGAAAAATGGTTTGTGCTTCAAATGTGGAGCCAAATGGGGAGCTAACTGTTGATGGTAGTTACCATCCATCATAAACCATCAACTTAACTTGAATAAATGCATAAAAAGGATCATCAACATAGACTTAGGGGTTTAAACTGATAATTTCCACAAGTTTTGGTGAATCTGTGTTTTCAGCAGGGCTTATGCAGAAAATCGTCAAGGAAGATCAAATCGTCAATTAAAATCATGCTTATCCATAACGAAATCAACTTTAGAAGGTTGCTGAAGGCTAGAGAGGACTCCACACCAAAGTGGGGGCCAATCCACTACCAGATGGGGCTAGCTGGCCCCATCTAGAGGCCACCCAGCCCCTGGTGAAAGGTCCTAATGGCTAGAGGGGGGTGAATAGCCTATTAAAAATTTCTACAACAACACTTAACAAACCGGTTAGACAATTATGAGGCAAAGCAAGTATTGCGCTAGCCTACTAAAATAGCAAGCCACCTACCACAATTCTAGTTTATATAGTTTCTATCCACACAATAACTATGACACTACACTAAGTTAGTGTGCTCTCAAAAGCTAACTAAAGAGCCACACTAACCAAGCTAACAAGCTCTCACAACTAGCTACACTAAAGAGCTTGACAACTAGTTTGCGGTAATGTAATGAGAGTGAGCAATTTGTTTATACCGCCGTGTCAAAGAAGGAGCCAATCAATCACAAGAATGAATACCAATGAAGTCCAATCACCTCGGAATCAAATGATGAACACAATGATTTTTTACCGAGGTTCACTTGCTTGCCGGTAAGCTACTTCTCGTTGTGGCGATTCACTCACTTGGAGGTTCACGCGCTAATTGGCATCACATGCCGAACCCTCAATAGGGTGCCGCACAACCAACACAAGATGAGGATCACACAAGCCATGAGCAATCCACTAGAGTACCTTTTGGCTCTTCGTCGGGGAAAGGTCAAGAACCCCTCACAATCACCACGATCAGAGCCGAAGACAATCACCAACCTCCACTCAATGATCCTTGCTGCTCCAAGCCATCTAGGTGGCGGCAACCACCAAGAGTAACAAGTGAATCCCGCAGCGAAACACGAACACCAAGTGCCTCTAGATGCAAACACTCAAGCAATGCACTTGGATTCTCTCTCAATCTCACAAAGATGATGAATCAATGATGGAGATGAGTGGGAGGGCTTTTGCTAAGCTCACAAGGTTGCTATGTCAATACAAATGGCTAAGAGAGTGAGCTTGAGCTGGCCATGGGGCTTAAATAGAAGCCCCTACGAAATAGAGCCGTTGTACCCCTTCACTAGGCACAACACGGGGTGATCGGACGCTCCGGTCATATCGACCGGACGCTGGACCTCAGCGTCCGGTCACACGATGCGTGCCACGTGTCCCCTCTCTTCAAATGTTGATCGCCCGATTTCAACGGTCAAGTGACGACCGGACACAGCAGCTCAAAGTGACCGAACGCTGAACCCCAGTGTCTGATCGTTTCCAGTAAACATCCAGAGATGACTTTTCATGACTAGATGTGTCCGGTCATGCTTGATCGGACACAGCCAGTGTCCGGTCAGTCACCCTCTACACTATGTGTTGCCACATCATCAGGACCGGACGTAGCCTTCCAGCGTTCGGTCAGTTTGTGACCCAGCGTCCGGTTAGAGACCAACGCTGTGCGCCCTCTGCTACCACTGACCGGACGTACTGGTCCAACTGAGACCAGCGTCCGGTCACTTACAGTGACCTCTGTCTTTTCTGTCTAGGGTGTCGGTGGCACCGTCGGACTGTCCGCACTCTATGGGCGGACACTCCACCGGTGAAGTTCCTAACCCTTGCTCAAATATGCCAACCACCAAGTGTATCACCATATGCACATGTGTTAGCATAGTTTCACAAACATTTTTAAGGGTGTTAGCACTCCACTAGATCCTAAATGCATATGCAATGAGTTAGAGCATCTAGTGACACTTTGATAACCGCATTCCGATACGAGTTTCACCCCTCTTAATAGTACGGCTATCGAACCTAAATATGATCACACTCTCTAAGTGTCTTGATCACCAAAACAAAATAGCTCCTACTATTTATACCTTTGCCTTGAGCCTTTTGTTTTTCTCTTTCTTCTTTTCAAGTCCAAGCACTTGATCATCACCATGGCATCACCATCATCATATCATGATCTTCATTTGCTTCACCACTTGGAATGTGCTACCTATCTCATGATCACTTGATAAACTAGGTTAGCACTTAGGGTTTTATCAATTCACCAAAACCAAACTAGAGCTTTCAATCTCCCCTTTTTGGTAATTGATGACAACCTTTTCATAAAGATATGAATTAAAATTCAATTGAATCCATGTTACTTGCCCAAGCATATTTATTATGTGTAAAAGGATATGGACAAGTTTCATGAACTCCAAATGGTAGCAATTGCTCCCCCTACATATGTGCTAAGAGTTTGGATTGAAGCTTGCACATATGTTTAGATACGAAATATAGGAGACAATGTCTACCAAATGATGCTAAGGTATAAAAGATGGACCTTTGAAGCGCGATACAAATCGGAGTGCACCATTATTCCATCCTTAGCATCATGGTTAGCTAGATACCACTTGAAAACACTTGGAAATGAAATCACAAGATAACCTATGCTTGCTAGATTTTCATTTCATCATTCAAACCTACAACTAGCATACACCACACAAGCATGGATATTGAAATTTAAAACTTGTGCCATGCAAGCAAACATATGAAATGCACATTCAAATGCACCATACAAGTTCATGAGCTTGCTCCCCCTACTTGTGTGCTCAAAATTTTAATTGACCCCTATCCTTTATCATATCTCTCCCCCTATATCAAATTCTCTCTCTTTGTTGTCTTTTCACTATCTTTGTACACTATTTCTCCCCCTTTGTCATCAATGACCACAAAGGCTTAAATTATAGATAGGTTGAGATTATCAATGTCAATCAATGGGGTGAGGATCATTTTCCCAAATTTGGTCCAATCTAGACCATTTGCCAAGGATATTTAACTCGGTTTGATCCAAGGATAAGCTTCTTCACACCTCTAAATAAGGGTTATCTTGTACCATGTTGAGTTAAACACTTAAACCTCATTTTCTAGATCAAACACTAGGTTTACAAGCCCACAAACATGTCATATGCTACTACTAGATCAAAATAAGCATAGAAGCAATAGTGGTACTATACAATCGTCAAATTTATTTGAGTTTCATGAATGAGCCTATTAAATGTGAAAGATGTCTAGATGCACTAAACAAGTCCTTAGCAAGGATGTATGCCATGCCAATCAACTTTTACCTTAGATTGCTTGAAGGAGAGGCATGTCATATGAGTGGGGGTGCATCAACACATATTTGAGAAATCCAATATGTTCAACTCATTCCTTAGCTTGCAAAACATTTTCTCATCCAATGGCTTGGTGAATATATCGGCAAGTTGATCTTCGGTGCCTACACTCTCAATGCAAATGTCCCATTTTTGTTGGTGATCTCTTATGAAATGGTGGTGGACATCAACGTGCTTTGTTCTTGCATGTTGAACCAGATTGTTTGTCAACTTGATTGCACTCTCATTGTCACATAGCAATGGCACTTTCTTGAACTTGATTCCAAAATCACTCAAAGTGGCCTTCATCCAAAGTACTTGTGCACAACAACTACCGGCGGATATGTATTCAGCTTCGGCGGTTGATAATGCAACACTATTTTGCTTCTTTCATGACCATGAAACAAGTGATCTTCCCAACAATTGACATGTGTCCGAGGTGCTCTTCCTTTCAACCTTGCATCCCGCATAATCCGAGTCGGAGTAACCAACTAGCTCAAACTTTGCTCCTTTAGGATTCCACAAACCAATATTTTATGTATGCTTCAAGTACCTCAATATTCTCTAGTAGCCTTCAAATGACTTTCTCTTGGCGAGGCTTGAAATCTTGCACATATGCATACACTAAACATGACATCCGGCCTTGATGTGGTCACATAGAGTAGGCTTCCAATCATAGACCGATACAATTTTTGATCCACCATATTTCCACTTGCATCACTATCCAAGTTGTCATTTGTTCCCATTGGTGTGCTAATGGCTTTACTATCACTCATGCCAAACTTTTTTATCATGTCCTTGATATACTTGCCTTGACTCACAAATGTACCATTCTTCAATTGCTTGATTTGAAGACCAAGGAAGTAACTCAACTCTCCAATCATGGACATCTCAAACTCATTAGCCATCATCTTTCCAAACTCATCACAAAAGTCTTGATTGGTTGATCCAAATATGATGTCATCAACATAGATTTGCAACACAAACAAGTCTTTTCCAATCTTCTTGATGAAAAGAGTGGTGTCAACCTTGCCCATTATGAACCCTTTAGAGAGTAGGAAGTCCCTCAATCTCTCATACCATGCTCTAGGTGCTTGCTTTAAGCCATACAATGCCTTCTTTAACTTGTACACATGGTCGGGCTTCTTATCATCTTCAAAACCGGGAGGTTGCTCAACATATACTTCTTCATTGATGTAACCATTTAGAAATGCACTCTTTACATCCATTTGATAGAGCTTGATGTTGTGAGCACAAGCATAGGCTAGCAAGATTCTTATTGCTTCTAATCTAGCAACCGGGGCATATGTTTCTCCAAAGTCAAGACATTCAACTTGTGTATAGCCTTGTGCTACCAATCTTGCTTTGTTCCTTACTACTATCCCATCTTGATCTTGCTTGTTTCTAAAGACCCATTTGGTTCCAATCACATTGTGTCCCTTTGGTTTTTCTACCAATTCCCATACTTGATTTTTTGTGAAGTTATTCAATTCTTCATGCATAGCATTCTCCAAATCAACATCCTTCAATGCTTCATCTATCTTCTTTAGTTCAATGGATGACACAAATGAGAAATGCTCACAAAATGAAGCCAATCTTGATCTAGTTTGCACATCTCTTGAAATATCACCATTGATAGTGTCCAATGGATGATCCCTTGCAACATTGCATGGTTGGAGGATTGGAACTTGATTGCTTGCACTTGCTTGATCATTGGGTTGAGATGATGTACTAGCCACTTGATCTTGTTCATTATCATGAGATCCACTTGTACGAGCCTGATTTGTATCATCTTGCACATTTGAGTTAGAGAGCACTTGCACTTGATCATCTTCATCATCATTTATTTGCCTAGGCCTCAATTCACCAATATTCATATTCTTCATGGCATTTAAAAGTTGAATGCCTCTAACATCTTCTAAGTTCTTATTCTCTACTTGTGAACCCTTGGTTTCATCAAATTCAACATCATGAACTTCCTCAAGAGCACCACTATCTAAATTCTAAACTCTATATGCTTTGCTTGTAGTGGAATAACCAAGTAGGAATCCTTCATCATATTTCTTGTCAAACTTGCCCCATCTAGTGCCTTTCTTCAAGATATAACATTTGCAACCAAAGACCCGAAAATATGCAATGTTGGGTTTTCTACCATTCAAGAGCTCATATGGTGTCTTCTCTTTCAATGGGTGACAATAGATGCGGTTGCTACAATAGCAAGCCGTATTGATAGCTTCGGCCCAAAAAGATTGACTAACATTATACTCACTAAGCATAGACCTTGCCATATCAATGAGTGTTCTATTTTTCCTCTCAACAAGGCCATTTGATTATGGAGTGTACTTGGTCGAGAATTGGTGTCTAAGTCCAAATCCATTACACAACTCATCAATTCTAGTGTTCTTGAACTCACTACCATTGTCACTTCTAACTCTCTTGATAGTTGTTTCAAACTCATTGTAAATGTCCTTAACAAATGATTTGAATGTTGCAAACACATCACTTTTATCCACTAGAAAGAATACCCAAGTGTATCTAGTATAATCATTCACTATCACAAAGCTATATTTATTACCACCAATGCTAGTGTATTATGTTGGCCCAAACAAATCCATGTGCAATAACTCAAAAGCTTTACTAGTGCTCATCATGCTTTTCTTAGGATGGGTGTTTCCAACTTGTTTGCCAGCTTGACAAGAGCTACAAAGCTTATCCTTTTCAAACACAACATCTTTCAAGCCTCTAACCAAGTCATGCTTAACCAATCTATTCAATTATTTCATTCCAACATGACCAAGCCTTTTATGCCATAACCAACCCATGATAGACTTAGTGAACAAGCATGTAGATAATTTAGTTTCACTAGTGTTGAAATCAACCAAGTATAGATTCTCATATCTAAAGCCTTTGAAGATCAAATTAGAGTCATCTACACTTATGATCTCTACATCATCTACCCCAAATATGCATTTAAAGCCAAGATCACACAATTGAGCCACGGATAACAAATTGAAGTTCAAGCTCTCTACTAGCAACACATTGGATATGCTCATGTCATTGGATATTGCAATCTTACCAATCCCTTTGACCTTGCATTTGCCATTGTCACCAAATATGATACTATCATAACCATCATTGCCATTGGTGTTGATTGAGTTGAACATTCTTGCATCACCGGTCATGTGTTGAGTGCACCCACTATCAAGAATCCAATGCCTTCCTCCGGCTTTGTAATTGACATACAAAAGAAGATCAATTCTTTTTAGGTACCCAAACTTGCTTGGGTCCTTGAAGGTTAGTCACTAAGCTCTTTGGTACCTAAATGGCTTTTTTCTTTGAGCCCATCCATGGTTTACCAATGAACTTAGCCTTTACACCATTTGTACCCTTAGTAAGCACATAGAAAGAATCAAGCTTAATAGAGGATACATTAGCATGTGACTTCTTATTCATGCACTTTTGCTCTACATGACCAACTTACTTGCAACTAGTACAAAACCGACCATTGTTCTTTACAAAACTAGTCTTGTGAGGAGTAAAGGCTGCCTTGCCTTTCTTGGGGGTATAGCCCAATCCCTCTTTATAGAGAGAAGCTCTTTGGCTACCCAAGCACATAAACAAGTGGTTCTCACCACCATAGGCCTTGGCCAAGGTGTGAGTGAGCTTATTGACCTCCTTCTTGAGGTCCTTATTCTCAACCATTAGTGAGGCATCACAAGTGAGACCATCACTACTAGATGAGGTGGAAGTAGAAGTGCTACAAGAAGGGTTAGCGGGAGGAACAATGATAGGCATAGATAATGATTCATCAATTATATCACAAGTTAAGCCTACATTGCAAGTTTCAACATGCTTCTTTTTATTTTGCTCATCAAGCAAAGTGGAATGAGCCTTTTCAAGCTTTTTGTGAGCCTTGCCAAGCTTCTCACGGGCTTCCTCTAGCCTCTCATGAGATGCATTGAGCTCATCAAAGGCTTGCTTAAGGGCTTTTAGTTCCTTACGCAAGCTTTTGCATTCCCTTTTCTTGATGTCAAAGTGTTCTCTAGCATCTTCTAGCATGTCAAATAGTTCATCCTTAGTAGGTTCATCATCATCACTATCACTTTCATTATCATGTTCCTCATCACTTCCATCATCACAAATTTGTACCTTAGTGGCCTTAGCCATGAAGCATGATGGAGTGTCGAAGAGATAAGGCTTCTCATTGATTGCAATGCTTGCAAGTGCCTTCTTCTTGGTGGTCTTGTCATCATCACTATCATCATCATCACTTGAGAAAGCATCACTATCCCAAGTGACCACATATGAACCACCCTTCTTCTTCTTGAAGGTCATCTTGTCCTTCTTCTCTTTCTTTTCCTTTTTGTCCTTCTTGTTCTTTTTGTTGTCATTATCATTGTTGCTATTGTATGGACATTGAGCAACAAGATGATCTTTGCTTCCACATTTGAAGCACCTTCTTGACTCTTCCTTATTTTTGGATGAAGATTTCTTTCTTCTAGTATGATACCCTTTCTTGACACACTCTTAGTAGTACGGCTATCGAACCTAAATGTGATCACACTCTCTAAGTGTCTTGATCACCAAAACAAAATAGCTCCTACTATTTATACCTTTGTCTTGAGCCTTTTGTTTTTCTCTTTCTTCTTTTCAAGTCCAAGCACTTGATCATCACCATGGCATCACCATCATCATGTCATGATCTTCATTTGCTTCATCACTTGGAATGTGCTACCTATCTCATGATCACTTTATAAACTAGGTTAGCACTTAGGGTTTCATCAATTCACCAAAACCAAACTAGAGCTTTCACCTGGGGGACCCACCTGTCAGCCTCCTTCATATGTCGGTTTCCCACTGCCTCCTAAGATGCATCTATGCCATCCTTTAAGTCAGTTTGATCTAAGGGCTCACGTTGGACGCTCCGGCCTATATAACCATCCCCTGCCCCCCTAGAGCACACTACCATAAGTCAAGATTAGACTAGGAATTAGGGTTTCCAGAGATAAGAGAATAGAGCTCCAATTCTTTAAGATTCTAGTATAGGCTAGCTAGCAAGGTTCAAGTAGAGTTTAGGCTATCACTCAGGATTCCGGATCTACCGTCTGGAGACTAGTATAGCCATTGTAACTCTTTTTTATGACTTTGTGCTACTTCAATATTATGTTACTATTTATTATGTTCCTAGTTTGCTCTAGTAATATGCTTGATATAGTTATGATTGATGATGAATATATGCATATGTTCGCAAAGCTCTTAGCTTAGTTCTCGAGAGAGTTAAGTGGTTGACATTATGTAAGCATGGTGCTTAGATATTGTTTGCCTGCGGATGCATTCTGCACTCTAGGTCATGTGGTAGATCATGGATGTGACACTCCTGTTGAGTCCTTTGTAGTCCACTCCTCATTTGTAGAGCATGTACAACGTGATTGCGAAGGAAGACAAGCTCTGTTCTTAATCTTCCTTAGTAATGTTCCTTATACATAGATCCAAAGTTAGTTATACTATAGGTGAAAGTGTATATACTTGGGTGTACAAAAGACTTAGTAGATAAGTAATGACATAGGAATCTTTTGCTCTTAATGAATCTCTTGCTTAGCCTTACTTCATTTTATGAGTATCTATTTCTATCTCTAGAATACCATTATTACCTTACACTTATCATTTATTTATCACTTGACTTACCCCTACCATAGCATGAGAGTGGTTTATCATAAGTATACATATTTGTCAATATCTCTATGCTAACACTACCCCATAGCTCCTTCCCGTGGATAAAATATAAATAATGATACTCGGTATACTCTCGGGTGAAATGCTACAATGGTATATTATCTGTGCTCTTGCGGATACCTTATCTATATAGTTTACAAGTGTTCTCATAATTACCAACAATGTATTTCTAGCATCATGCTAGGGATGACAACTTAGTTAAGAGTGATGCTAAGAAATGTCAACACTAATCATAAATGTCCTGCTCATGTTCCATTGCATGTGTTAAAGGAGATCCTAGATGCCTTGGAGCCTAAAGATGATTCTGAATGGGAAGCCTCTGCCAATGCTGAGGATGAAGTCATTGCTACTGTGTCCCAGTCCAGTAATGTGGATGGAATGAAAAGGAGAACAATGAAATTATGTGGCCATATTGGGAAACTCACTGTGCTGATCTTGGTGGACTCAGGCAGTGTAGGTTCATTCATCAGTGATAGGCTTGCTACCAAGCTGTAGTTGCCAATTGTTTCCTGAGCCCTTGCAATTGATGGCAGCTGATGGGGGGCAATGGTATGAGATCAAAGGATTGTGGATTCCATGAGCTTTGGTGATTTCATGACTGCAGGAGGATTTATCTAGAAAATAGCTCTTGGGACTACTATCATACACTCCAAACGAGCAAAACAACGACAACAAGTAATTCTACCCATGACACCTATGAAAGTCGACTCAAGATGGAGCCTAAGCCCCGCCACCAGATGGAGAAGCCCACCTAGCACCATAGTGTGTTGGCTAGCCCACTAGGGAGGCCACCCGGCCCATGGGGGTGGCCCATCACCCTCCTCCACTGCGTCCTCCTTCCTACGATCTACACCATTGATTCTAAGGCGGTTTTAGTTTGGTTCATCCAACGGTGGTCGGGAGAGATGGCACAGATCGATGACATGGCAATTCCTTGCCCCCTACTCCTCCTAGAGTCCTTGCCTCTTACTCCACCTCGACTCCTTGGCCGCTACTCTACCTCTAGCCTATATATAGCAGCCCCTACCCCCTCCCTCATCAGATCCTCAGATCCCTGAAACCCTAATTCATATTCCCCTCATGAGGATCAGAGCTAGCTATCAAGATAAGATTAGTTTTCCATAGGATCTAGTCTTATAAATAGAAATAGTGAGATAGAGAGTGAAGGAAGAGTTTGGAGGAGATGTCGGCCTGTCGGTGCTCTCTCTATGGCTTGTATCTTGGCGGAATCAAGTTCTAATTGAGCTTGCTTCTGAGATTTCTCTGGTAATCAACTTCTGGTTCAAGTAAGTATCTTGTTTATATTGTTCTTCAGGTTCACAACTCTTTTGAGTGCTTTATTCCTGCACTAGAGGGAGTAGAGTATTAAACATAAGTGTAAGTGTGGTGCTTAGACTTAGGTTAATCATAGATGCACCCTGCATTCCGGATCGATGGTAGATCGCGTGTGTGAGATCAGTACTATATAGCATCGTTGATCCTTTGTAGTCCACCTCCCATCTATAGGTGCACATAGGACCCGGTTACTAAGGAAAGCATCCTCTGTTGGTGTTTTCTATTAAGTAATGTCCCCAGTTGAATAGTAAAAGACATAAGCTTATCCAAGTCAGAACTAGAGAACCTCAGTTGTCCTCTCTACGCTCCTATTTATCCTAACCTTGTTGCTACTCCTAGATAAATTAACCCTTAACCTATTCACTACCCCTCATTAAGTTAGACCGTAGTTAGTCTCACATGTTTCTTTGTGGATACGATACTTGGAATACTTCCAGGTGAAAGCTACAGCAGTATCCGTGCGCTTGCGGATTTATCTGTGTGTGTTAAATATACGAACAAGCTTTTTGGCGCCGTTGCCAGGGAAACGGTTGCTGAATTAACTACAAGCCTAGCTTAATATTTTATCTTTTATTCTTTCTTTTGTTTTAATTTTTCTTTTAGCATGGATTCTGCCCCTATCTATCAATATGCTAAACCCATGAGCGTAAGCCTAAAGCCACCAGATTCCTTAGAGCCTATCATAACACCTGGTTATGAGCTGTGCACGTGTTTAATAAAATTGATTCGGGATAAATCCTTCTCAGGAGAAGGTGATGAAAACCCATACTCACACCTATAAGTGTTTGAATAGACCTGTGCATACTTATGTATCGTTGGCATATCAGACAAGACCTTAAGATGGAAGTTATTTTTGTTCTCATTGATGGAAAAAGCTAAAACATGGTATAATCAAACCGTAGGAAGTGTGGAAGGAGATTGTGAAATGTTATGCTATAAATTTTGTTTATGTTTCTTTCCCATCTCTAAAGTGGTTAGCCTTCGGAAAAAGGTTCTAAATTTTAGACAACTAGAAGAAGAATCTATTGGCACATCATGGGATCATTTTAATGAACTCATCATCACTTGCCTAGCCCCTTGCTATTCTAGGCCCAATGCTCCTTCAACATTTTTATATGGATCTTAGCAAGGATTCTGCGCAAACCCTTGATGCAGCCTCTAGAGGAGCTTTCGTTCATTTGTCTACTAGTGAAGTAAGGGCTATGCTTGATAGGGCTATGCTTGATAAAATTAGTGGAAAGACTCTCTGCACTAGCATTCATAATGAACTCCCTGAGGAAGAGAAGGAATCATCTCCCAAATAAGAAGAGGAAGTTTTGATAGCTAAATCACAACCACTTCAATCCCAAGATTTAGCTATCAATCCTGAACCACCAATACCCCAAAATCCTCCAAGAGAAGAAGGAATTCCACCTTTGGAAATCCATGTTGAAATTAAGGATGATCTCTTTGGTGCTAATTTTGGGAGGACATTAAATTCTCATCTTCACAAGAGACCTTCGAGCGAATATAATTCAAATCTTCTCAAGAAGAGATCTCTTGGAAAGCGTCCTTATTCCCATATAGGACATTGGGAAGAACACAAGGGTGGCATATCTAGTGAAACCATTGAAGGAGAGCCAAGCTATCTAAAAGTTATTCCTATTCTCTCCCCTTCTATGCCCACATTAGATGTCTCATCTGAACCCATCTTTCAACCCATCCTTGACCCCGATGATCCCTCTTATGCTCTTTCTTCTAAGTCTCATGATGACCCTAGAAATCCACCAAGACACCCAAAGCATTGGAGACATGAAGGCCACAAGGAAGACCAAGAAGAGCAACAACAACAGCTAGAGGATATTAAGAACTTATGTGCCATTGCCATTGAATGGATGGATGAGGCTTTAGATGAGATCAACCCGAGAGTCACCGATCCATGAGAAATCTTGGACAATAAAATGTCCAATGAATGTCATAGGCATGGAATGATGGAGACAATGTTTTCGCCTATAGACATTCATGAAGTAACACCCCTAGAGCTTGAAAAGGAAGATGACATCGACAAGCATGGAAGTTATTACATGAACACCTCATCAAATCCATGCTCACATTAGAAATTTCCTAAATCAATTGGTCTCTCCAACATTACCATACACGAGATCTTTAACCCACTCATACTCTCTGTTCATAAAAACTTTAAAAGGGTGGTTGTAGATGCATATGTTTATCATAAATATTATAGATCTCTTTGTGTGAATCTTGAGATAGGCACACAAATGTTGGTGTTGGAGGAGAAACCACTTCAATTTGAAACACAATTAGAAGGTTTCCTAAGGATGAGCTCCTGTCCTAAAACAAGTACTTTTGGGAGATAACATGAACTTTCACTTTTTGCTGTAATGCCCTTATGAAGTGAGCATAGAAACATAATTGTGAAAATATTTCTTCGGGTATTTTTGTCACTAACCATTCTAGGTTTGAAGTAAAAAGAATGAAGGATGACGACACAAGGTATGTCCAACCCATTATCATGCAACATTTAATCACATCCATCCAAACTTGATTTTGCATTTGCAAAATTCAAGCATGGGGGATGGACTTCTCTGAAAAATCTCTTGCCATATTGCTAAATTTATCTTGGTTGTCTCTACCTTTAAACCACACTCAGTTTGCTAAATAACAATCATGCTCTTCACCTCTATTTGAATAAAACTCTATAATGTTTTTATTCTACCTTTGTTTTCTATAGTATGCTTAAGGTTTGGAGTATGTTCATATATCTTTTAAATTAAGTATGGTGCTTAGTTTAGGAGTGCTGGTCCTACTTCAGAAGGCTTTTTAAATTAAGCATGGTGTTTAGGTTAAAATTCTTTCCTAGATTAAATTAGACAAGGTGTCTAGTTTGATTTTTGAACCAAGAATATGCTATAGTAGATATTGGTCATTTTGCTAGACTAACCCCTACAGGAAACTCTTAATTCAATTTGGGTAAGTTACAAGATGAATTCAAATCAAATATGAAGCAAGGCACATGGTGAACTCCAATAACTTTGCGCAAAGAAGACACAGCTCATTCATCATGGATGAAAGAACTATAAGTATCAAAGGTCATTTACTTTGTCTTCTGCTGCAAGTTACCTTTGCCTTGAGCCATGCCTATATAGAACATGATAAACCAAAACTATGCTAAAATAATTCTAACACTATCTTTTCATTAGCATAGATGGAAATTACAAAATTCTGGACAAACAACTTGTGTTTCAAAATTATATATTCCTTCAGGTATGCGTTGTCCACTAATCCTTTGTAGGCATAAAACAATGAGATCTAACAAGGTGTAAAAAGATCAAAGAGCAGAAAGATGGCTTGACAGAAGGATGAGAAAGAAAAGGTGTGAACTAGGAAACAAGAATCTCATGAACAACTCGTACTGTGAGGCTAGCCAAACAAGGAAAACTTCAAGCAAAAAGGAATGACCATCATGAGTCATCTACCATTCATCACATGGTGTCATCACGCTCCAATGACAAAGGTAACATCCTAAGGTAAATGGTCATTATTTAAAAAGTTTTTCCTTAATTCTAGTAGGCACATAAATAAGAAACAAACATGTTTGAGTTACAAATTTACTTGATCCAATCTGATTAACTCAACATATTTAGTTTTTTATACTTGTTCCTAGCACCACTTTTTTGAGCTCATAGTCTTAACCAAATGAGTTAAAAAGTGCACATCCTATCTCTGGAAGATGATAGTCATAATCATGTAAAGTTCGATACATTATGTAAAGATAGACGATCCTTCCATAGGTTAAGCAACTCAATCTTTTCTGCCAAATGTAATTAAATGCTACATTCATGCTCCATCTTCTATCTTATTACCCATCTTATAAATGAACAATGCACACAATATCAACTTCATCTTGTTCAATGTGCCTAAGGTTAGAGAAGAATAAATAAAGTTTTGGTTATGTTGGTGTTTTCCCACCAATAGAGCCCATGCACTTGATCTCTACCCTGTCTTATGAGTAGTACACGCTTCAAGCAAAGTGTGGGTGAGTCAGTTGATTCCCCAATTTCTACAAGTAAAAATTTTGAACCTATCAACCCAAAATCAAAACTCAAAACCAAGACAGATTTGGTGGAAGAAGGTGACATCACCATTAGAGGCGTCATCACAAGAATCCTCATCTTCAGAGCGAATTGAGGTACTTGATCAATGAACTTCACAAGGAGAAGTCCGGTTCAAAGGACTTAAATACAAAACCCTCACCAAAAGAGCTAGCTTGGGGGAGAAGCACTCCCGTGTATCCAGGTAAGTATGCTTTCCCTTTGTTCTAGTTTTAGTTTTCTTTTAAATAGTTAAAAGAATGGTGAATGAAAAACAAAATAAAAAGTTATCTATATAATAAATATATAGTTATAGTAATAATATGTGATCTAGTAAAATTAAAAACAAAATAAAGGTGTGTCTAGTTTGCTTTAATTCATTTTTAGAAGTTGAATAAAATAAAGAGGACTCAGAATAATCTTTTAAAAGGAAATGATGAATAGTTGCTCTGTTGTAATTCCTTTCAAGTACCTAGTTTTTAGCCTCGAATTCTCCCAAGTTTTGGATAAGATTGATTTGATATAAAGATTTACTCTAAACTTGAAACTCGTGGGTAGCGAATACTTGATCTAAGTGTAGGTAATTGACGGATATGATATGAGAAGGTCTGAGTTCCTAGTGACACTAAAGTTCTGGAGATTTAACTTTAAAAAACACAAAAATTCTACATGATGAGTTCCTGTATGACAAAGCTTGAATTCCCACTAGAGCCACACATGTTTAGGCTAGAAAAAATTCCACATATATGCTGCTTGCTTTTGCATTGAGTTTTATCAAGCTTTATTGACCCTTATGAAAGATTTGTCATGCTCTTAAAATCAAGACCACGTAAACACTACCCATATATGCACTACTCCTACACTGGGGGTAGGCACAAGAACATGCCTTCCATTTAGATCCAGCCAAAAATGTTCTACTCCTGCACTGGGAGTGAACCCAAAAACATGCTTATTAGGTTTTCCATTCACCAAATAAATGCTCCAAGTTCTTGTTGCTATCTCTCAAAGTTTTGTTGTAGAAAAGATACATGGGGCTATGCAAAAGTTATTCATAAGAAAAAGAGAGAAAAGAAAAAAATGATGATGAGAAAAAATGGATACAAAAGTGTCCGAGATATTTAAAACAATGGGTACTCAGATGCCCGCCTAAAAAAAGAAGAGATGAATAAGATAGCCCCTGTTGTCTAGCAAATGTTTCTAAGTTTCAAAGGAGAGATATATTTTCAAGGAGCATAGTAGAATTAGGTTAGCCACCATATATATCCACCATATATCCACACATATGCACATCTTGATTTGATTGTATGACTCAACTCTCTTTGGATCCGTTGTTTGACTTTACAATATATGCATTACAAGTATGCTCTAGCTTTCTCCCTACCTATGAACTCCACATAAGCCTTGGTTGTAGGAAGAGAAAAAGGCATAACATCTTTACTGCCTTTGGTGAGGATCCACAAATACCACATATATTGAGAGACTTGAGAGTGTCATACAATGGAATCTCTGAGTTTTATTTTGAAAACTTATAAAAACTCTGGAACAATGGTGGAACAAAGAACTTGAGACATAGTGCTTGACTTGATCATTCTGTCTTTCAATTGCTCAAGACCCAAGTGAAGGCTGAGAAGCCCCATAGTTGAATGTAATACGGGGAAGTTTGAAAGTCAGATCAGTTTATTCTAATCCAAAGGAGAATTCTTGTTTGAATGCATGTTTACTTTTGAAGCGTGAAATCATAGTAGCAACTCCTAATCCATTGTTGAGTCTAGCTTTGCTAAGGGACTAGCAAAGGTTAAGCATGGGGGAGTTGTTGATGGTAGTTAACAACCATTATAAACCATCAATTAAATATATATAAGGGCATAAATGTAATCACTAATGAAAGTTTAGGGGTTTAAACTAATGAATTCCACGAGCTTTTGTGATTTCATGACTACAGGAGGATTTATCTAGAAAATAGCTCCTAGGACTACTGTCATACACTCCAAATGAGCAAAATGACGACAACAAGTAATTCTACCCACGACCCCTATGAAAGTTGACTCAAGACGGAGCCCAAGCCCCACCATTAGATGGAGAAGCCCACCTGGCACCATAGTGGGCTGGCCAGCCCACTAGGGAGGCCACTCGACCCATGGGGGTGGCCCATCACCCTCCGCTGCCGCGTACTCCTTCCTACAATCTACACCGTTGATTCTAAGGCGGTTTTAGGTTGGTTCATCCAATGGTGGTCGAGAGAGATGACATGGATCAATGACATGGCAATTCCTTGCCCCCTACTCCTCCTAGAGTCCTTGCCCCTTACTCCACCTTGATTCCTTGGCCGCTACTCTACCTCTAGCCTATATATAGCATCCCCTACCCCCCTACCTCATCAGATCCTCAGATCCCTAAAACCCTAATTCATATTCTCCTCATGAGGATCAGAGCTAGCTATCAAGAGAAGATTAGTCCTCCTTATGATCTAGTCTTATAAATAGAAATAGTGAGATAGAGAGTGAGGGAAGAGTTTGGAGGAGATGCTGGCCTGTTAGTGCTCTCTCTAAGGCTTTATCTTAGCGGAATTAAGTTCTAATTGAGCTTCTTCTGAGATTTCTCTGGTAATCAACTTCTGATTGAAGTAAGTATCTTGTTTATATTATTCTTTAGGTTGATGACTCTTTTGAGTGCTTTATTCCTGCACTAGACGGAGTAGAGTATTAAACGTAAGTATAAGCGTGGTGCTTAGACTTAGGTTAATCATGGATGCACCCTGCATTCCAGATCGGTGGTAGATCGCGTGTGTGAGATCAGTACTATGTAGCATCGTACTATATAGCATCATTGATCCTTTGTAGTCCACCTCCCGTCTATAGGCACATGTAGGACCCAATTACTAAGGAAAGCATCCTCTGTTGGTGTCTTCGCTTAAGTAATGTCCCCAGTTGAATAGTAGAAGACATAAGCTTATCCAAGTCAGAACTAGAGAACCTCAGTTGTCCTCTCTACGCTCCTATTTATCCTAACCTTGTTGCTACTCCTAGATAAATTAACCCTTAACCTATTCACCACCCCTCGTTAAGTTAGACCATAGTTAGTCTCACACGTTTCCCTATGGATACGATACTTGGAATACTTTTGGATGAAAGCTACAGCGGTATCCGTGCACTTGTGGAATTATTTGTGTGCATTAAATATACCAACACTCCCTGATTACTAGAAACACTTGTTGCAACAAATTTAGATGCTCCTCAAAAGTAGCATAATACACCAAATATCATCCATAAATACTATCACCCCTTTTCTCAACAAATGAGCAAAGATATAGTTCATGACTCCTAAAAAGAGGCTGGTGCATTGGTGAGTCCAAAAGCCATTACCAGGAACTCATATAGCCCACTATGGGTCTTAAAGGCAGTCTTATGGGTATCCTCAAGAGCAATCCACAATTGGTGATAACCAACTCTGAAGGCAAGTTTGGAGAACCACTGAGTTCCTACTAACTCATCAATGAGCTCATCCACAATGGGCATAGGGTGCTTATTCTTCACTGTTTGAGCATTGAGATGTCTGTAATCAACATAGAATCTCCAAGTGCCATCCTTCTTCCTGACCAATAACACAGGAGACGCATAAGGACTGACACTAGGCTTGATCATCCCATTTTGTAGCATTTTAGCCAACTGTTTCTCTATCTCATCTTTCTGAGCTGGTGAATATCTACAAGCTCTAATATTAACTAGTTGAGCACCAGGCAGCAAAGGAATTTTGTGATCAAAGGGCCTTGGTGGAGGTAAAGTTGTTTCTTGACGGTAGTTAACACTCATCACAAACCATTAATGTAACTTGTATAAATGGCTAAAATAGATCACTAACATAGACTTAGGGGTTTAAACTGACAAATTCTATGTGTTTTGGTGAATCTGTGTTTTCAGCAGGATTTAATTAGAAAACCATCAAGGGAGACCTATTCGTCAAAGGAAATCACGGAATTCGGTCGCGAGATCAATGTGGGAAGGTTCTAGAAGACTCCAGGAGGCTCTCCATCAAGGGAGACCACATGTCTCTAACATGTGGGGCCACCTGGCCCCACATAGAGGCCTCCTGACCCCTGTGGGCCCCACCTATCATCCTCTTTGTTATGTCGGTTCTTTGCCGCCTCCTAGGATGCATCTTAGCCATTATTTCAAGTCGGTTTGATCCAAGGGCTAAGGATTGATGCTCCGGGCTATATATACCTGACTGCACATCCTCCTAGAAACCCTAATTCATTACCATGTTCGGATCCTAAGAGCTGAGAAGCCAAAAACTCTAATTCATATGTCCACCAGGATCAGGACTAGCAATCAAGAGAAGATTAGTCATCAATAGGATCTAGTCTTGTATTAGAGATAGAGAGAAATAGAGTGAGAGGGAAGAGTTTTAGAGGAGTCATGACCATCGGTGCTCTCTCTATAGTTTGTACCCTGGTGGAATCAAGTTCTTCATGAGCTTGCTGCTGAGATTTCTTTAGTAATCAACTTCTAATTTAAGTAAGCATCTTGTTTATATTATTCTTTAGGTTTGTGACTCTCTTTTGAGTACTTTAATCTTTGTAGCTCCTAGGTTAAAGTAGTATTCATAGTGTAAGCGTGGTGCTTAGACTTAGTTACTCATGGTGTACCCTATTTTCTGGATCGGTGGTAGCTCGCGAGGATGACTCTTATAGCCTCGTTGAATCCTCTATAGTCCACCTCCCATTAGTAGACCTAGCAGGACCTTGTTACTATAGAAAACATACTCTACTTGTGTTTTCTCTAGTAATATTCCTATAATTGAATAATAAAAGACAAAGCTTACCGAAGTTAGGACTAAAAGACCTTAGCAGTCTTATCTACGCTCCTATTATCTATCCTTGATTGTGAAGTTGGGTTAAGTTAGAATTGGTTATTCTCACCCCCGTTCCTTTGGGTTCGATATAAAAGTGGGTTACTCTCGGTGAAGTGCTATAATGGTATAATATCTATGCGCTTGTGGATTATTCTGTGTGCATTAATTTATACCAATAAGCATTTCTGGCACCGTTGTCGAGGAACAGTTGTTGAGTTAACTTCGAGTCTAGGTTAACCTTGTATTATACTTTTATCCGTTTATCTTTTCTTTTCTTTTTACCATGGATCTATAATCCACCCCTATTTACCAATATGGTGCACCCGCGGGCACAAGCCTACAGCCACAAGAATCTTCAAAGCCTATCCTAACACCTGGCTATGAGCTATGCCCACGGTTAATCAACATGGTTCAGGATCAACCGTTTTCAGGCGAAGATGATGAAAACCTTTATTCTCACTTAAATGAGTTTGAGTAGACCTGTGCATGCCTACACATTGCGGGCATGTCAGATGAAACCTTACGATGGAAGCTCTTTCCCTTTTCTTTGACGGGAAAAGTTAAATGTTGGTACAATCTCACCATTGAGAGTAGACAAGGAGATTCAGAAGCCCTATGCTCTAGCTTTTGCTTGCAATTCTTTCCCATCTCTAGGGTAGTTAGACTTTGTTTATAGCTTCTATCTTTTAGACAAAAGAAAAAAAATCTCTAGGCATAGCATGGGAATATTTTAATACTCTCATTAAAACTGGCCCTAACCTTGCCATTCAAGACCCTATTCTTCTTCAATACTTTTATATAGGTCTTAATAGGAAAACCCCGAGACGTCTTAATACGCCTCAGGAGGCTCGTCTTGCATGTCTCCGCCAATACGGGGAGAAGCATTCTCACTAAAATCTAGAAGACGCCCCTGAAGAAGTAGAAGAGAAGCCATTAGAGGAAGAATCCCAGATAGATGAAGCTGAATCCATGAAAACCCATTCCAACTTCAGCTATCTTAGATCCCAAACCACCAAAAAAGGAGGAAACTCTAATTTTAGATTTTATGCTTGAATTCGAGGATGAACTTTTTGATGAATAGGAAATACCTAGAATTATCATACCATAAGGAGACCCTAGAAGTCTAGGAAATCATTAATGGATGAAGAACCTTTAGACCCTAAGTAAGCTTTCCTTAAAAAGACTACAAAAGAGCTAGTGTCTATTCTAAGTAATGAATGGCTAGAAGAGTCAGAAGCTTTCCTCTAATGTGATTCACTTAGATTCACCTTCTATTTCCATTCGTTGCCAAATCAATAAAGCGCCGTTTGATGTTCTTTACAATCCAATTGTGGGTGTTAATATCATGTCTGCATCTTTTGCTCATGAATTTATTGAAACACATGACATTAACCCTAATAACAAAGTTATTGAAAGGTCTTTCAGGACACATTCTCCCCAGTTTGGGAATACTTTATGTCCTTCCTATCTAGGAAAAGGAACTAAGGTTCATCTAAGCTTCTATATCTTTGATATTATGGAGGTCAACCTATTGATAGGACAACCAATTGAAAGACTTATCCAAGAAGGACAAATGGGGAAGTTGAACCAATGGGGGAAGTTGAATACAAGACTGAGAAAAACTTTAAGCTCTCTATACCCATTATTCATTCTCTAAATGTGAGACTGAGTCAATTCCCAAGGAGACACAATGGAAGAGGTTAAGGTTGCATCTCTTGATGATTTGATCGAACCCAACCTAAAGATGATACCTAGTTCTTCATCGAGGAAGAAGACGAAAATCCTATAGACCCTGAACCTCTAGATGAATTGCTGGAACCACCTAAGCCTACCATTGAGCTTAAACCCCTGCCTTCTGGTCTTAGATATGCTTTTCTTAATAATGATCAGGATTCTCCTGTGATCATAAGTGATAAACTCTTTCAGGAAGATCCCTCCGCTTGCTAACTGTCTTAGAAAGCATTGTTCTGCTTTTGGCTATTCTCTCCAAGACCTTAAGGGAATTAGCCCTGCTCTTTGCACCCATTGCATCCCTATAGATCCTAACTGTATACCTTCTAGGGAGCCCCAACATAGGCTTAAAAATGCAATGAGAGAGGTTGTTAAAAAAGAGGTTGTGAAACTCCTGCACACCGAGTCATCTATCCCATGCCACATAGTGAGTGGGTAAGCCCTATTCAAGTTGTGCCTAAAAAGGGAGGCATGATCGTTGTTAAAAAATGAAAAGAATGAATTAATCCCCCAAAGAACCATCACTGGATGGCAAATGTGTGTAGATTACCAAAAACTAACAAGGCAACAAAGAAGGATCACTTTCTATTGCCCTTCATTGATGAAATGTTAGAGCGACTAGCGAACCACTCTTTTTTGTTTTCTTGATGGGTATTCAGGTTACCACCAGATACTAATTCATCCAGATGACCAATGTAAAACCACCTTTACATGTCCATATGGAACTTATGCTTACCATATAATGTCTTTTGGATTATGTAATGCTCCAGCTTCTTTTCAAAGATGCATGATGTCTATATTTTCTGATATGATTAAGGAAATCATGGAAGTTTTCATGGATGGCTTTTTTGTTTATGGAAAAACTTTTGATGATTGTCTTGAAAATTCAGACAAGGTTTGCAAAAATGTGAGAAAAGCACTTAGTCCTTAATTGGGAAAAATATCATTTCATGGCTAGAGAAGGAATAGTAGTTGGACACTTGGTGTCCGAACGAGGAATTGAGGTAGATAGAGCTAAAATTGAAGTAATCAAACAGTTACCTCCCCCCATAAATATCAAAGGGATCCATAGTTTTCTTGGTCATGCTAGTTTTTATCGCCGCTTTATAAAAGATTTTTCACATATTGCTAGACCACTTACAAATCTTTTGGCCAATATGTTCCCTTTGAATTTGATGATGCATGCTTGAAATCTTTTAACATTCTTAAGAAAAACACTCATCTCTACACCAATCATTCAACTGCCTGATTGGTAGCTACCTTTTGAAATCATGTGTGATGCTAGTGATTATGCTGTGGGGGCAGTTTTGGGACAAACTAAAGATAAAAAGCATCATGCAATTGTTTATGCTAGCAAAACTTTGATAGGACCTCAACTTAATTATGCAACAACTGAAACAGAACTCCTGGCAATTGTTTTTGCTATAGATAAGTCTAGATCTTACTTAGTAGGAGCTAAGGTGATTGTTTATACTGATCATGCTGCTTTAAAATACCTGCTCACTAAGAAAGATGCTAAACCTCGATTGATAAGATGGATTTTGTTACTCCAAGAATTTAACTTAGAAATAAAAGATAAAAAGAGAGTAGAAAATTTTGTTGTTGATCACTTGTCTAGAATGCAGTTTGAGATTTCGCAGGGACTGTTCATCAATGATTCACTATGGGACGACATGCTTTTCAAGGTCATGAAATCCAACCCCTGGTATGCAAATATTGTCAACTTTATGGTTGCAGGTTATGTACCACCAGGGGAGAACAAAAGCAAGCTCATCTATGAAAGTTGTCTCCACATATAGGATGAACCATATCTCTTCAGAGTCTACTCTGACGGCCTACTCAGAAGATGTGTACCGGCAGAGGAAGGCATCAAGACTATCGAACGATGCCACTCATCACCATATGGAGGACATTATGGGGCATTCCACACTCATTCCAAGATTTGGTAGAGTGGATTTTTTTGGCCAACAATGTATGAAGACACGAAAGACTTCATCAGGAGATGTGGAGCGTGTTAGAGGCACGGGAATATCAATTCAAGAGATGACATGCCACTCACCAACAACCTCTAGATCGAGCTCTTCGATGTCTGGGGAATTGACTACATGGCACCGTTTCCAAAGTCAAAAGGCTATGAATACATCTTGGTGGTAGTTGACTATGTCTCCAAGTGGGTTGAAGCCATGCCATGTAGAGCTGCTGATGCAAAGAACTCCAAGAAGATGTTTGAAGAAATAATATTTCCAAGATTCAAAGTTTCGAGGATGGTGATTAATGATGGAGGCACTCACTGCACTAACAAGAACTTTCACAACTACTTGTCAAGACAAGGGATCCATCACAATGTTGCTACTTCATATCACCATTAGACAAGTGGCCAAGCGGAGACATCATATAAACAAATCTAGAACATTTTGCAAAAGACAGTCAACGAGATGGGGACTACATGGAAGGATAGACTACCCGATGCACAATGGGCCTATAGAATGACCTATAAAACACCATTGGGGATGTCACCATATTAATTGGTCTATGGAAAGACCTGCCATCTACCTATCAAACTAGAATTCAAAGCTCATTAGGCCATCAGGCGATGGAATATGGACTTTGAAGCCATAGGAACCAAGAGGAAGATGCAACTCTCTGAGTTGGATGAATGGCGTGAAAAAGCATATCATAACCAAGATATATAAGGAGAGAACCAAGAGATGGCATGACAAGAGGATCAAGAAGGAGTTCATCCTAGGGGATAAGGTACTACTTTTTAATTCTAGGGTTAAATTATTCGGGCACGGAAAACTTCGAAGCAAATGGGAAGGGCCATTCAAGGTGATAAGCACTTCGTCGCATGGAGCCATAACACTTCAAAATGATAAAGGTACATTATTTAAGGTAAATGGCCACCATCTCAAGATCTTTCTAGAACCTAAAAACCCACCTGAGGATTTGGATGAGGTAGATTTTTTTATTTTACCATAAATTACACCATTGCCATCCTCCGTAACGTTTCGTAATGCGAAAATATACTTTTCAGGATTAGATAGGAGTTAGAAACCACCATGAGAAAAATCACCTCGAAACCCTGACATGTGGGGCCAGATGGCCCCACCTAGAGACCACCCGGCTCACTGTCAGTGCCTCTCATGTCTTGACAACTCTCTCGTGTCTTCTAGATCCTTCCTCTTCATAATCCCATAGTTTTTTTACGCATTCTGTTTTTCCTCGTTACGAGACCTCATATGGATAGATCTTGACCCCTGCTGCTAGTTGAACCCCCTATATAAATGAGCCTCTGTCTGCCTTCATAGCCATCCCATCAAAGATTTCTCCTCCCAACAGCAACAAAGCTCTCATCCTCTTTAGTTCCCATGGCCGACAAGCAAATCATCCCCTTTGGAGCTGACCTAAACAATAAGCCCGACATGCTTGCACTAACCGCTGTTCCACCAAAAGTCACCCCCCATTTGCTCAAATCAATTCTACTACGCCCAAGCCGTCCGCTGCACGCAAATCGCTCCGCCGCCGCCACTGCTACGTCTTGAAGGAAAGCCTCTCCAACAAGAGCCGAAGCTAGATGCCCAGAAGCTTTTCAAGGTGACGAAGGAGATCAACCGTCTTCTGCCAAAGGATCATGAGGTGTTGACTGGACTAAAAACCAACAAATTTGGAGATGTTACTTGTGCAAAGTATAAGTCGGTCACCCCTCATACCACTATTGATGGAGTCTGGGCTATGCCAGAGCAGATTAAGGTTGTTCCTCCCAAGAGGAAGGCAACATCACCACCTATTCTAGAGGTTGAGAAGCATCCAAGGATGACCATAGCTCCCTTAGAAAAGAAGATTGAAGATCTGAGCGATGTTATCTATACCTTAGAGCAAAGGATCGACGAGGAACATGTCTACCACAAGAGTCTACAACATGATTTAAACACTTTGAATCATTTTGTTGCTAAAATGAAGAAGTGAGAATTAGGTAGTCATTTTGATAAGGCACGAGTGTTAGGTTAAAGTGTGCGATATCGTGTGTTTAGGTTTGTCGCTTAGCTCAGATGGTTAAAAGATTGTGTCAGGTTAGTAAAAGTTTGTGCTTGTGTAATAAAGTGCCTTATTAAAGTTAATGGAGTTGTATTATTATCTGCTCTCTATTTCTTTTGGATATGTGTTTGTCTCCACATATTGTGTAGAAAGTTATTTAGGGAAACAAGTGTGGGGGAGACACACCGAATCAACAAGACGTAATTTAATCATGAAAATCATGAAATTCAGAAAAGTAATAGTCAAGAACCACGTACAATGAAGCAAGCATCGAGTAGACCCTAGAGTGGGCTGCCCAGCCTCCTCTATGGGCCGCCTGGCCCATCACTACGCCGCCTTGCCCTGAGCTTTGTCCACGATTAGGTTTGCGACCCATATACTCTATTTTCATATGTTTTGCTTTCCGTTTCAAACCGAATTAAAAATCACTTGATAAAACAACTTAAAACATAAAGAAAGATTATTTCATTCATGACTTAAGGATAGACTCACATAATACTTTTCCAAGAAGTCATGCTACTATTGGAAACTTATTATTAGGGACCCCATGTTACTTAAGTTGTTGTGGAATGAGATATAGTAGAATAATGAGAACTTGATTCTTGATGTCTTGTTATTGTTGAATTTTATTTCAAAAAGTAAAAAGAATAGCTACACCTCTCCTTTGTGGTAAGCAACATCCTACCAGAGCCAAATATTATAGACTAGGAAAACCTTCTACATATACTACTTGTATTTGTATTGAGTTTGGTCAAACCTTGTGACCCTTGTTGAGAAACTTATCATGCTCTCAAGATCAAGATCACGTACACTCTACATATATCTACAGCTCCTACATTGAGAGTACGCAACAACATGTTTTCCATCCACCCAAAATTGTTCTACTCCTACACTAGGAATAGACACAAAATATAATTGATAGGATAAATGCTCCAAGTTCTTGTAAATATCTGTCTTGAAAAGTTTCAATTGCAGAAAAAGAGGCATAGGCTATGCAAAAGTTATTCATAAAAGAAAAAAAGAGAAAGTATTGAAGAAATGGACAAGTGTCCGAGATATTGAAAACAATGGGTACTTAGATGCCCACCTGAAAAAGAGAGAGAGATGAATAAGATAGCCCATGTTTTCTTGCAAAAAGTATTTTCAAGTTTTAGACAAGAGAGATATGTTTCGAAGAGCATAGTAGAATTAGGATAGCTACCATATACATATCCACACACATGCACATCTTGATTTAAGAGCATGAAATCTTTCTCCTTAGATCCTTGTTTTGACTTTACAATATATGCAATGCAAGTACGTTCTCATATTGATCCCTACCTGAGCTCCATATAAGCTTTAAAAAGTAGGTAAAAAGAAGGCAAAATTATCATTGCCTTGGTGAGGATCCAAAAACACTACATATAGAGTGATTTGAGAATACTACAAAAGGAGAAGGTAAGCTATGTTTTATTTTCAAAAATCTTAAATGTTTCTTCAATCGACTTGACTGAAGGAAGATGGTGATCTGTTTCAATCTGTTCCATTCTTCAACCGCCCAAAGTTTCATGGTAGACACTTTGAATCCTACAGAACAAGTATGACTAGGAATGGTTTTATGTTGATATCTTGTGCTAAGGTTATGTCTTGAGTAATCCATCCTTTTATCGAGGACGAGTAAAAGCCTAAGTGTGGGGGAGCTTGTTGACGGTAGTTAACACTCATCACAAACCATCAATGTAACTTGTATAAATGGCTAAAATAGATCACCAACATAGACTTAGGGGTTTAAACTGACAAATTCCATGAGTTTTAGTGAATCTGTATTTTCAACAGGACTTAATCAGAAAACTATCAAGGGGGACCTATTCATCAATGGAAATCACATAATTCCACTGTGGGATCAACGTGGGAAGGTTCCAGAAGACTCTAGGAGGCTCTCCACCGAGGGAGACCACATGTCTCTGACATGTGGGGCCGCTTGACCCCACCTAGAGGTTGTCTGGCCCCTGTGGGCCCCACCTATTATCCTCTTTGTTATGTCATTTCTCCACCACCTCCTAGGATATATCCCAGCCATTATTTCAAGTCTATTTGATCTAAGGGCTAAGGATTGATGCTCCGGGCTATATATACCTGCCTACAGCTCCCCCCAAAACCCTAATTCATTACCATGTTCAGATCCTGAGAGCTGAGAAGCCAGAACCCCTAATTCATATGTCCACCAGGATCAGGGCCAGCAATCAAGAGAAGATTAGTCCTCGATAGGATCTAGTCTTGTATTTGAGATAGAGAGAGAGAGAGAGTGAGAGGGAAGAGTTTTGGAGGAGTTCTGGCTTATCGGTGCTCTCTCTAGGCTTGTACCCTAGCGGAATCAAGTTCTTCATGAGCTTGCTTCTGAGATTTCTCTAATAATCAACTTCTAATTCAAGTAAGCATCTTGTTTATATTATTCTTCTAGTTTGTGACTCTCTTTTGAGTACTTTAATCCTTGTAGCTCTTGGGTTAAAGTAGTATTCGTAGTGTAAGCATGGTGCTTAGACTCGATTACTCGTCGATGTAACCTATTTTCTAGATCGGTGATAGCTCGTGAGGGTGACTCTTATAGCCTCATTGAATCCTCTGTAGTTCACCTCCCGTTAGTAGGCCTAGCAGGACTTTGTTACTGTAGGAAACATACTTTGCTTGTGTTTTCTCTAGTAATATCCCCATAATTAAATAATAGAAGACAAAGCTTACCGAAGTTAGAACTAGAAGACCTTAGTAGTCTCCTCTACGCTCCTATTATCTAGCCTTGATTGTGAAGTTGGGTTAAGTTAGAATTGGTTATTCTCACCCCCATTCCTTTGGGTTCGATATAAAACTAGGTTACTCTCGATGAAGTGCTACAATGGTATAATATCTGTGCACTTATGGATTATTCTATGTGCATTAATTTATACCAACACTATTGGTGTCTAAAAGATATCAGCAAACTGCTCCGGCAGCTCCTCTACCTTAGGATGTAACACCTGCCCAGAGATTGGAGCCACAGCCAACTCTTCCTGAAATTGAAATGCCTGAGCACTGTCCAATCTAAGTTGAATACAGTGGGTCACAGCCTGTCTATTGAGAAGGCCCTTAAGAGTACGCCCTTTGACCACTGGGCACTACATGACATCACTAGATAATCCCACTAGATAATCCCTACAAGGTGACCCTTCTATCCCCATAAGTGAATCTCATAAGCTTCCTTCCCCAATGTACCCACATAGGACTATGCTCCTCCAACCAGTCAGCTCCAACAATCATATCAAAACATTTGAGAGGTAGAATACCCATAGCTAAAAAGAATGTCTGACCCTTTGTGTTCCACTACAAATCCACAATCCTCTGATCTCAAACCATTGCCCCCCATTAGCTACCATCAATTGTAAGGGCTCAAAGGAAACAGTTGGCAATTGTAGCTTGGTAGCAAACCTGTCACTGATGAATGAACCTACACTGCCTGAGTCCACCAAGATTAGCATAGTGAGTTTCACAATATGGCCACACAACTTCATTATTCTCCTTTTCATTCCATCCACATTACTGGACTGGGACACAGTAGCAATGACTTCATCCTCAGCATCGGCAGAGGCTTCCCATTCAGAATCATCTTCAGGCTCCAAGGCATCCAAGATCTCCTCTAACACATGCAATGGAACATGAGCAGGACATTTATGATTAGCTCCCCATTTGGCTCCACATTTGAAGCACAAACCATTTTTCCTCCTCATATCTCTAAGAGCAGCCAACTTATCTTTAGTTTGTTTGGGCTGACCCTCTCCTTTGATCTTGTTAGATCTAGAGAACTTGCCCTTGTCAAAATTCTTTCTGACATTATTCTTGGAGAATCCCCCAAACTTGCCTCTGCCCCTAGCCAACTCTTCTTAGAGTAAAGCTAATGCACTTGTTGTGTCAATATCTTTTGATTTATTATGATAGAACCACCTAATCTAATGCCCTCCCAAGAGTACTTGTCTTCCATTAGATACTAAGTACCCAAGAGAGTGCACTAAATCGTGTTATTCCATCGAGCACACCCCAAGGGAGAATTCAAAAATCCACATTTTTCTGTCCGAATCATAAATGAGAGGGTAAATCTTACAACATTCTTAGTCATTTCTTACATCACTTTATTACAGCACTAGAGTACTTAAACAAGTTGAATGCAACAGCGGGATTAAAACAATTTACATGTAAACGAGTTTATACATTTCAAGTTCACAAGTTTTATCTTACAGCAGAAAATAAACATATGATCAGAGTTACAGCGGAAACAAAGATTAATTTAATGACATGGTGAAATATTAACATAGTGGACATTTATATACAAGAGATGCTAGCAGATTTTATAACTTTTCTTATAAAAACATTTAGTGAGGGTTATAAATAAACACTATGATCGTAGCGTAAAAGGAATCCTTTCTAAGCCCACCAGAAGGTATCCACACACAAGAGTCAGCTCTAGCATCCACCTGTCACCTGCAACAGGAGGAATGAAACCCTGAGTACTCAATTGTACTCAGCAAGATTTACCCGACAGGAGAAAAATAAAAGACTCCAAGGATATACAAGGCTATCTGGCTTGTGGGTTATTGTATCTATAGGAAGCATTACTAAACGTGTATCCTTATATTCAATTTTATTAGCAGTCATCATTAGTTCATTAACTAACCATTCTATGTAAGCATCTATGCTACTTTCAAGCAGGTGATAAGCAATCAGAACCATTTTACCATCTTTCATATTCCAATTCTTACTATGGTGCTAGACCATAGCCAAGTCGTACCATCTCACACAAACGGCGATTCGTGAATAAATGTTTCCCAGCTGTGTACCCCAAAACACACGCCTCGCTTGTACCCCAGGCACAAACAAGACCAACCCGTTCCACTCCTATCAAGGGGTCTAGGTCCCTGTCCAAACTTAGACTCCAAGCCCCCAACACCTGAGACCCGGTCTTAGTATGGTGCTTAGACCTCCACCTAATATCCAATCCTAAAAGTTAGTTCGAAAAGAGCCAGAACCCATGACAAGAGAGTAAAAAGTCTTTCCGCTCCCATAAGCAAGTATGTGCTTAGGATAATAAGTCTAACCAAGTTCGAATGCCTAACCACTACCATCCACAGCAACGTACGGTCCTCAATCGACATAGGTGGAACAACTGCAATCCGATCCTCGCTCGAATGCCTAACCAAGTTTAGATCCAAAGTACCATTCTGCTCGGTCTCCAATTATCCTTCCATATATGTTCTATGTGATAGTAATATAATAACAACAATAATATATTTCCTATCTCTCGTGAGTGACAGATAATCACTCGACTTCTACCGGATCCTATAGCATAGCAATCTACATGATCCTGTCATACTAGTAAGACTCATGGGATAAGGATATATGTATATGTAAGTGGGTTTCATTCAACTCCTCAAAACTTAATGCACAAACATAAACTAAAGTGCAGAATAATAGGGGTTATGCACCGAGGCTTGCCTGGGTAAGATATAACCAAAAGTTAGCATTCCATCATGGTGACACGATCATCAAGGCACCATCTTTTTCCACTACTCCAATCATCTCCACGGTCCATCGTTGTTTCTATTATGATATTCGTGGATGCAATGCAGAGACATAAATAATCAACGGCAACCGAAACTCTTAGAAATACGATTACGCCTTGCAAGCTAATGAGCTAGCTTTAACGACTAGCGTACTAGGCTATGTATCCATGTAATCAGGTAAGGCTTTATTTCCAAAAAAATGTTTTAGTCCTACAATCCCAAGGTGTTTTGGCTTCTTATTGATTAAATTTATATATTTGAACTAGAGCTCATTTAGCTACCTTAGCAAATTAATTATTATGGAGCTACAAAAATTACAGTGAGCATCTCATAATGTTAGGAATTTTCTGTAAAAACTCCAGAGCCAACACTACTACCAAATCCTCATAATAATTCCTACAGGTTAATGTTTTAACAATATTAAGTGCTTCTAATTAATTAGATTACTCTTGAAATTTCCATGAAACTATGTGAACGAAATACACTAACAGGTAGATCATGATTTTAGGAACTGAACAAATTTGGTATCACAATTTTTGGTCAACTACACAAATTTCTATTGAATTTACAAGTTTGGTTTTAGAAACTAATTTAGGAAATGCTTTAGAAAAGAAAAGGGCCAGTGGCGACTTAATCAGCCCAGCAGCCCAACGCGGGTGCGGCCACGCGCGCGTCGCAATGGCCCAGCGTGGCCCAAGACCGAAAGGCCCGCGTGCACGCTCGCGTTTTGCAAAAGAACCCCAGACTAATCGATTATTACGCGGCGCCTCTGATCACTATTGCATGAGAGCCATGTTTTACATTAAGGACCTTGGAACATGTTACCTTCGCAATGGGGCGGTCCCTGGCGTACCCACGCATGACGGCGCGGCACACCGGTGGCAACGGCGGTTACACCGGGCGAGCTAAACCCGCTGCGACAGGAATAAAGGGACGACCAACATCTATGGCTAAACCCACAAGCATGGATGGTGGTTGGGAACTCAGCGGTGTACTGCCGGGAGTGGCAGCGGTGAGTGGCTAGCCACGGTGGCGGCGTGCCTATTCCGACGAACCTACGCACTCTCGGAAGGGTAGAGGTGGCGGAGCAGCATCAGTAGCTCACCATGGTGCACGCTCCAATGATGGTTGAAACAGGGGAGCACTGGGGCGGTCTGGCCACGTGCGACTGAGCGGGCGGTGACTCTCTAAGCGCCACCAATTGGGTTCTTTCCCCCATGGATTGGGACTTACCCCGATCCACTGGCTACGACGGCACCCATGGCCGGCAGCGAGCAACACGCTAAATTGGCGGTCGGTAGCGCTTGACTAGGCATGGGGAAGATGGGACACCTAGTTGCCTTCTCATGCCACCTACTGGTACAAGGAATCGAACTATGAAGCCCTGAGCTAGGCGAATTGGAGTGCACCCGAGCGTGGGCGAGCGGATTAAGACGGGGCGGCTCCATTTGATGGCGGTAGCATGAACACGTGTGCACAGGTGGCGGTTCATGTGGCTTGGCACGACGTGCTTGAATGGAGCGGCAAAACCCGAGCGGGGGCTCACCGGTGTCGGCTAGCGGACGAGGCAGGGAAACATCTCGTCACCGCAGTGACCGAGGTCGTCGACCTAGGCGCAGCGGTAGCAGCACACGTCCAGAGACTCAACGAGGCAGGTAGGATGAAGGTGGGGCGAGTGCCATGATGGCAAGGTGGCTGGCGTTGGCGCGCGCACACCGAGGCCGGATGACCAAACCACTGCCAGCCGGGTCGGGCCACGCAAGACCTAGGTGCAGCGCGGCACAGCCCTAGCGCACGCGTGGGCCGACAACCATGGCTTGGTTGTGGCGTGACCTTAGCGCCACCACGATGTGCCCGCGGTGACCGCGAACCCAGTCCGAACGGCTGCCCTAGGTGACGTTCGCACATTTCAAAGCGTAGCAAAAGTCACTAACGATCACAGTTGAGGTTCAACTAACTCTGCTATCGTAAAGTCCATATTGCCAATGACCTAGCAACGCCATTGCCATGACCAGAGGACCACTAGGGAAGGAGGTAGATGAACTAACTCTGCTATCGTAAAGTCCATATTGCCAATGACCTAGCAACGCCATTGCCATGACCAGAGGACCACTAGGGAAGGAGGTAGATGGATGCCATTGTGAGCTCGTTGCTCTGAACATCAGTTCACGAACAGAGCGCCAACGACACGACTTTGACATGCTTTAATGAGGTTCGGGCAATTTTTTCCGAGGGTATCGTGACACCCAACACCACTACCACCTAAGCCATGCTCAAGTACTCACTTAGAAGCAACCAACAGTATGAGAACATGAAGTTAGTGTTTAAACAATTTGGTTAGAATTTAAACGCCAAAATGGCATTGTCTACTACCCCTTTCAGACTTTAGAAAAGACAGGGGTTCGATTTGAACATAACAACCATGAACACTTTTTTGTCACAATTTTTAAAAAGGTCTAAACCTTGTTAACTTCAACCAACAATTATTTCATGTGTGTTTTAAATTTTAAAACCCGAGAAACTTGTTTGCTAATTTCTCTTGGGCCTCAATCTTGGTGCTAAGCAAGCTCGTAACAGTACCAGGGGTGTTACATCTATGCAATGAAATAGCTGCTCGAATCTCCTCCTTGAGACCATCCACAAAATGATTCACGAAATAGGTATCATCATATGCACTGCTATACAGAAGAATACCTTTGGCCAGCTTCTCGAACTCCATCTGATATTCTTCGACAGAACCTTTTTTGCTTCAACTTCTCAAACCGCTTCAGCAGTAGTTGATACTAATTCCGGTCGAATTTGTTCATCACTAGATCACAAAGCCGATCCCAATCAGTGATTTGCCCATTTCGTTGCACAGTTTGCAGCCATGACGCAGCCATTCCCTTGAAGTTCAAGGTCGTAAACCGGGTCCTCAGAGACGGGTGCACCGCATAGACCTCGAAGAATACCTCGCATTGATCCCGCCATAGGCGAGGGAATTCACCATCAAATTTTGGAAACTCCATTTTAGGGAAAGGAGGTGAATGACAATTTGCAGGCGCATCATTGTCAACCGAAATAATTGGAGGTGGATTCGGAGCAGCGAACGTACCCTTGCCGAAGTTCTACGGTCGGAGTCCAAGGATCCTGCTGCAGTGCTCGCCGTGCCCCTTGGGCCGCTCCCCGTCCCTCGTAGGTGAGCACGAGGATGATCCGGGAGCAAGGTTGAGGTCCATCCACCTCGAACCTGGTGGAGGGTGAACCGGCGGTGCAGTCGCGGGAGCCATCGTCAGCCGCGCCTCCAGAGAGTCCATGCGCAACGCGGCGAGATCAACCCGCTTCGTGACCGCCTCCAGAGACGAAGAGGCACTCTCCGCCCGCTGACGCAAATCCCTGAACGCCGGCCCGTAGTCGCCTGCCACGCCCCCATGGCCCTATTCGCTTGTCTTATAATCCATACTTTTCAGCTTGTTTTTTCAGCCGAAACAGTGTTTTTCTCTCACAACAAATCAGCCGGAACAGTATTTCGGCTTGTTTTTTCAGCGAAGCGAACGGGGCCCATGGCGTTGAAAGAGTCCAAAGAATTCTGCATCATCGTTTGAAAACTCGTGAACTGCTTGAACATCTTCTCGAACTGGGATGAGAGCTCTTCAACGGACTTCGCCATCTCCTGCTAGAACTTGGTGGTCAGTCTAGGCGTTCGGTTAACTGAAATCGATCGGATCGGTTCTTCAGCTAATTCGGTTACCCGAGAAGAAGGGACCGATCGGTTACTTTGAAAATGCGGAACCGAGGAATTTCGGTTTCGGTTAATTCGGTTCGGTTTCGGTTCTAACCGATGGAATCGAATTTTTCAGGAACCGAGAAACAACACATTCAATTGCAAATTTCGGCAGTATTTTGCCTGATTTTCAGGCAGTCAAAAGGGACAATTTAAATAGCAATGCATCATAAAACAACAGTACAACACATAAATGTTATTGTTCTCTCAAATATTCAAGCATAGAGCAATATTCAAGCCTGCAGTAAAAAAACAAGAGGTCCAACAGCTTAGTTCAGTTATTTCAGGTCAATTCGATTAACCGGGTGCTGGAACCGAATTAACCGTAATAATTTCGGTTCCTGAGAACCTAGAACCGAACGTGGGACCGAATATTTCGGTTTCGGGACTTCGGTTTCGGTTCCGGTTAGTTCGGTTCGGTTCTCGGTTCTCGGTTTTTCGTGCCTAGGCTTACTTGGTGGGGTTCCTCTTCGGCGCCAGGATGAGGATCAACTTCGCACGGTGTGCACGAACAGCCCGCGATCACCACCGACCCGCTCAACCAAAGCACGGACCTCTGAAATCGCGAGTTCAACGCCGAAACGGAACTCGGATTCCTACCGTCTGGAATTACAAGCGCGATCAAGGAGAGGAATCACGACGGCTTTGATACCAATTGTCACGATCTCGCAAGAAATCGGACAGGATAACTAGAGGGGAATATGGGATTTGGGAGAAGCAGAGAGTTCAGGCAGGCAGCAAGAACAGAGGAACCGAATTGTATTCAGAATAGGGAGTTTCAGAGTTCTGTTTCAACATACCGATTCAGTTACAGGACGAGGCTTATATACATCGCCGCCACTAACACCGCTACGAACAACTAACAGCGACTTAATGGTTTGCTAACAACCCACTCACACCGCTGCTTGCTACCCCACATTGTCAGCAGACGGTGTCGCTGTCTCTGTTGCCGGACGCCCCACAGTTGTCCTTCTCTTCCTAGTCTTCTTCACAATGTTCCTGACACGGACCTACGGCTACCGGCTACGGCCGGTCCGAAAGCGTGGCCGATCGATCGTCTGACCGTGATCGCTGGCACTGGGCACTTCGACTGCTTTTTCTTGGAATCAACAGGTTCGTGGTGACGGATTCAAGCATGTTTGCTTGAGACCCTCGAAAACACATGCCAGGCAAGTGCTCCTAGGCGCAAATTTTCTCTGCCTGGGTCAGGATTGCTGCCTAGCAGGCAGCATTCAAACACATCAAACACGTCTTCACAATGGGTGTGATTAGTTGTCTTCCATGTTGAGCCTGACCTGGTATATATCGCAGGCCTGGCCTAGTCTATGCGAGACAATTTTGTTTGGATAATAGCATCTGCATGTCCTGGCTAGACTGAGCCAATGTTTGGTTGCCTGGATGTATAGAAAACGTATACACGCTCAATAGCTTGTATCTGGCTAGACTGGCTGCGGAGAAACGGAGGAAGTCCCCGTATCTAGAGAGCCAAGCGGCGCCCGTCGACTAGTAGGTCCGAACGCTAGTCCAGACAGCACATCGCTCGAAGGTCATATCCGTCCAACCAGATTGCGGTTAAAGCGGGCATCCAGTCACGTCCAATATTATAATATCCGCGAGAGTTATAATTCTTCTAAATGTATACAATATCTCTTTTGTCGAACACATACAAAAAAAAACTATCCTCACCAAAATTTTAATTTAAAGGTTACATCCGCTGACCCGCCCGGCCGCCCCATTCCAAGCATTAAATGTCAAGTCAAGCGCAAGTGTGCAACTGTATCGTAAGGTTAACCGATAAACATGCATATACACCACAATCCATAAAATAAAACGGAAGACACTTCACCCACTCTCTGCGCCACCCGTGCCGCGCCCACCCGGCCTTTGAGCCACCATCGCCCGTGCTGCCCCACCCTGCCCTCTTTGTGCTGCTGCCTAGCTTCGCGCCGTCGGCGAGCACACCGGTGACCTCTACGCGCCACCCACTCGCCCTATGCACCACCACCGCCCGTGCCGCCTCCACACCTGCCCTCGTGCGCCGCCGCCAGCTCCGCATTGCTAGCGAGCATAGCGGTGACCTCCATATGCCGACGAGCCTCCATTCGCCGAAGCAGCAAGGAGATATTTACGCTAAAAGAGCATGTTGTGAACCTATGTTTCAAGTGTTTCAGGTGTTTTCGAGGTATGTTGCAACTGTTTTATATCGATGTTGCAAAAGTAGATCGGGATGTTGCACATGTTGCAATGGCTATACACGTATGTTTCAAGTGTATGTTCGAAATGTTTCATCTGCATCAGACGTATGTTGCAGTATTTTTATCTCGATGTTGGAAAAGTAGATCTGGATGTTGCATATACATGCATGTGGTAAGCCTATGTTTCAAGTATTTCAGGTGTTTCATACGACTGTTGCAAGTGTTTTATCTGAATGTTGCATATGTTTGCAATGTCTTTTAAGTGTTTTCTAGGTGTTTTGCACGTGTTTCAGACATATGTTGCAAGTGTTTCAGTTATTTTTGGACTTATGTTGCAAGTGTTTTCACAAGGGAGTGATGTTGCATATATTGCAATGGAACCCACCAACACCAGCCACATGCTGCAGCTGCTGGGTGACATCCAGGCGTCACGGGCCCACTGCTAGGGCGCTGGTAAACGGGCACGTGAGAAAATGAGCACAGGCGTGGGGGCCCAAGCGGTAGGGCGCGCGAAAACACAGCGTGAGCTCTCTCTCTCTCTTGCGAGCGCAGCACCGTCCGACCCTAGCGCCCGAGCAATAGCAAGTCTGAAAATAAAAAGCCTATATACATGTCTGTGGGCTAGCCCATTTAAATCCGCAGGATTGCCGCGGCTTCCGGTCCAGCGTGCCGGTTGCGATCGAAGCGGGACTGCCTGCCAATGGTGGGCTGCACGAACGCCCGAAGCAACGTGAGGAGGGAGGCTTGCATTATCTTGGTTGGAATTGGGCCGACGTCGCCGGGGGCGAGCGTCTCAGTCAGATGGGCCGAGGCTGCCCCGTCGCGTACTCGCGCGCAGGCAGCTGCAGCGTCGTCGTCCAGGCCGGATCCGAGCCGGTGGAGCCCGTGCGCGTCCGGGCGGCTGATCCGGTGATCCCCGAGCCCGTGCGCGCAGCCGAGGCCGCCGTGCGTGCCCGTGCACCACCGACGACAACAACAACGAGCCGATCGCGGCGAGATCTCCGTACCAGAGGTCCAAAGCCAGGCCCCGACGCTATAGTACGTGGCCACGTACGCGCCCCTGGAATTGAAACCCCGGCGCCCTGACTGCCATCGCCAACGACCTGCCGGCCGGTCCCAACGGACACCCGGAGCCAAACCCATGGATTCAGCGTATCCTCATGTATGTACTCCCATATCCTACCTGCAGCAGCAGCGCGACGTCAGTGCAATGCAAGTGTGCAACGCATGCCTGGGCTCGCGATCCGCGGGCACATGCGCGGCCGATCGTACGCGCGGCGCGGCCGAAGGCCCGGCCCCGTGTGCCCGCCGACCTGGCCGGGATCGCATCAAATCGCCAGCGAACCGCACCCCCGGGCCCCGGCTGATGGTACAAGTACAGAGAAGCGCGTGCGTGCCGTGCGTGCGTGCGTATTTTGCGCGAAACGAAAAGGCGACAGCGGCATTGATTAGGGAGCCGTGCGAGTTAAACGCCCGGCGCCCGCCCTGTGTGTGATCCTCGATCTATCTAAATCTAATTATCTATGTACCAGGATCACGTCCGTGCATTGCAACAGGAACAAAAATAATACCTGGCCATCTCAACGCGTGCAGTGCTACAGTGACAAACGCAATCGTGAGCAGCAGACACTCACGCACATATCGACAGCCGTCGACTATACGCTTTGGAGTGCGAAAAATAATATTGTGATAATTCATTGTTCCAGAAAAACGATATAATTTCAATAATATTTTATTTAGCCAATCATCACTGTTACATGAAAACCATAATGAGATAAGCATCAATTTTACATTTTGAGCTGAAGAAATTTCAACATGAAGTGCATCCAGAAATTGACGTTTTGTCACCGGACACTAAAATCTACTTTATCTTAGCAAAATATTGTTTTGAGCCAATAGCTTAAAGATGAGCATCAATTTTACGTAACAAGGATATTGAAACAAAAAATTCACATAATTCAAGTACATAGTTCAAAATAAAGATCGCAGGTGAGCTACTGCCACTACAAAGATCAGTATAAGAAATGTATCTGCAAAACAACAATAATTAACAGTTAGTTATTACACACATTCAATCTTTAAGCTAGTACCTATCATGTTTCAAATATAATTTACACATTTTTAAAATAATCAAATCCATTTTCTTGTCAGACCACAAGACCCGGTTCCAAAACAAATGGCAACACAAGCAATTAACAAACTGTACCATTCAAAAAATCAATAAGTAATGCTCTCACTAGAGAATTGAAAATAAAAGTAAGTAGTTCTCTTTAGTGTGCTAAGCATCACCGGTAACATCTAAGGAAAGCACCAAACATACAAGGAGAAAGAATGAGCTCCTTTTGATCATCTACACACAAATTGTAGTGAGTTTCATCATCCATGTGTATATTCAAGTAAATATTTTTATCCTCCCTTTAGCTATTAAAGACATAAGACATAATAATAAAAAACATAAGACACCATCAGATTGTGGCTAGTTGCTTACACATGTATCAATGTCACTGACACACTGAACTTCTAAGGTCTGCAGTGATGTTTGATTCTGAATCAGACGTTTTTCAGGTTTTTCGCAACCGAAGTAAAAATCCCTATGCAATTTATCAAATGACAAATGACCTATGCAATTTATCAATCTTCCAGTGCTGTATTTGTTTCCTAAGCACAAATTCAGTGGAAGAACAAAGCTGCTCCAGAGCAAATATTGCCCATGGCACACCTACACGCCAAAGATTATATGCCTTGATTAATGTCTAAGGTTGCAAGAAAATATAGTACTTGATCACTTATCGCACCAAAATGATCAAAGAAATAAATTTACCTGCGAAGGCACTCTACATAATCATTGTTACTTAGATCACCCATGTTATTTTTGTTCAACGGAGCATAGTTCAAACGGAATACTATAAGAATGCACTTAAAGAACCCCCCAGAAATAAATAGGACAAATGGCCTATGCAATTAATTTATCAATCTTCCAGTGCTGTATTTGTTTCCTAAGCACAAATTCAGTGAAAAAGAAAGCTGATCCAAAGCAAATATTGTACTCATTCCCATTTAGTATTGACATGGCCAACTAACTATGTCTTAAATAAATAAAATGTAGTTCATGAAGTGCAAGAGTAAACCTTTACTGTGGAACCAGAATGCGCAATGGCCTCCCTTCGCTTCCTCTGTTCCTTAGATATTAGCGATTTCAAGCCATCTCTATTATGTACCATAATGGAAACTTACCATTGCAAAATTAACAGTTACACTACCTTTGGTTGAATGAGATCGTAATTTTTTTAGAAGCAGATTTCCCAAGAAGATTATAAAGTTTCTATCAATAACAAGCTAAAATAATTTGAACCACAACAAAAGTGAACAACCTGGAAAGAGTAAGAAAAAAATGCCACAATAGGGTTCATAATAAGTGGGCATCTGTTGATCATCTATTATGGCCTGTCAGTTCTGCTAAACCAAAAGAAAAAAGAAATGGTACAAGTAAATTTTTCGCTAGATAAATGCCTTTGTCTACACTGTTCACTGTCCGACAAAATCAATTTTGCATATTTTTTACCTGAAGATATTGGTCTCAGCCTTGCATGTGTCTGTCTACCACAAAAAATATATATTTGCATAGCGTTACATGTGTCCTAGCTGGATTTTGATAGTTTATTATGTGAGAAAAAAAAATGGAGCCTTCAACAAAAAAAGAAAGCTGGAGAAGCAACCTGAAAACTACAGGAACGTCCAAACAGGAATTGTACTTGAAAGCAAAGCTTTGATACACACCCTCGCTGAAGTCGCTGAAGCTATGAATTTATCGTAAATGCCATCCCGAAGTTATTATGAATTATTGGCACACATAAAATAAACCGAACAAAAAAGAGAGCGAGAGGTATATATTCATTATTGGATCATGAACAGTGGAGAGAGGCAAAACCTGGATTGCCCTTAGGGCCGTCTGCAGCGTTGTGGCAGATAGTTGAAACCAGCAAACAATTAAAGTCGACTGAAACAAAAGGCTGAAAACAACAAGGACGAAGAGCCAATTTTAGATTATTGGCATTCGGATAGAAGTCGACTAAAACTACAAGGCTGAAACCAGGGGCGGAGGAAAAGCCTAGGGCCACTATGGCCACGGCCCTAGGCGTTGGCCCATTTTATCTGCACTGTAGCATACTGTTTCAAAGAGGCTCAATTAATCTACCAAAATGAGCCCATGGAGTAGCCCTAGGCGTTGGGCCAGCCCAGCTCCACCACTGGCTGAAACAGAACGATGATTAATTCAATCACAAATTGCTTATTGTAGAAACTATTGTATTCTGCTTATTCTTGATAGTAGTTCAGGGCAGCAATCTCACGCTCGGCACATGGCCAGGTTCTGTTCTTAAGATGCAAGCAGCAAACATCAAAACCACACCATGCTACTGTACATGTATATGTTCTGATCCAAAAATCTCAGTATTTTTACAAAACCTTGGATCAGAGCACGATGGTGATGGTGGCAGTATAAACCTCACCCCTCTTTATTCCATGACGTTGTTGCTGATGGTCGCTGGCCGCCGGGTGATGGCCGCTTTGTCATCTGGTCATCTCAGTACTTAGATATTATGGGGAAAAAAGAACTAAAATAGAAAAGGGCACACCTTGGATGGCAACGTCGATGATCCACGATCTTGATTGGCCAAGACGGTTGCAGCTGTGGCTTGCCGTTGACGCGCCACCGCGGGTTTTCACCTTAGATCATCTCCGTTGTCCGTGCAGCGACGAGGGACGGCGTCGGCGGGGTAGGCGTGATCATGATGGACATCCTTGCTCGATGCACGACTGCAGCAATCTAGCGAGGAGGACGCGATCAGGCAAAAGCACGCGATCGGTGCTTCCTTGAAGAAGAATGGGCGCGGTGGCCTCCGATCAGTGAGGAGCGTCGGCGAGCGAGGGGATCAGGGAAGAGCACGCGATCGGCGAGGGGCACGGAGGAGAGGGTCGCGATGGTGTGGGAGCGTGATTGGAGGACTCGATCTCGCAATTTGAAGGAAGCGTGATTGGAGGACCGCGAGGATTGCGAGAGAGATGACGGATGATGCCAGGGAGACACCTAGCGGGGGATGAGTCGAGCGCGTGCCGGGGGATGCATGGGACCGAGCGGCTTTAAGGTCGTACCTGTGGACGGAATAGTTACGAATGTTTTAGTTATAGAGATATAAATATAATATATATACACACAACACAATACGATGGCCCATCACATTGGCATTAGCAGTCGGTGAGAAACAGGCAACTAGGCAAGCAGCGCGAGACGACATCCTAGCTAGCTCGAGGAGCACGCACAGCCGTTGTCCGGAGCCACGGCGAGGCTGGGAGACCGTGCCCGGCGGCCAGCGGAGCCGCCGCGCGGACCAGGCGGCGGCGGGGCGTCCAGGGCCGCCGGGACGCGCGTCATGGCGTGGTGGCGCGCGCGGGTCGTCGCGCCGGCGCGGCGCGCCTGGCTCGCCGTCGTCGCCGCGCGCGTGCGCCGCCGCAAGGGCCGCACTGGTAAGCAGCCTTTTTCTTCTCGCGCTCGGCAACCGCCGCCTCCTCCTCTAATTCTCGGCTGATTCAGTTGGCTCGCCGGACGGCAGCTAGTAGAGCATCGCATCGCTTCTTGGGCCTGCATTCCTCGGCCGATCTTAAGCGATCGAACTAGCAAATGAGCAGGAACAGCTCATGATTCAGTTGGTTCGCCTTGTGTAGTTGTTAGTTTCTACATATATTTTTTTCTGTTCTGATTAGTTCGCTGAAATTAGTTCTATATATATACACGACAATCTTGAAGCACATGAATTTCCAATGTTGCATAAACTCCTAGTATGTGCGTGGTATGATCTAGCTAGCGTCTCAGCATTTTGATTCTCACAAGAATCTGATGAACACCAAACAGTGTCAACAGAAGTGGCCATACATACATTCGCAGTAGAGGAAACAGGGGCGGACACTACCACGCCACCTTGTGTGGTCTTGTGCTCCTAGCGCCTTTGCTTTCAACGGTTTGTTTGGATACACATGGGCAACTTTTGCCAATTGATTTGTACGGAGTATACTGCCATATGGCATTCTGCTTTTTTTTAAAAATCTTTGTTCAACATCCTGGCATATATGGCATAAAAGAGGCATATGGCATTCTCCTTTACTGCCGCCCGCAGGATCATTTTTTTAAAGAACTTTCTTCCTCCACTAATGTCTTACAAAACTGCGCCCTAGATACATTCACGAATACTTGTCACCGTTGATGCGGCTTGACACGGTTAATTCACTCCAAATCTCTGATCCCCATGAACAGTGACCATCATGTGGTTTGCAGACAGACAAATTGTATCACCAGCTTGCTACGTAGAGTACTCCATATATAACACTAACAGTTCCTCGTTGAAATGGGCCGCGTCTTGGCACGTTGGCTGCAATGCAGAGCGCGCAGCAGGAATCGTGGACCTCCACAGGGACGTGGAGACCTGCGGGTACCACGACGTCCAGGTGATGTGGGACATGCTGGGCCTGGACACCGGGCCGCCTAGCAGCGCGCCGGAGCGCCGGAAGCGGTCGCCGTTCTGGACCTGGACGCCGTCGTTCTTGCACTTCGGATCGTCGCGCCGCACCGGCACGGGCACGGCCGCCGCGCGGTGAGGCGCGCGCGCGCTCGCCGGCGCGGCACCGACGCACCACCGTGCGCGATAGACGATGACTAGGCAATGTCTGTGTCTCTGTGGTGTCGGTGAAAAGCTCCACTGCTGCGACCTGTGGGGGGCCTCTGGGGCATACTATCAGTTTAATTTGACTAGGAAATGGTGCTGGTGTGTGCGCTATGCACTAGTACGTGCACGGTGCACCTTTTACTGCGCATTGTAGAGAGAAGAGAAAAAGAAAACGTACATAAAAAATCAGCTCTAATTTCCCATGTTTAGGGTACATAAAAAATCAGCTCTAATTTCCCATGTTTAGGGTGTGTTTAGTTCCCAAAAAGTTTCCAAAAAAGTGTTACAGTAGTCATCACATCGAATCTTGCGATACGTGCATGGAGCATTAAATGTAGACGAAAAAAAAACTAATTGCACAGTTTGATTGGAAATCGCGAGACGAACGTTTTGAGCCTAATTAGTCCATGATTAAACAATAATTGTCAAATAAAAATGAAAGTGTTACAGTAGCCAAATTCCTAAATTTCGCGAACTAAACACAGCCTTATTTTGTTTAAATTTCGCGAACTAAACACAGCCTTTGTGTTTGTCCTTCTGTGGCATGATGACTGGTCGAGGCACAAACATGGCGACATGTCAGCAAAGTGCAAATGGAGGAGCATTCTTTTCAGAACTGGACCTGACCTGACTGCAAAGTTTGATGTGAGGCAGAACTCTGTGCCAACACGATCCCCTAGTCTGTAGTGATCTAGTACTAGTCTTTCGGCAGCACACACATGATTGGGAAGTGTCATGCATGACAATTCGAAATAAATGTATCGTATCATCTTATGATTTTGGTTTGCCACGTACGTACACTACGAACTTGGGCACCTTATGATATTACCACAAAGGAAATATACCTGTCTTTGCAACCTAATTAATGCTGCCAGAGAGAGAACAAAGCATGCCACGTTAGAATCAGAGCATCGAAAAAAAAGTTGACGCAAAGTCATTCAAAAAGCTTATTGTGTGTGCTAGTCTAGAAGAAATTTTATTTCTGGTCTCAGAGAGAGATTAAATAGCTAGTAACTCTCAAATAATCTAACACGATCTCCCAGAAACCACTATCTCACAACTCACATAACTCTCCGTTACAGTGTTCTTTTTTTTAATTATTTCCAAACATCATCTAGCTAGCTATTTGTAATTTGTTATTGTGGACACCCTTACAAAAAATGGCGCTGAAGCTGAGGCTATGAAGAAAAGAAATCTTTACCAGCTATGGGATATTCTAAAAACTAAAAACAGTGCGTATTGGATAATTTATGCTGAACAATTTTTTCAAAACATTCTATAAGTCTCAAATCCTAAAAGCAATAATCACAGAAAAACCGAAGCTTTGGTAATTCCACATGAATCTTTGAAAGCATGGGAGTTGTTCCTCAGATCCTTGGAATTGGCATATATTAAGCACAAAAAATCCATTCGAACGAAGAGGTCGCTTCCATGCTTGATTTATCTACATACTTGTTACAGGGGACTACAGGAGTATGGGCTATGGAATCCGCTCAAATTCGTGCGAGATCGAGGAAAATGAAAGCATTGAACAAAACTGGGCCGTGCGAGCACACGTATTTGGGCTGGCCCAGTGGAGGCCCGAGCTGAACAACCAACACCTGAACGCTACATATCCCCGAAGCCCTAGCCGCCATCTCTCTCTGTCCATCGCCGCAGTGCGTGCGCGCTACAACCCATCGCTCACCACCACCTGCTCCTCCAGCGGCGGCGGCGGCGCCCCGGGCGAACCCGAATCCCCAACACCATGGCGGGGGGCAAGATCCAGAAGAAACGCCAAGGCGCGGCGGGAGGCGCCGGCGGAGGGGGCGCCCGGCTGCAGGGCGGTATCCCGTTCGAGAAGTCCAAGGGGCAGCACATCCTGAAGAACCCGGCGCTGGTGGACTCCATCGTCGCCAAGGCCGGGCTCAAGCCCACCGACACCGTCCTCGAGATAGGGCCGGGCACAGGAAACCTCACCAAGCGCCTCCTCGAGGCCGGGGTCAAGGCCGTCGTCGCCGTCGAGCTCGACCCGCGTATGGTGCTCGAGCTCAACCGGCGGTTCCAGGGGCACCCGCTCTCCTCGCGCCTCAAGGTACCATTCTCTCCCAGCTCACTCCTAGTTCCCGTGGTTGTTGAATAAATTAATTGTTTCCCTGAAGTTCCCTCTTTGATTGTTACTTGCAAGTTTTTTCAAGATTTTTTTGCTGTTTCCGATTTTGGTTAACTTGATGTCTTATCGACTGCTAATGGAGAGGATTTGTAATGAGCTGAATGGTGTGGTGGAGCCTGAAAACTCAGGTTTACAAGCTTCGTGTTTGAAGTAGTTGATTAAGGAGAGTTTTCTCTCTCCCATTGTGATTCCTGTTCTTGGTAGTACTGTTGGTGAACAGGTTATAATTTTAGGAGCTTACGTGAAGACATTTGGTTCAGTGTCAACTACTGCTAAAGTGTAGCACATGTAGCTGACAAGATGCATCATAGATAATAGCCTACATGAGCTAAAGTGCTGAACTAGTAAAACGCTGAGGATCTTGGCTTCACTGCCTCATGTTAGAGTTTTTAGGAGCTGATGAATCAGTAATTGCGTCAGGATGTTCATTCCAGTGTACCATTGGCATTTGTGGTACATGTACATGAAGAGCCAGTGAGTTAGGTTTGTCAGAAATGAGTTTACTTTTTTATGAAGGTGCCGTGATGTGGTTATTGTTGGTGACTTTTTCCTACTGGTGCTATTCATATCATCATGCACGAGAAAGCAAATTGAACTGGGGTAAATCAAATCCTGCAATGAACTATCTATGATGCATCTTGTCAGCTTTCGGTTAGGCATATTTACGTGATAATGAATGGTTTGCAGGCAGTTAATTTTATGGATCATTCATCGGGGATAAGGAAATTAATTTTAATTGCTATGAAAACGAAAACTAGCCTGATACAATGAAGTTTAAGATGGTCAAAGTAGATGGCAGTAATGTGAATCCTCTGTTAGGGCCATCTGGATTGTGAGTGCAAATTGAAAACATCCATTCATTATATGGATTTCTTCGTCTTGTTTTGCTTTCCCTTCCATAGTAATATGAACACAGAATTGTAATACAATAAGTTGTCTCATGATGCAGGTTATCCAAGGAGATGTCCTCAAATGTGATCTCCCATACTTTGATATTTGTGTGGCGAACATCCCGTACCAGATCTCATCTCCCCTTACTTTCAAGCTTCTGTCACACCGTCCAATCTTTAGGTGTGCTGTGATTATGTTTCAACGTGAATTTGCCATGAGACTTGTGGCACAGCCAGGAGATACCCTCTACTGTCGTCTCTCGGTGAATGTGCAGCTCCTGTCACGAGTGTCGCATCTCCTAAAGGTTGGGAGGAACAACTTTAGGCCTCCACCCAAAGTTGATTCATCAGTTGTGCGAATCGAGCCCAGGAAGCCCCTCCCTCCTGTCAGCTTCAAGGAGTGGGATGGGCTTGTGAGGATTTGTTTCAACCGGAAGAACAAGACCCTGGGCTCCCTCTTTAAACAGAAGCGTGTTCTTGAATTGCTAGAGAAGAACTACAAGACTATGCAGTCTCTCCAACGTACGCAAGATGCAGACATGGGCGAGGAGAAGATGTCTGCGGACGACGTCGCGTTGCTGGCTAATATGGTTGAAGATCTGAACATGGAGACTGGCGATGAGAAGGAAGATGATGAAATGGAAATGGATGACGGAGACATGGCTGGAGATGGTGCTGGAAGCTTTAAAGAAAAGATTATGGGTATATTGCAGCAGGGCGATTTTGCAGAAAAGAGAGGTTCCAAGCTGAGCCAAGTTGATTTCTTATACCTGCTGTCTCTCTTCAACAAAGCTGGTATACATTTCTCGTGATTGATGCTCTGATGGGCCAGCTACCCTTGATAAGTCTGTTTCTTTGTTGGGAATATTGTGTTTTTGCCCCTATTTTGATGTCCAATTGTGATTTTACCCTTGTTTTTGTTATCGTTGTGATTTTACCCCTGCTTTATAACTATTAAGGCTCAGTTTACTCTTACTTTTAACTCTGTTAGTTGTATCTGAAATAAAAATAATAAAAAATAATAAAACCCTTCACAGTAAAACCAAAAGACAACAATACCCCTTTATCCACTCGTACCCTCCCCAATCCATCCTCTACGGTATCCCCTCTATCTCTCTCATTCTCTTCACGTCGCATGGGGTGCGGCTGGGTGGCTCCTTGCGCTGTGGGAGCCCAGCTCGCGTGCCTTGGCGCTGGCCCGCGCCGCCGCGGGAGCTCGCCTTCCACGTGCTCGCCGGAGGCGCCGCCACTCTCTTTGCTCGCCGCGCCGTGCGCTCGCTCACGGCGCTAGCCCCGCGCTAGCCGGCCGCCACTGCTGTACTCGCTTGCGCCGCTGTCCCCGCGTGCGCTCGCTCCGCTGGCCCTGCGCGCGCTCGCCGGCCGCCACTGCTGCGCTCGCTTGCGCCGCTGGCCCCGCGCTCGCTGGCCGCCGCCGCCACGTGCGCCCGCTCGGCTGGCCGCGCCGATACTACGTGCGCTCGCCCGACGCAGCGTGCGTTCTGCATCTTTGTGGTTGGGTGAGAAGTACAGAACGAGAGGAGAGAGGAAGGGACAAGGGAGAGAGAAAAAAGTCTGATATTTATTTCGCGAAGACTGGTTGAAAAGTTGTGCATCATATGTAACATGTAACAAGCTGTGTAATGATGTTGCCAATTTTTTTAAAAAACAGAAGTAAAATCACAATTTATTCAGATAAGTAGGGGTAATTTCGCATGGGCAAACTTGTCATTACTGAGCCCATTTAACACCATTACCTGCTGTTCACAGAATAGGGGTAAACTTAAGCTTCGTTTTAAAAAAACAGGAGTAAAATCACAACGATGACAAAAGCAGGGCTAAAATCACAACTGAACGTCAAAGTAGGGTAATAATGCAATAGCCCCTTCTTTCTTTTGTGTTATTATAATTACTGAATGAAGACACCTAAACTTGTGCCCATAGAAATTTTGATAAGCTCGTCCTAGTTGGTTGAGCTGGTAAGGAAAGAAATTCTACTTGCTATTGCCTTTCCTGTGCTGGATGGTGACTTTACTAGTATCGGATTTGGCACAGATGTCATTCCATCCGCAGCAGCAGGGACAACAGAACTTTCGATCCACGTGAGTACTTGGCAACAGGCATATATAAGTGTTAGATTAGACTAACACTTCTGTTTTCTTACGACAATGCAGTCATGCAGATACAATATGCACTGCCTTACTCCCTCTTTTCTTACAAGGAACGGAGGAAGGCGTTAACTCTGTTTTTCTACAATCATAGGGCGTTAAGTCGTTAAAAAGGAGATGACGAGCCTGTTAGTGTGAATGTAAATGAACAAATTCGAGAGAACTGTTTCTTTCATTGATCTCTGAAATATATTTATACAAGTGAAGGGGTGTCACGAAGGGACACGACTGTTCCCAAAGGACATGCCCTTTGGAGTAAAACTAACTGTCTAATCCTATCCACTAATCTTGTAATTGATGGATGAGATCACTTCGTGAATAGGTGTCTGTTCATGGCGTCGTTGATGAGATCACCGAAGGGGTGTCTGTTGAGAGACACCGTTTCGTAACACTCCCCCTTGATCGAATCTTCCTTGAGATCAATGTAGCTGTAAGCTAAAATTCCTCGAAAAACCCTATGGGAAAAATCTGAGGAATATATGATATGCCATAAAAACTCCTTTAAACCTTATTGGAAAATAAGAAGAAAATAGCATATTTATTTGTGATTTAAGTAAACCACTATGTCATTGGTATCCCATTAAAAACCCCAATGGGGAAAAATATTGGAGATACGACATAAAGATAACTCCTCCAAAAACCTTTTCAGGAAAAATATGAGGAGCAATATAAAGTGATATATCGCTAAAACTCCTGTAAAAACCCAGTGGGAAAATTAGGAGAAAATATGACGACATATTATTGGTACTTGCCTCTTGGATAACTCACATGAAAAACCTTCTCAGGGAAAAATCATGAATGAGTTGTGAGGGCAATATGTGTCTTTGATATTTCCCACAAAAATCCCGGTGGGGAAAATAGAAAATATGACACATGCTTATGTTAATATTACCTCATTAAAAACTTTGACAAGAAACCTTGTAAGTAAAACTTGTGAAAGAAAAGAGTATAATATGATGCTGGTATAGGTCAACATTTAGGAGATGTCTCCCCCTGATTCTGGCAAATCTCAAAGTCGCCGCATACCAATTCCATGTACCAATTTTTGAAACACAGAAGTTGGTAAGGACTTAGTAAATAGGTCAGCGAGATTATCACATGACTGGATTTGCAAGATGTTTATTTCCCCGCTTTGTTATAACTTATGGGGAATAAAACAGCTTAGGGGCAATGTCCTTAGCGACATTACTCTTTATGTAACCTATTTGCATCTATGTAACATAAACGAAATTATCTTTATAGATAATTGTAGGTGATTCAATTGAACCAATACCACATACGTGTTGTATGTGGTTAATCATTCTGCGAAGTCATACACATTCATGTGATGCCTCGTATAGAGCAATAATTTCAGAATGATTAGTAGAGGTCGCCCTTAGAGTCTGTTTAGAAGACTTCATGAAATAGCTGTACCTCCATATAAGAATACAAATCCAGTTTGGGATGGGGACCAAATAAGTAACCAGCATCCGCGTATCCAATCATATTGGGATCATGATTTCTCTTAAAGAATAAACCAAGATCCTTTGTGTCACTAAGATATCTGAGGATATGCTTCGCTCCCGTCTAATGACGATAAGTTGGATTGGCACTATGTTTAACTAGTATGTTCACTGCAAATGCAATATCAGGCCTGGTGCAATTTGCAAGATACATAAGTGCTCCTAATGACACTAAGATATGGAACCTTGGTCCCAATATCTTTTCTCCAAAATCCTCGTGGTCTAAATGGATCTTTCTCTATTTCTAAAGAACGAACAACCATCGGGATTTTGTTATGATATGATTTGTCTATATTGAATTTCTTCAATATTTTCTGGATATAGGCTGATTGATGCACTAAAATCCCTGAAGGACGGTGCTCAAGTTGTAAGCCTAGGCAACATTTGGTCTTACCCAAATCCTCCATCTCGAATCCACATGATGGAAATTGTATCTCAAATGATTGCATAATTATTTCTGTATCATGATGATATCAAAATAACCAATATACGCAATCATGCTTAATTATACACAATGTATGTTGCGATTTAGTATTTGGATTCAGAATATGAAAGTCCATTGGGACTTATACGTCCGAATCTATCAAATTCATTTGATCCGCCAATTATTGAATTTGGAAAACTTCATTTTCACACATACCATGGGGTATACTATGCTGGGTCTCTGCGTGAAACCATATGCTACAAGCTCTCATTATTCACCACCTTGCTTCTGAAAAGAAACTCTGTGAGGGAAGATATTACTGTGGTAATACTTCTCATCATTGAACAAGAGCAATCTCCTTAATTGCCACCTTTTAGTTTGACCAAATTTGAGTGTGAAGACACTCTGCCTAGGATTTTTGGTCTGGATCTAGTAAGGTAAAAAGGCAATCTTTGAGGAGTATATGCCGTGACAATTTGTAGTCTTTAAATGATTGATTCAGTTCTTGAAATCAATATAGCATGTGAAAATGTTAACCCTTTTGGACTCCGAGTCATTTCCCATATGGAGTCAGGGTGTTCCAATGTCCCAGGATCAGAGTTTGGGTGCACCGTTGATCCGGGTGGATTTTGATCCAGGTTTTGGATGCTCATCCATTTTGGGTGTCTACCAACTTGAGGTTGGCTTAGATTTACTGATTTGGAGGATGTTGTCCTCGGTATCCTCGGACGCTTACTTGGAGCATTATCCTTAGGAGCGGCCGTACTTCTCCCCCTCTTCTTTGGAAGTGGGAGTTGAATGGTTTTAATTGGTACCTCCATTCTTTCGGGCGCATTATAAGTAGGATAAGAGGATTTTGTGACACCCTTATTATCAGTAAATGTTTCTGGCAGATTCTTTGCAATATGATGCAAATATAAGATATTCTAAACGATTAGGTTTAGAATTTTTGGTACGTGGATGTGAGGATTGCTCTTTTGATTCCTGGCATTCTTAATGTGGTATAAATCTCCCCCTAATGCCTGGAATTATCCTCAAATATGATCAACATACGGGCAATTTATAAATCCTCTATAGAGTTACCTCTTGGGATCCCTAATGCCCATTGGTATGTTGGGGTGGTGATATGGGTATGTGAAAACATACTCGATGCGCAGATGGGAAATGTTTGGCTGCGGCCAAAGTTTCACGTACATACTGCAACGGAGGGAGTTGTATAAGTGCAGCTTGATGAATTTGAATTAATGATGCGGTGTGTAAGGCCGCATGAAAACAACTTAGTTCTGGATAAATTACAATTCTATTTTAATATGTCATGCAATTTGATTCTCAATAAGAGACTCAATAAAACCATTATTGGTATGGACATAAGGTACTTGATATATAGTATCCAAAAAACCAAACAGTTCCATATAAAATGGATTTGATCCTACGTCCAGGATAATTTGCTCTAAATTGAAGATTTCGAGCAATGTGTTTGGTATAGTGATGGTTCTCATGACTAAGAGACACACCTGGGACTATATTATGGATGCATAAATATGCATTACATAGTATCTTTATGGTCCATAAAATGGTAAATAGAGTCACATGTATGTTCTTGAATTTCTTCAAGAAATATAGTGGCTCATATTTATGCTATGACCAATAGAATTGACAATAATTCTCAAATTATCTCTATAGTTGAATAACCAAGGCAAATGTGCCAAGTCTTATTGACATCAAGAGAGAGAATTATTTGTACGCAACATTGGATACAGGTTATGTATGTGTAGTCAAATCAAACTGAGGATGTTTTGTTTAAGTATTGCCATATCCGTTGTTAAGAGAAAAATACTCCTCTTAGTTGTCATCTTGGGGTTTTCATATGAAAACCACATTGACGGATATCTCTATAATTTTAATTGGGTACATTATGAATCAGAATACAAGAATGGATTCATGATTATTATTTGAGTACCAATAGGGAGTATGATAGTAGCGCGACCAAAGCCCACTATCATGACATCACGTCAAGCGATTAACAAAATATTTTCTTGTCTCTATGTAAGAGTTTAGGAATATTTTGCTTCCCTATATATAGAGTTTGTGGTGCAACTATCCACTAGGCAAAATTCCTCTTTGCATTTGGATTTACTCCCGTATAGGTCTATATATAGCATGAAGAATATAATGACATTCTTTGCAGATATATAGATAACATACAAGTTAATTAATGGAATATCAAATGTGATGGCATATTATTGTGATATTCAATTGAAATTGATGACAACATTTTATATTACAACACCAAAATAGGACGTAGATACTAGGTATCTTTGTAAATGGAAGACAAATTTGGTCTCCAAAAATGGATCAAGCGAAGTAAATTCGATGATCGTGCTCTCCATGCTCATAAGACCCACTTATTAATTAAGTATTTGGTTGCTACTTGTTTTCTTCATGAAACTTGTTGTGAACAACTGGCCTTCCTGGTGGTGTCAGGTTGAAGATAGAACGTGCTTCATATCTTTATTGTTGAGCTGGATATTTATGTCTAATGGATTTGTAATACCGATCAATTAAATGTTTCAAGGCATAACATTTCCAAGTTGTGTGGCTGTAACATACACAATTGGGACAGAATATGGTTCTGTCATATTTGGGAAGTGCCTTGACCCTAAGGAATGCACAGGGCTGCTACTTCTTTTTGCGTTAAATCTTACCATTAAAGTTCTTTGGATGACATTATTACATGGTATCGAACTTGTATGATTCTGAAAATTTAATGTACTTCAGATGATAGAGCATCACTATAATGCTAATGATGATTCCTCGATAAGAGTTTATCATACACTTAGACCTGAAGTAATATAGGAATTAATCTAGAATACATTTGGTAAGTAGTGTGCTTTCGTGAAAACGCAATGTTGGGGGATATTTTGGAACAACATAATTATATTCTCAAGTGGACTTAAGATCCTAGAGATATAGTTGTGGCCAATCATAGTTGGCATTGGGCAGAATGACTGCCTTATGTTGTTCGTATCAAAAATCTAGCCATATAGTGCTTCGATTTTGCACCCATTGAGATACACATACATGTGTTCTGGATGTGTATGGTGCTTTATTTAAAATAAAACTCCATACTTAATTGATCATAAATGGTGATGCTCTCTTATGAGGAGCATCAAATATTGCCATGAATCCATAGAACATCAAGTTTAACATTACGTCCATTGACCATGTTAGATAATGGTGACCATCAAGAGCAAGAGATCAAACTAATTGCTGGCTAACTATTCTAACAAGGTATAAACCATAGATTTTCTGAATTTACGCTAAGGGTAAATTTAAAATTGCTATGGTGATTTTGTATTAATTAATGCAAAATAAATAGGAGACAAGATATATCTCACTAATAATGTAAACCTCATTTATGCTGACACATTAGAGGTAGCCATCATAAAGATATAGACCTTTAATAATATAGACATAGTCTGTTAAATAGTAGATGCCAAGTGGTGTATGCAATTTGTATAAACACATTTTAAGGTAATCATCAAAAGATTGATGTAGACCTTAGTTAATCCGCAAACGAATTGGGTACGCACGTTGAGGATAGTCACTAAATTGTGGACTTAGTGTAGATCCCACAGTAGCAACTATGGTGCTACCTTGTGTATGGCCAATAGGAATGCTGATTAATGGTAGTCATCTTGTGAAAAGATGTAGACCGTATGTTCCAATTTGTGATGTTAGGTACGCACATTGAGGATAGTCACTGAGAATTTAGTGTAAATCCCACAGTAGCAACTATGGCGCTACCTTGTGTATGGCCAACATACAATGTGGAATATTTGTGTTGTACAAATAATGAGATAATACACTTCATTGATTTTGCATTAAAAATGTAAGCGCTATAAGCTTTAAATAAAGCATAAATAGGCTTAACATAAAATGAAAATTGCAAATAACAAAGTAGTTACAATGCAAAGGTTGTGATAATTATATTACATGTTTATTGGGTTTGCCATTTTGGACAAACACTTTGAACAATGTAATGATTATACTACATGTTTATTAGGTTTGCCAATTTGGACAAACACTTTGAACATGCAATTTTAATAGCATATGTTTATTGGGTTTGCTAATTTGGACAAACGCTTTGAACAGTACTAAAAATTCCAGAAAACATAAGATCTGGAAAGCGAATTTACAGTGGTAAATTCATCTGCAACAGTACATGTCATGATGCAATTCTTGATGACACATGGGTCTCAAAAATACTTATTTACAGGAGGTAAATATTATGCATCATAATGCATTTTAAACCTAGGGTCTAAAATTAATATTTACATGAGGTAAATATAGTATGCTACAGACATGTTAAAACCTGAGGGCTTAATCATGAATCTAGATTACAATAATAATTCATGAAAATCATTATGTAATTCACTAGTAATAAGGGGGATTTTTCTGCAAAAAATCGCATAACCTTATCCCTTCCACGTGAAGGCATGGACGGTTTCTTCCGTAGCCGGTCCTCTCGGACAGGGTCCTTTCGGCCGCCTCCATGGGGACCGGCCGCCGCCGGGCTGGCCTCTTAGCCAGCCACCGCCGGGCGCCGCGGGGGCCGCAGCGAGGCTCGACGCACGGGACAGGACCGGGGCCGCTGCCGCGGGCGCACTGGCTGCGGGGCCACCGAGTGCAGGCACGAGGGCCGTACGGTCGGCACCATGGGGAGCAGCCGGCCGCTTCCACTGGTCGCGGGCCGGTGCGGGAGGCCGTCTCCGGGCGGATGCAGGGGGCACCGGCAGCGGCGCGGGGCCACGGTGCGCGCGGAGGCCGCACGGGGCCATGCCAAGGAAGCCGCTGGTCATGGAGTTGCCAACCACGGGCGCTGCCAGTCTAGCATTCAGCCGCACGGGCACTCCACCGATGGGAAGGCCGTCGTCCGTCGATTGGAATGAACCACAGCAGCCGCCAGCCGTGCGTCGTCCTCGCCAACACCTTCCACATGCCAGCAGCCCGGCACAGCAGGCAAAGCCTCATCGGAGGAGGAGGACGCGGTGGCCGGGGATGAAGGAAAAACAAAGTCTTTAACTGCAAAACAAGGTAAGAGGATGACGAATTGAAGAAAGACCTGATCCGGCCTTACAGCCTCTGTGTCCAGATGTATTTTTCTTCGTCTTTCATCGGTGTGAAAAACACCATCGCCTGTTCTTGTTCATGACTGAGACTGGCGGTCTCCAGTTCTTGCATGTTCTCCTTTCCTCCAGGGAAGAACTTGGAGGATTCGATGCCGGCGATCTTGCAGTGACGTACAGACGGTCCATGGAAGAACTCTGCGTCGCTAGCATCTTCATCTTGCTTGCCGACCAAAGCCAGTGGAAAGCAAACGTGCGTGATAACGTGTTAGTGTGAATGTAAATGAACAAGATTCGAGAGAACTGTTTCTTTCGTTGATCTCTGAAATATATTTATATAAGTGAAGGGATGTCACGAAGGGACACGACTGTTCCCAAAGGACATGCCCTTTGGAGTAAAACTAACTGTCTAATCCTATCCACTAATCTTGTAATTGATGGATGAGATCACTTCGTGAATAGATGTCTGTTCATGACGTCGTTGATGAGATCACCGAAGGGTTGTCTGTTGAGAGACACCGTTTCGTAACAGAGCCGACACTTCGCTCGACACGATCGCACCACTCTTGACCGACTAGCGCCCTAGCCAACACAGTGGTTAACTCATGATGAATGCCAACGTGTCTAGCTAGTGCATTCACGCCTGCCAAAAAGAGAGATTTCGATTTATTCGAACTGAGTAGGACATCTAATTTTTTTTAAAGAAAAGAGTGAGTCCAAATGAAACTATACGAGCAACTTCAAACGGAGCGAGAGTCCTGTGATGCAAACAAAGACAAATTTGAAGCCAAACTATGAACAGCCGAACAAAAGAAATCTCACAAGGTACACGTCAGAGCTGTTCATAACAAGTGCGACAGAATAAAATCAACATTATCATTTTTTTTGAAATGAACATTGTCAATACTGGTGCACTAGCGCTGGTCCCTTGTGGTGACCTGAACATTCGTTTGCCTCATCTTATTCCATTCATTCTTCCTCCTGTCCAAGAACTGTCTGGTAGGGGGCCTGAAGTGCTCTGACTACCACTAAACGCTGAACTAAAGACCATATCGGCAGAAATGCTGCAAGAATCTTGTCACGCTTTGGCATGCATGTCTCAGATCAGGGCTTCATCTTCCAGTGTTGAGGGAGCCAGGCTCTCTGCCATGCACCCTGAAGCGATAGATTCATGTAAGTTCCAAGTTCCCATGGTTTGAGGACAAGTCAAGCTGAACCATGTTGACAACACGTGAATCAGTGGTTCCCTCTAGTTGGAAGGTCTGAGCATTGCTTTTGTCAAGGTCATAAGAGAACTCTCCTAAAGCAGCCATCACATTTGAATCCTTTTCTGAATCATCATGTGATCCTTGGTACCATCCACGGACCTGGAAATCCTTTGGAGCACTTGATCTATCATAGGCCACACTCTGCATAGGTCATGATATTCGTGAGTTAGGAATAAATTGGAGAGAGTGGCTGAACCAAGAAAATAACGTGCACCTAGCTCTGACCCAAGGAAAGATATATCATATATAATGTCAATAATTAATTTTATGATATTTCACTCAACCAAAGAAACACAATCTCAAGAGCTTGGCAGCTTAAAATTGATCATGTGATAGTAAGGATAGATTTGTGACGGTACATCAGGATAGTGGCAACTCGAATTACCAAATTCAGGTCAGTAATATAATAAATAAAATTCCCTAAACAATTTAAACCACAAACAATCCATGATATTGTAATCGGATATAATAAACTGTGTTCTGCATATTTTTTCACGCATCAGTAATCAAGTTACCATTCATCACTTTATGTGATTGTCCCCGTGATAATACTAGCATAATTGAGTAGACAATTAGAGAAACAAAGAGTTATTGAAGTTTCCCAAATCTAGTCATGTAAGATAGCATAAGCAGCATACTTGATGTCAACAATCAGTATGCTCCAAATGATCAAATCAGATTCAGAAGTCAGACCTAACCTAATAACAACTAATAACAAATTCAGGGTTTCACATGAGTTCCTTTCCAATCGATAAGTGTCTGACAAAACAAAATGACCTCCAAGTGATGTCAGATTGTCAGTTCCATCTCTCAAACTATTCAGATTAACCCACACCAAAGAAAACAAAATGTAGAACATCAAATCTGAAATAAATATATTTGTGCTGGAAACCGCATCTATGCTTCTAAGTTCTAGCCTTGTGGATTATATCAGGAGTGAGCACTGATTGACTACCTGTTTTCTAAACTTACTGACAGAGGGAATTAAATTAGCTCAGCTGATAACAAAGGCCAGTTGCCATACAGGCAGTGTTACAGAGACGCGCGTATCCAAATTTCTTTGGCACACCAATCATATCACTGTGTCGATTGAACCGAACACAGTGACATGCATAGGACACCTTGCAGACGTGCCAAAAAGGAAAGGTCACCTTGATGGGTTAGCGCAAGTCATTTAGATCGGCGGAATTGGCCAGTAAATGGCTTCCTTAGTTCCTTTGTTCGCTTTCCTTTTTAATTTTTCCCAGTCTTTTCTCCCTTTTTAAACCTGTGATGCATGTGCTTCTGGAACAGTCATAAATGGATAATTATGTACTATGACATAACTGTACAATAATAAAATTGTTGATAAACTATATTATGGTCTAATTTTTATTTTATATGATTTTAAAAATAATACATTAAACAATCACCAAATCTGACAACTGCACCCGAGTCAGAATCCGACACCCGCACCCGTGTCCAGGTAACGTTATTGCGGGATATATGTTTCCTAATTCCTACACACCAACTTCGGTGGGATATATGTTTGCTACAATAACATTCTGAGATGGAAATACCTAAGCATTCAATTATATAAATTAGTTAGCTACGAAAGTTTGAAATGAATAACAATAGATACTTGTTTAGTCGTTTACATATGAATGTAGAGCACAACAACCTTACCTTGTCAACATGTTCTAGGGTGACCGCCTCAGGAATTATTCCTGTTCTTAGCTTCACCTTCACAAACCCACTACTTCCTTTCAGTGCAAAACACTCTCCTGGCTGCCCAAAACTTGGCTCCAGCATCTTTTGGGCTGTTGTGTGCACAATGCTTCGACCAGGTAAATAGTTCTTGCCATTCATGAAAGGCTCTGAGTGACTTACCACTTTAGCACCACCAGATCCCAATGCATAATCCACCATACCAAGGCCATCTGCGGAATGCCTTGCTATCTCCATCTCAACTACCTCTTTGGCATATAGCCTTATATCATCCAAGCTTATTTCATCGTCTGTACCACCGAATCCCTTTTTTTTCTTCAACTGGCTCAAAATCTCCTCAAACTCATATTTAGAAAGGAATCCCATGTCACTAAGCTCAGCCAGTGACTTATCCAACTTGTCAGTTTTGTCTTCCAAAGTCTTCATCTTTTTCTCTATCTTATTACCCTTATCCTCAAATTGCTTAGCGATATCCCTTTTTGCTTTGTCAATCTCATTTCCTAGCTTCTTATCCAAAACACCCAACTGTAGCTGAAGCATCTTGGCCGTTTTCTTGAATCATTCCACCTTGGATAGCCTGTTCTCCATATCCAGTGTTGTAAATGATAATTCACCACTTTGACATCTCCAGAACACCTGCCCCATCCAAGCAGTAGCTGAAATAAGAAGACACAGCTTCACAAGCACACTTAAGGCAGTTACCCACTTGGCTTTTTCTTGTTTAGTAGGGCTTTTCTTTTGGCGTACAGCAGCTGCTGAAGCAACCGCATCTGTAGTGCTTTTGTTTTGACGTTCAGCAGCTGCTGAAGCAACCACATCTTTTCTTGCTTCGGAAGAATATTTTGACTTGTCAAGAACTGATTCTCCACGGATAGTATGACTCAGATCATTGCTAGGAATTTATGCAAGAAGAATCGGAGGCAAGGCTTTTCTTCTTGTAATACCAGCTGTTCGTCGCCTAGCATCTTGGCTAGAATGCGAGTCCGAACTTAATGCATGGTTTCCATTTGTATTCGCAGTAGGAATTGCAGCAGTAGAAGCTGACATTGTCGGCAGCTACAAAGTAGATTGTATTCTAGAAATAATGATGCTCCTGTAATTCAAGGTAGCAGGAATTTAGTAAAGTTCAACAGAGAAAATATGTGGATAACCACTGCAGCTAAACATGAAATATATGAAGAGCAGTTTGGTATTAGTATCATACATGAAGTAAAGGTTTCTACATTTTGTTTAAGAACCGCACTAAATTATGGATAATTGATAATCCATCTCAGGGGCGGACCCAGTAAAGGACATGGGTGTACACATGTACAATAATTTTTGCAAACCAATCGAAGTTAGTAGGCATAATACATGCATATACACTTGTAATTAGATTCAGATCCGATTACGAATAGTATGTTAGGGCTTGGGCGCACGGTTTTACCTACGAATTATGTTGTTGTTTGGGCGCACGGCTTCGCACAGCAGGAAGGGAAGACCAAGGGGAGGGAATGGTGCTCGTCGACGGCGAAGGTAGCGGGTGGCGAAGTAGGACAGCAGCGACGGCCGGCCCAGTCGTTGGTGAGTGGGGGTTGCGCGCATGCTTAGGGTGATGGGATAAGACAAGGCAGAGTAGGGTTGCAGCATACAGCTACAAGCGGATTGGGTGCGTAATGACATTTTTAGAGCGAAGGCCGGTCTGCGGCTGGGGCAGAATCAAGCAGACGGAGAGGGACCGAGAGGGACGAGCTGTTGGCGAGGGAAGGAGAGAGAAGATCGTGGGGCTGTGCGGACGGAGACCTACCTGTGGAGCTGTGTGCCGGCCGCGCCGGAGCCGGTCGCGGGGACACCGGGGCTGCAGAGGGCGGACGCCGCACCGGAGCTGGTGGCGAGGACACTGGGCCCCAGGTGGTGCTCGGCCCAGCGCGGTCTCCTCTCCGGGTTGCGGAGCGGCGAGCGGAGGGAGGAGATCGGCCGCGGGCGAGATGAGTTCAGGCGGCGGGCGGAGGGTCGAGCTCGGCCGCGGGGGGAGAGGAGGGCGGCCGCCGCCCTCTGCGGATGGATCGGGAGGAGGAAGAAGAAGAACCGACTAAAGGAGAGAGAAAAGACAATAAAAAGACTACTGACAGATGGACCCATATATCAGGTGTGCCATCCCATGTTTTTGTCCGCAAATCATATTAGGTCCCGTTTAGATTTAAAAAATTTTGCACAGTATCCGTCACATCGAATCTTGCGACACATGCATGGAGTACTAAATATAGATGAAAAAAAACTAATTGCACAGTTGGGTAAGAAATCGCGAGACGAAACTTTTGAACATAATTAGTCAATAATTAGACACTAATTGTCAAATACAAACAAAAATGCTACAATAGCCAAAATCCAAAATTTTTTGGATCTAAACGGGGCCTTAACCGTTCCATTTCATCCAAAAGAAAATGGGTTAGATCATCTCCTGCTATATCCCATACCAAACCCATGTTGACAGTATTTTTAGAGCCAGGAGTATAATAATAATAATAGTTAATTATTTTAGTAGTATTATATTTAAACAATACATCTTAGAATCTATTTGATTCTCACTTTGAAAAATGTATATGAGCAAGATAGTCATGGATGACTTGTCACCGACAAAGGCCCGAGAAAAACCTAGTGTAGGGTGGTGCTAGCGGTCACCCAGCCATTGCCACGAGAGAGAGGAAGAGAGAGAGAGCAAGCGTCAAGCGAAGGGGACAGCTGAACAGGAGAACCACATGAGAGGGACTGGGCGGTGAGAGAAGGAGGGACTTTGTGTTCTCGTCACTATCCGTGGCACTGGCCTCATGGCGCAGTGCAAGTGCAGGCACGACCCACACTAAGTCGTTAGTAGAGACATCACGAAGTTAGGGCTTCATGGTGGAATCTATAAATCCATCCAAGGGCAAGGATTTAACCTAGCAATGTGAGGCGACAATTGCCTTGCTTGCCAACGAAACCGTGTTGTAGCACCTTACCCCATGCCTTGAGGGGGAACATATTGCCGAGGACGGTGATTTAGTGGATGACTGCCTGCTCAGCTTCCATAATGAGGATGAAACAAGAGTAGTAGTTGCTAGAGAAGTGGCAGCCAGCAAACATGATGACATTATAGCCTTTTCCCAAGGCAGTTCATATCTAAATTAATTAGTGCATCTGCTGAATGGAGCATATGAACATGAAATAACATGTATATCGACTGTCTCCAATAGGTGACCTATATGGGCACCCAAACCCAAAATGGATAGCAAGAGACCTAAAATCAGCCTCCAACAGAGTATCTATACGGAAGACCCATTTTGGGTTATCTGAGAGGCACAACCTAAATATGAGTATCCTCTCTCCTGGAAACCATTTGCAGAAAGGATTCTTTTTTGGGTCCTGTTGTTGGAGAGGATGTCGACTGTAGCGCTACCCAAACGTTCAATGGGTCTTGTATTTCGGGTGTTGTTGTTGGAGATAGTCTAAGACAAACAATATGAGTAATAACATGTGATCACTTTAAAATAAATAACAAGGTAAAAAAACAAATCGAGATAACAAGGCCAAGAATCTATTGCAGTTCTATAAATATAGAGTTAGATAAATCTATACATCTATTCAACACTTCTTTAAATCTCTAGTCTTTGGTCTACCCTAGGGTAGCACCCCCTACTAGGCCCAGATCCTATGAAGACCGTGTTGTTCTACGCAAGTTTCCCATGGGCACAACCACATAGGCTCAATCAATAAAGCTAGGGGGACATGTCTGCACATGTCAAGAGTCATGATAAGTCCATTGTGTTACACTAACCACCATGATTGCAGGAACATGTTGTGAGATCTAACTTGATATTAGATCATGATATCTGAAAAGCATAAAAGGAGGCATATGGGTCACAACATTAATAGCACAACCAGGCCACTTTAATACAAAATGTGAGTTACAATGTCACCGCCAAGCCCATACCTTGGACAATGCAACTCTTGGCGCCAAAATCCCAACATGAGATTGCCATGCACAGTGCTCCTGCTAGCTAGACGCTAGCCTAGGCTACCTCCTCGCAACTTGCTCGATCCTTAGCTCTCTGTAAGATGGCTATCTCTTAACCAATTGACTTATGGAGAATAAATGGTTGGAAATAATGGAGGATAAGGGGGTTATTTATACACCAAGGAACCCATGGTAACAATTTGAGATCATGAAAATCTGATGTAGGGCAATCGCTATGCCCATTCTACATCCTTTCACGCCAAACTTATTTACATATCTTTATGCCACCATATGGATTCTTCCCAGATGACACGTGAGCCTTGTGTGCCAGAAATCCCCATCAATGGCTAAGATCATATCCCTTATTATCCTGTTGATAGGGGCAGACGCAAGGGGGTGGTTAGTGGGGCTACCAAATTCTCAGGGAGCGGGTCTTTAGAGTACATTGCAGTCTAGCCCAAAATCCCACCGAACCCTATTCCTAGCCCCCCGCCCAAGCCGGCCAGCCGAGCGACTGCTTCCTCTCCTCCTGCGGCGCTAATCCACTCACGAGTCGCGAGTCGCGTCGTCCGCGTCCGCCGTCCGCTGGAGGCTCGCCTGCGCCGCGCCTCCGCTGCTCACCGCCGACGGCCGGGGCGCCCCGACGGCCCTATCCTCCGCCCTCCACCGGCGCGCCGCGCTGCCTTGCTGCCCCCTTTCCTGATTGGCACAGTGACACTATGAGGTGAGCACAGTTCTACTTTGTTTGTATTTAGTTATAATTATTTCTTTTGGGTATTCAGTGATCTGATAGTTTTACATTGTAGGGTATAATCAGTAGTAGACTAGAATGAAAAAAATATTATGCTAAGAAAGATGCTTCAACTTAAAAGATATCAACTATTGAGAGTCAGGAAAAGACCCCGCATGGAGCTTGATATAAATGATATAGTTGCTGATCCAGGCCTTAGAAAGCCAATTGATTAATTCCATCATCATATTAGGGATGATGCTACGAGAGCATATCTACAAAGGTTTTTTTTGGAATCATACCATTACAATTTTGCATGTTTGGAGATACACCATTACAATTCGTCTATTTGGAGAAGTGCCATTATAATTCTGTCTCTCCCTCACCCATGCCATTTTATACGTATCCCACGTACATAGGCCCACTGTCAGGCACATATAGGTATATAAAATACGTATGGACGTGAAGCCCCGCCTCCTCCGTTAGAACAAACCTGCCCGTGGTGGCCTACGTGCCAGCCAGAGCGACGGCGCTCGCCCACAGCTGCTGGCAGCCGGATGTATGGAGCCATAGCCTCGTTCCACTGGTAGTCAGGTGAAAGCTCTAGTTTGGTTTTGGTGAATTGATAAAACCCTAAGTGATAACCTAGTTTATCAAGTGATCATGAGATAGGTAGCACATTCCAAGTGAGGAAGCAAATGAAGACCATGACATGATGATGGTGATGCCATGGTGATGATCAAATGCTTGGACTTAAAAAGAAGAAAGAGAAAAACAAAAGGCTCAAGGCAAAGGTATAAATGGTAGGAGCCATTTTGTTTCGGTCATCGAGACACTTAGTGACTGTGATCACATTTAGGATCGATAGCTGTACTATCAAGAGGGGTGAAACTCGTATCGAAATGCGGTTATCAAAGTGCCACTAGATGCTCTAACTCATTGCATATGTATTTAGGATCTAGTGGAGTGCTAACACCCTTGAAAATGTTTGTGAAAATATGCTAACACATGTGCACAAGGTGATACACTTGGTGGTTGGCACATTTGAGTAAGGGTTAGGAACGTCACCGATGGAGTGTCCGCCCATAGAGTGCGGACAGTCCGATGATGTCATCGATGCTCTTTACAGTAAAGACAGTGGTCACTGTAAGTGATAGGACGCTGGTCTCGGTTGGACCGGCGCGTCCGGTCAGGGGATGTGTGAAGATGCTGGCGTCGGTCCACGACTGGACGCTGGAGGGTTGTGTTCGGTCTTACTGATGTGGCAGGGCACAGAGGAGATGCCAAGTGACTGGACGCTGTGTGAGTCCGATCGGGCATGACCGGACACGTCCGATCGTGAAAATCGTTTCTGGATGCTTATTGGAAACGACCGGATGCTAAGGTCCAGCGTCCGGTCACTTTGCAGCAGCGCGTCCGGTCATCACTTGACCGTTGGGAACGAGCGCTCAGTATTTGAAGAGAGGGGACACATGGCATGCATCGCATGACCGAACGCTAGGGTCCTGCGTCCTATCGATATGACCGGAGCGTCCGATCACCCCGTGTTGTGCCCAGTGAAGGGGTACAATGGCTCTATTTCGTGGGGGCTTCTATTTAAGCCCCATGGCCAGCTCAAGCTCACTCTCTTGGTCATTTGCATTGACATAGCAACCTTGTGAGCTTAGCCAAAGCCCTCCCACTCATCTCCATCATAGATTCATCATCTTTGTGAGATTGGGATTGAATCCAAGTGCATTGCTTGAGTGTTTGCATCTAGAGGCACTTGGTGTTCGTGTTTCGCTGCAGGATTCACTTGTTACTCTTGGTGGTTGCCGCACCTAGATGGCTTGGAGCAGTGAGGATCATTGAGCGGAGGTTGGTGATTGTCTCCGTCTCCGATCGTGGTGATTATGAGGGGTTCTTGACCTTTCCCCAGCGGAGAGCCAAAAGGTACTCTAGTGGATTGATTGTGGCTTGTGTGATCCTCATCTTGTGTTGGTTGTGCGGCACCCTATTGAGGGTTTGGCGTGTGATGCCAATTAGCACGTGAACCTCCAAGTGAGTGAATCGCCACAACGAGGAGTAGCTTGTCGGCAAGCAAGTGAACCTCGGTAAAAAATCATTGTGTTGATCATTTGATTCCGAGGTGATTGGTCTTCATTGATATTGATTCTTGTGATTGATTGGTTCACTCCTTGACACGGCGGTATAACTATCTTGCTCTCTCTCTTTACATTACCGCAAGCTAGTTATCAAGCTCTTTAGTGTAGCTAGTTGTGAGAGCTTGTTAGTTTGGTTAGTGTGGCTCTTTAGTTAGTCTTTGAGAGCACACTAACTTAGTGTAGTGCCATAGTTGTTGTGTGGTTAGAGACAATAGAAACTAAAATTATGGTAGGTGGCTTGCATTTTTAGTAGGCTAGCGCAACACTTGCTTCGCCTCATAATTGTCTAACCGTTTTGTTAAGTGTTGTTGTAGATTTTTTTAATAGGCTATTCACCCCCCTCTAGCCATTAGGACCTTTCATTAGGCCACACTGTCGGTGCAACCACATCCTTCACGGCAGCCGTCATCTATGGCTACCTTGCCACGGTGCTCGTCCTGCCCTGCATCCCGCCGCTCCCTCCATCGATGCTCCGTGCGGCATCTGCCACCCACAAACGCGGCCCTGCTAGCGCTATCTATCACCATGGCCGCCTAAAAGGTCCTAATGGCTAGAGGGGGAGGGTGAATAGCCTATTAAAAATTTCTACAACAACACTTAGCAAACCGGTTAGACAATTATGAGGCAAAGCAAGTGTTGCGCTAGCCTACTAAAATTGCAAGCCACCTGCCACAATTCTAGTTTATATAGTTTCTATCCACACAATAGCTATGTCACTACACTAAGTTAGTGCACTCTCAAATGCTAACTAAAGAGCCACACTAACCAAACTAACAAGCTCTCACAACTAGCTACACTAAAGAGCTTGATAACTAGTTTGCTGTAATGTAAAGAGAGTGATTAAGGTGGTTATACCGTCGTGTCGAGGAAGGAGCCAATCAATCACAAGAATGAATACCAATGAAGACCAATCACCTCAGAATCAAATGATGACACAATGATTTTTTACCGAGGTTCACTTGCTTGCCGACAAGCTAGTCCTCGTTGTGGCGATTCACTCACTTGGAGGTTCACGTGCTAATTGGCATCACACGCCAAACCCTCAATAGGGTGCTGCACAACCAACACAAGATGAGGATCACACAAGCCACGAGCAATTCACTAGAGTACCTTTTGGCTCTCCACCGAGAAAAGGTTAAGAACCCCTCACAATCACCACGATCGGAGCCAAAGACAATCACCAACCTCCGCTCGATGATCCTCGTTGCTCCAAGCCATCTAGGTGGCGGCAACCACCAAGAGTAACAAGCGGATCCCACAGCGAAACATGATCACCAAGTGCCTCTAGATGCAAACACTCAAGCAATACACTTGGATTCTCTCCCAATCTCACAAAGATGATGAATCTATGATGAAGATGAGTGGGAGGGCTTTGGCTAAGCTCACAAAGTTGCTATGTCAATGCAAAATGGCCAAGAGCGTAAGCTAGAGCCAGCAATGGGGCTTAAATAGAAACCCACACGAAATAGAGCAGTTGTACCCCTTCATTGGGCACTGCTCGGGCCAACCGGACGCTCCGGTTAGATCGACTGGACGCACCCTGCCAGTGTCCGGTCAACAGATGGCTACCACATCATCCCTCTCTTCAAATATTGAGTGCCCGATCCCAACAGTCAAGTGATGACCGGACACAGCACAGTGCCACGACCGGACACAGGACCCCAGTGTCCGATCACTTCCAGTAAGGTTCTAGCTGCGACTGGACACGTTAGTTTGATCATGACCGGACATAGGACCCCAGCATTCGGTCACTTCTAGTAAGCCTCCACTCACGACCAGACACGTCCGGTCACTCACTGTCTCCTCTATGCGCTGCTACATTAGCATGACCGGACGCACCCAGCTAGCGTCTGGTCACGAAGTGACCCAGTGTCCGGTCAAAGACCGACGCATTGTCTTCACTGCTTCCACTGACCGGACGCTCTGGTCTAGTTGAGACCAGCATCCAGTGCACTCTGTGAAACCCTGTCTTTTCTGTACAGGGATTAGGGATGATGCTAGGAGAGCATATCTACAAATGGTTTTTTTGGAATCATACCATTACAATTTTGCAAGTTTGGAGATACACCATTACAATTCGTCTATTTAGAGAAGTGCCATTATAATTCTGTCTCTCCCTCATCCATGCCATTTTATATGTATCCCACGTACATAGGCCCACTGTCAGGCACATATAAGTATAGAAAATACGTATGGACGTGAAGCCCTGCCTCCTTCATTAGAACAAACCCGCCTATGATGGCCTACGCGTGAGCTAGAGCGGCGGGTGCTTGCCCACAGCTGCTGGCAACCGGATGTGCAGAGCCACAACCTCGTTCCACTAGCAGTCAGGCCACATGGTCGGCGCAACCGTGTCCTTTGTGGCAGCCATCATCTATGGCTACCTCACCGTGGTGCTCGTCCTACCCCACATCCGGTTGCAGGACGCAGGACCCCAGTGTCTGGTCACTTCTAGTAAGGCTCCACTCGTGACCGGATGCGTCCGGTCAGCCCGACCAGACTCACCTAGCGTCCGGTCACTCACCGTCTCCTCTATGCGCTGCTACATCGGTAGGACCGGACGCAACTAGCCAGCATCCGGTCTCAAAGTGACCCAGCATCTGGTCAAAGACCGACGCCAGCGTCTTCACTGCTTTCACTGACCGAACGCTCCGGTCCAGTTGAAACCAGCGTCCGGTGCACTCTGTGAAACCCTATCTTTTTTGTATAGGGCGCCGGTGGCACCGTCGGACTGTCCGCGGTGAAGTTTCGAACCCTTGCTCAAATGTGCCAACCACCAAGTGTATCACCTTGTGCATATGTGTTAACATACTTTCACAATCATTTTCAAGGGTGTTAGCACTCCACTGGATCCTAAATGCATATGCAATGAATTAGAGCATCTAGTGGCACTTGATAACCGCATTTCGATACGAGTTTCACCCCTCTTAATGGTACGGCTATCAAACCTAAATGTGATCACACTCTCTAAGTGTCTCGATCACTATACCGAAAAGGCTCCTACCACTTATACCTTTACCTTGACCCTTTTGATTTTCTCTTTTCTTCTTTTCTAGTCCAAGCACTTGATCATCACCATGGCATCACCATCATCATGTCATGATCTTCATTTGCTTCACCACTTGAAATGTGCTACCTATCTTATGATCACTTTGATAAACTAGGTTAGCACTTAGGGTTTCGTCAATTTACCAAAACCAAACTAGAGCTTTCACCGCCGGGTGCGCGCTCTCCACATCGCCGTCTTCTATTCTGGGCACGTGTGTTCTACCTTTCCAAGCTATACGACCTCAGCGACATGTTGCTTATCCTGCTCACCATGTGCTACCTCTGGCTCGCCACGCGCCAGTCCCTGATGCCCATCGCGCTCCTAACCAACGCCGTGGCAGCGTCCATCGGTGCGTGCTTCTTCCCAGACTCGCATGACCTCTATGATTGCCATGCTTCTTCCCTGTCGCACATGCTCGTACACCTTCACATGCTTGTTGTTGCAGTTTGCAGCAGGCTAGGGCAACGCTATGGTGCCTGAACTTAGTAAGCTAGAAAAACAAAGTGACACTAGAAAAATGATGTCCAGTCCAAAGCTTAAGCCACTGGAAGTCTGAAACCACGGAAGCAATGAACGGTGAGATCATTGCACTGGTTGTTGGACGTTTCGCCCACTTACCATGAGCAGCAACCGACCAATCTCATAAGATACGAACACATCGATGCAGGCGTACTAGACCTGCTCCACGAACAGGCACCGCACGTCCCACTTGTTCATGGTCACCGACTTGGACTTGTTGATGAGCACGCCCATGACCTCATGGGTGAGCGTCTTTAGCAACGCAGTTTAGAGCTCGGGCTGGTCGAGCGCCTTTGCTGTGACAGTCCCAGACTGATGCCCATCACAGTCGTCACTAATGCCACGGCGGCATCCATCGGCACAGGCTTCTTCCCGGACTCAGTACGACCTCTACGCAGGTCACCGTGGGCGTTCGTCGCAAACTCTGCCTCACGCGCTCGCCGCCGTTCCGCTCGTGCATAGGCCACCGTGCGCCAGTGCTGCTATTCCGCCTTGCACGTAGGCCACTACAAGCGAGCGCCGCTGCTCCCCCTTGCGGGCTGACCGCCATAGGCGGGATTCTTCTAACGAAAAGAAGCCGGGACATGACATTCATACGTGTTTTTTTGTATGTATACATGACTGACAGTGGGTCCATGTACGCTGGAGGTGTAGAAAATGGTATGGATGAGGGAGAGACAGAATTATAATGGCACTTCTCCAAATAAACGAATTATAATGGCATATCTCTAAACTTGCAAAATTGTAATGGTATGGTTCCAAAATAACCATCTACAAATGGGTCCATATCAACCAGTTTGTGTAAAACTCAACCTAGAGGTTTTATTAAATCATGGTTTGATCAGTTTGATTGGTTAGAGTATAGTGTAGCCAAAGATGCAGCCTATTGCTTTTATTGCTACCTCTTTAAGCCACAAAAAACTAGCAATTTTGGTAATGATGCATTCACCAATGTGGGGTTTAGGAATTGGAAGAAGGGAAATGATTCTTTGTTGAAGCATGCTCAATCAATTGATGGCTATCATAATACTGCAAGAAAGCGAGCAATTGATTTCCAAAATCAAAGGCAAAGTGTAGAGCATGTGTGGACAGTAACAAGTGAGCAGAAGAGGAGGCATATAAAGCTTGTTTACAAATAATGTTAGGCATTGCTAGATTTCTCCTTTTGTGAGCTCTAACATTTCATGGACATGATGAGTCTAGAACATCAAGAAACAAAGGGAACTTTCTGGAGATGCTTGAGTGGTGTAGAAAGAAGGATCCTAAGGCTACACTTATGACCGGTGAAAATGCTCTAGGTAATAATCAAATGAGTTGTCCAACAGTTCAGAAAGATTTGTGAGTTAAACAATCGATTTTCATCATGGGATTTTCAATGTTGTCCTTGATCAGGTTCTTTGTGAGTTAAACAATCAATTTCCAGAAAGATCAACTCAACTCTTGAGATGTATTGCTTGTCTTGATTCGACAAATGGATTTACCAACTTTGAGATACAGAAATTAGTTGAGCTTGCTAAGATTTATAAAGATGACTTCACTGATTATGAGTGTGTGAAGCTAAGAGGTGACCTTCTCGTATTCATTGATGAAGTTAGAAATGATAAAGATTTCGACACTTGTATTGATCTTGGTAGCCTTGCTGAGAAGATGGTTCAAAGTGATAGACATACACATTTCCCTTTGGTGTATCGTCTCATTGAACTTGCATTGATTTTGCTGATGGCAACATCAATAGTTGAACGAGCCTTCTCCGCTATGAATATTATCAAGATTGAGTGGAGGAATAAAATGAATGATGATTGGATGAATAATAGCATGATATGCTATATTGAGCAGGATTTGTTTGCATCCATTGAAGATGAAATTTTTTTGAAGCGCTTTCAAGGCTTAAGAAATCGGAAGATAAATTTGCCACGCGAGGGTTCGAGGCGCATATTGTTTTAGTACATTTCATTTTATAATGCTATCTTGATTTCTGAAGAAGTATGACATTTTAAAAATTATGTAGCATTGAGCGTGGTGGTTCAAGTGGTGTGAATATTCGTGAAGACTGAAGACATCAGACATGGATTTTTTATTATGGAAGGCTGAAAGCTCTAGTTTGGTTTTGGTTAATTAATGAAACCCTAAGTGCTAACCTAGTTTATCAAGATGATTATGAGATAGGTAGCACTACTCCAAGTGATGAAGCAATGGCGAAGATCATGACAATGGTGATGATCAAATGCTTGAACTTGGAAAAGAAGAAAGAGAAAAACAAAAGGCTCAAGGCAAAGGTATAAAATGTAGGAGCTATTTTGTTTTAGTGATCAAGACACTTAGTGAGTGTGATCACATTTAGGATAGATAGCCGTACTATTAAGAGGAGTGAAACTCGTATCGAAATGCGGTTATCAAAGTGCCACTAGATGCTCTAACTCATTGCATATGCATTTAGGATCTAGTGGAATGCTAACAACCCTTGAAAACATTTGTGAAAATATGCTAACACATGTACACAAGGTGATACACTTGGTGGTTAGCATATTTGAGCAAGGGTGAAGAAGACAGAGGAGATGCCAGCGTTGATCAAGTGTCCGGACGCTGGATCTGAATGCACCGGACGCTGACTGCCTGTGTCCGGTCGCGCTGACTTGGCGGTACAGTAGCTAGGGTATACCACCGGACGCTGGGTTGTGTCCGGTCGAGGTGGACCGGACGCGTCCGGTCGAGGAAAAATGGATTTGGACCCTTACTGTACTCGACAGGACGCTGAGGCTCTAGCGTCCGGTCAGTTTAGCTGGCACGTCTGGTCAGCACTTAGCCGTTGTGATCTGACGGTTCAGTTTTAACTCAGAGTGACACGTGGCATAAATCAGTGGACCAGACACTGAGTCCAGGGTCCGGTCAGTATGACCGGAGCGTCCAGTCAGAGCGCGTTTTGCCCAGTGAAGGGGTATAACGGCTCTATTCCATGGGGGCTTCTATTTAAGCCCCATGGCCGGTTGTAGCTCTAACTTTTGCACATTTTTCATTGACATAGCAACCATGTGAGCTTAGCCAAAGCCCTCCCACTCATCTTCATCATTGATTTATCATCTTTGTGAGATTGGGAGAGAATCCAAGTGCATTGCTTGAGTGATTGTATCTAGAGGCACTTGGTATTCGTGTTACGCTGTAGATTTCGCTTGTTACTCTTGGTGGTTGCCACCACCTAGATGGCTTGATGCAGCGGTGGAGGATCGGCACGAGGTGGTGATTATTCGTGGCCGCCTTCGGTGATTGTAAGGGGAGTTGTACCTTCCCCGGCGGAGTGCCAAAAGGTAACTCTAGTAAATTGCTTGTGTCATTGAGTTACCTCACTTGTGGGTCGGTTCTTGCGGTGTCCTATCGTGTGGACGAGGTTTGTGAAACACCTCTTAGCCACCGAACCACCAAGTGTTGGTCGACACAACGGGGACTAGCGTGTTGGCAAGCACGTGAACCTCAGGAGAAAAATCGGTTGTCTCTTGTCATTTGCATTCTCCCGGTGATTGGCTTAATCTTTATCTTGTGATTGGTTCATCCCCTACATGGCGGTATAATCACTCTACTCACCTATTTACATTCTTGTAAACTAGTTGATACAAGCTCTTTAGTGTAATTAGAATTGAGAGCTTGCTTTATTATTTACATTCATCTAGTTGAGCTCTTTAGAGTAGCGAGTTTGAGAGCTCTTAGTGAGTAGTTACATAGCAAGTTTGGGTGCCTAAGTAATCATTGCAACTAGAATTATTGGATAGGTGGCTTGCAACCCTTGTAGAGCTAGAGCAAGTTTGCATTACGCTATTTGTCATACTAATCAAATTGCTTTAGTTGATTTGTAGATTTTTAAATAGGCTATTCACCCCCCTCTAGCCATATTAGGACCTTTCAAAGGCTCTTTGTATTTGGTACTTTTCTATCCTCATCATACTTCTATGTATCTTTGAGCACTTTCAGTCGATATCAATCTTTGCTATATCTATTAGTGAACTATGTAGTGTGTACAGCGAGCAAAAATTGTTTGCCCTCTGTTATTTAGCCCCCCTTGGTCCGTTTCTGGATCTGCCACTGCCTGTCGATGTCTTGGTTAAGTTAGGGGAAAATCTTTCTAGTTCTATAGTGCTTTGCATCCAAGCCATCTAGAATCAACTCCTCTCCCAAGATGGACCTCGGGGGCTAATATTTGGGCTAGATTGATCAGCCTAAGCCCATCTAGTGTGTGTGAGCTTAATCTTTCACGTTTGGAGGCTTGAACCAAAATCATACACTTTTGGCTAAAATCCTATGAATATTAAAGGTATATTTAGGACTCCTTCACTTTATGTTTTTCAACCAAACAGATGCAACTCCACAAACTCTACTCCAGAAAAAGATGGAGTTGAGTGAGCATCTAAAAGGGTGCTCCAAAAATTCAAAGTTTTTGTGGAGCTCTCCATGGTGAAGTTTGTGGAGCAGTCCCAAACATGCCATAAACATAGATAAAAAAGCAAAGCAAAGTGGAAAATTCAGATGTTACCAAGCTTAACTAGTGTTAAAGCCATATATTTCATGCAATTATAAGAAGAAATGTGGGTAAAATGCATATAAAAGTAGTGCCGACATCCCCATGCATGTACAGACACCCGTGACATGTTCACATAGATGTCCAATTGCATGTACAGACAGTATGAGCGAACCAAACATAACTACATTCTTTATACACCAAGTCCTAACCTAAGCTAGTGGATGGATCGACCCTTGTGTCGTCGGATAGTCTGTGAGCACACAACTTATATTTGACCAAGTCCTGAGAGATAAAGTCCTTTCTAGATGGTCTGTCAGTCGCATAGCACCTTTGTCCTAGGGCTTAAGCAAACCTTCTAGACCTCACTTAATCATGTAGTATCGACTTAGTTAAAGACCCTTCCTATGATAAAGCACAACAAATCAAGCCTATCTCCTTCCATGTTCTATATTTCACCTACAATCTTTTGTATAATCTCTTATGTAACATCTCTTACATCATATGCATGCATTTAGGTACCGCAAAGTTGGAGAGACGTCAAGTAATGTCCCAAGGACATTGGAGCATTGCTTATTCACCAGAAAGGCCCTAAGCATCTTGACTCTTTTACAACTGAATAACTTGACTTTGTTGTATGATATGCATGTTTACTTATGTACGAATAGCCTTTATTCCTTTTTGTTTGTACCCATGCCTTTAAGTATTGTTCGTTTAATTCTTAGACCATAATACCTTCTTAGCTTGCTTAGCCTAGTAGAAGTCAAGAATGTGACGACTTTCTCATTGGCTGCACGGGTTAGGAGTTGATTGTTTTAGCTTAAAGGACCGAGATGCCTAAGAGGGACGGGGATTCAAATTAGGCAACTTTAAAACTAGGGGCCTCTAAAACCTACTTATCAAAACCTATGCAAGATATCTATCTAGATATGAAACTAAGGTTTTGCTAAGTATTTTCTATCTCTACTATGAGTTTTGCACCCTAGGTTCCAATCCTATCAAATAACCTAGCAATCTATACTAGGAAGGTAAAGCACACAACCAAAGGAATGCAAGTAAATGTGAAAGCTTAAATGAGATAGAGAACGCAAAACTTGTGATGGCCTCACCCTTCCCCTAGTCCTCATTGGAACCCCTCACAAGGATGCCCTCATAAGGACCAAGCTCCTGATTGGATAACTCCGTCGATAGCCCTGATCCTTCCCCACATGCAAGTGGGTCTCTGAGATGGCCTTTCCCGAACCACTCCTTGCCATCTCCACTATCAACATTTTGGTCGAATCATCGTGGGCCTCATTCCCTCTAGTAGACCATCAGCAGCCACATCACAAACACGATTGATGTGATCTTGCAAGATTAAAAACCCCTCTAGATACAACAATGGTGTGAACAAGCACTGCAAGTGGTATGCAAACCTCACTAAACATTAAGCCTAAGCATAGAGCAAAGCACCAATTGGGTGGTCTAACTATCCTAAGCACTACACTAATCGCCTAATATTTCCTTAAGCACTTTTGGTGACTAGAGCACTTGGAATGGAGCCTCAACTCTCTAGAACTTCAGCACACCCTAACACCGAAAGACTTGGAATAGCCCCAGTAACCAAAACTAGCCGTTGTGCATGAACTATTATTGTTCTGTAGTGAACACCAGAGGAATATCCATTGGGACTAGCTGTTGCCAACTATTGGAGAGCATTTTCTCTGGTGTTTTCCTTTGATTGTTCACCAGAGTTTTCCAGTGGCCTTGAAAACCTTCTGTACAGCTTTTGTTGAGCTCCCTTTGTTTTGGTGCCCTATCATAGAGCTTTCTAGTTCCTTCTGCAGCTCCACCGTACATCCAACATACTCCCTCCATTCTCATTTCTTAGGCATAGGTCGATTTCTCAGTTTTGATGGTTTATTAGTCATGGGAGCACGTAACGAGGTAGTAGTCCAAACGTAGGGGCGACAGTTACTTGTTCACAGCAAATACGAAGAGTTTTTGGGCTAGGAGCGGATGAGACGCTTTCTTGGTTGGTTTAACCGGGGTACCAAAAGTCACCTGCATGCATGCATGGATAAAGCACAACCCTCAACGCTTTGTTAATGCTCCACCTCGATATCCAAAATCTCTTGATACCCATAACACTCTTCTCCACTGCTAAAAAAATGAGAATGAAGGGAGTACTTATCTAGAATGAAGATCTGGTGACCATCTTCGGTGCAACACGGGAAAGTAAGGTGGCATCTTCCAGTTCTGCCCATTGTTAACTAGCAGCCTAAGTCCCAATTTGGTTTTGGTAATTGAGTGACAACTTTAGGTGGACTAATGTTTTCATGTGAGATGAATAGGTGATGCATTGTCCATAATGAAAAGTTGAGCTACTTGAGGCCATGGAGGAAATTGGCATATTTGTATGTGGTGCAAAGGCTCAACTAGCGAAGAGTTGAAGATGGGATGAGATTATCAAACACTGTTTAAACGGTAAACGGAAGCCATCCGTGTTGTTTAGGCCATAGACGGTGAATCAAACAGTTGGACCATATAAACCGTTAAAACCTGTATAAACGGTCTAAACATGATCGGGTTAAACATGATTAAATGAGCTAAAGAACCATTTAATCCATAATTTAGTCAATTGGAGGACTACGACTGCCACAATCAGCACGAAACTAATTAAAATTGTAAGTATATGAAGTGTCGTGGGATTTAGATTTCTTTCAAAAAGATTATTTGGTAGAATACTTATCTTTAGATGTGGTTGGAAATAGAGTCGAATTTTTCAAACGACCTTGATAGAGAAACGATCAAAACCAAAGCTATAGATCTCGAAGAGTTATATAACTTTATAGCCGATAACAATTTTCATTTGAAATCATCTATGAAAATTATGTTTGAATTTCTCGAATTTAAAATTCTAAATCTTTTTTAAATGACCTCGGATGGAGAAACGACCAAAACAAACGTTGTAAATCTAAAAAAGTTGAACAACTTAGGTCCCGAAAAGTTAAATAACTTTATAGTTGATAACTTTTTCATTTAAATTTATTTAGGGTCCTAAATACTCATTTTAAAATAGGATAAAGATAAAACGATGAGGACAAATGTCTCATATGGACATAAGTGACTTATAGGTGGAGTGGTTGGTGAGATTCATTTTTTCTTTTGCGCAAAAAATTGTGTGACTTGTAACTTATGGCTGCCCGATGGGTGTGCTCGGATTATTATTATTGGCCCTGTTCTCTGGTCTGAAACTTGACTGAAACTGGTTGGTTTTGTGAGAGAGAAACACTGTAGCGGCTGGTTGATGAACAGTGTTCACTAAGGAGGATCAGCCGGCTGGTCTGGTTTTACCAGACGAGCGAACTCGCCCATTATTTTGCTATTTTGAGAGCCTATATTTTTTTTATTTTTGAACAACTATCCGTAGAGGCTGGTCACATCTAAAAATCAATTTTAGAGGCCGCTCTAGTTCCTAGCCGTCTCTAAAAGTAAGATCTTTAAATGTGGCTAGATAACCGCCGCTAATTTTTTTTTGTAAAGAAGGAAAACTAGAGACAGACCAATTCTGCAGTAGTGAGCGGAATTCACGACAATGGCATACAAGCAATGTTCTGTGCCAAATGGAATTCCTGGTCAACCGCTCCAACAGTAACGTGATAGTCCCCATTCTCTCCAGACAACACAAAGAAACGCGTGACGCTTTATACAACTCAAAATTAATATCTTGATAGTTTTGTTTGCCACATGCAGTACAAACTTGGGGTTCCTTTTGTATTAGTACATACAATACAAAAACAGAAAAAAAACAGTATTGTATAAGATTGATACGGATCGGAATGACACCTCTGGCCCCAAATATGGATGAAAAACTCCCCAATTTGTCTAATATTAACAGGGTGATAATTTCAATCCCAGTGCTGCTTCAGAAAAACCACAGGCTAGTTTGGAACCGGACAGGGAAATAAAGGACAAAATTTCAAAATTATCACACTCAGGCGTAACGATAGCGAGTCTTCCTGCAGTGAAAGAAGTAGAACTTAAACGACGAAGAAACTATAGATCCTACCATTATAAACGAGAATTGTTTTGCAGCATATTCTTAAACTCCAGGGGCAAACGACCACAAGTAACTAAGATCTAGGAGCTAGTGGAAGCAGTAGTATGTGGGTCTTGGCACAACAGCTACTGAAGAGCTTTGTCAGGTAGCATACACTACATATTAGGATTTAAGAAGAAGGTTTACATGATACTAATACTAACATGAAACATCCTATTACTATTATTTAAATGTAAGCCAGTGATATTATCCTGCAACGATCAGAATTTTATAGGAATTACTTAACAATTCTCTGACGTTTGAAGCCGCCGCTCGCATCGGGTTCATGGCGGGGCGAGGTAGGACGCGGAGAGGGGCCGTGGGAGAGCCGGAGAGGAGGGCAGCGTCGAGGGATGCGAGCGAACCGTGGTGGAGGACGGTGCCATGGGAGAGGAGTAGCAGGCAGTCCACGGCGGAGAGGAGGCGTGCGCTTGGCCGGTGGATGGAAAGCACCACCGTCGTGCCCCGGGCGGCCGCGACGGCGCGGAGGCAGCTGACGACCACATGCGCCGAGGAGTGCAGGACGACGAGGCCGATGGACACGTGCCGGCACTCGCTGCCGTACAGCCACGCGGGGGAGACCCGCGTGTGTGCGACGTGGGCGAGCCGAGGTCGGCGAGGAGCGCGGCAACCGTGGCCGAGGTGGCGGACGTCGACTCCAGGTGCAGCAGCGACGCCGCGAACGTGAAGGTCTTGGAGCCGGTGAGAAGGTCGAGCGCGGCGTCCGCCTGGGACACATGCGCCGAGAGCCCGCGGAACGACAACGTCCTGATGAAGAGCAACGGGAGCAGCAGGGGCGGCGGCGCCGGGCGACGGCCAGCAGCAGCAGCGGCAGTCCAGTCCCCTGTCTTTCGCCAAGACGCCGACGTGCATGCATCATACATGCACATGCATGCGGCCTTCACCTGGACCCGGAGGTGTCATGTCTATTAAAAAATTGAAACAAAGAGGTATGTGTTAGAAATACGTCACTATCAAAGATTATGAACCAAAAAACTCACTTTTAGAGTGGATGGACCTAAGTGAAATTAGAGCGCAAGTTGATGGACCACCCAGCCATTTAACTCAAAAGAAAATACATACATACATTAACGCAATTCCAGGCAAAACCGCAGCTGAGCAAAAAGCAACACGGAAGCCCGCGCAAGGCCAACCACATTGCTGAACGATCAAATCAACGGATAATACTTCATGAAGCGCGAAATGATCCATCGATAAACGAAGGGTCAAACACTAGGTTGGCATCTGATGACCAACCTAAACGAAGGGTCACAACTCACAACACTGTTCCTTGACCAAACCAGACATTACCAACCCCAGTAATAAGTAATAAATCTCTGTTAAACCACAAGTTAAATTACACCCTACCACGATCGAGCCTAGCTAGCACTGCTCTCAAATAAGTAGTACAACGAAACGAAATTAATTTGCGGGTGGCCGAAACGATTGAGGGTAAACTGCAGATGGTTTTAGGGTGTGTTTAGTTCGTAAAATTTGGGAATTTGGCTACTGTAGTACTTTCGTTTTATTTGGCAATTAGTGTTCAATCATGGACTAATTAGGTTTAAAACGTTCATCTCGCGATTTCCAACCAAACTGTGCAATTAGTTTTTTTCGTCTACATTTAATGCTCCATGCACGTATCGCAAGATTCAATGTGATGGATATTGTATCACTTTTTGGGAAACTTTTTGGGAACTAAACACAACCTTATTTTCTGAAGAGCAATCGAGCAGCAACAGAGAATTTGCCTGACCTCGACGGAGCTGCCCAGGCCTCGCGGAGCACGAACTTGTCGAGGCCGGTGGCACGGTCCTTCACGCGCTCCACGGATGCCGCCCCTGACATTCCTCAGTCGCCGACGGCGAGGAAGCGTCGGATCGTGCGTCCGTTAGCCGGGAAGGGTGGGTTGAGGGAGGGAACTGGGGAATTTGTTTGCGTTTGTGGGAGGGCTCATTTATAGGCGTCGGCGGCAGAGCGGGCACCGGACAGCCTTGTTGTGTCTATAGGATCATAGATCTAGCCGGTAGAGTAATTTTATTCGGTATAAAAGACACAGTACATCCTAATACATGTAGAACTAAAGAGACAGAGAGGGAAGGGAGAAGGTGTTGAACCTGACACTGCAGAGGGGGAGGGTTCAGAGGACGCCATCACGTTCATCGATGTAGTCTGCGCACGGGCAGCGACGGTCGGTGAAGAGGACGGTGAAGACGTCGACGTCGATGGAGCGGGCGGCGCGGCTGGTGGCTTCCCGTCACTGGCTGTGCCCCTCTCTAGATCGGGTTAGGGTTTGGGTGTCGGTGGGGAGCTCGGCTCAGGCGAACCTCGTGATAAGAGCCGTCGGCCCCACCTCTTTTTATAGCGCAGTGTGACAGAGGCCCTCCAGCCATGGTGGGCTGGGTGCTCCCGATCAAAACGCGAATCAAAGGCCCAACTGGGCCGTTGGATCCAGTTAGGATTAGAGATCAATCTAACAATCTCTCCCTTGATCTCCTTCCATCTTTCATTTTCATATCATTTACTTTTGTTCATTTCATTACAGATTAGCGCATAGAGCATGTTTCATCGTCACGGTCACTGTCGACGAAATATGGTCGGCAGTCTACCTATGGGTATGCCCAAGGTAGTAAATTATCGGCAGACAGGTGCGCAAGCTACGAACGAGATGGTGACGCAAGACAAACATGAGGTTTTATCTAGGTTCGGTCGCCGTGAAAGCGTAATACCTACGTCATGCGTCTGATTGTATTGTTGTATGTCAATGAGATGATAGATGGATCGTGATCGATCCTCCCCGCTAGGGACCCCTACCTCTCCTTATATACTCTGGAGGAGGTAGGGTTACAAGGTAAGTATCCTATTTGGTACTATATAATGTCTTACGGTGCACGTCGAGCAGCGCCATGCACGCCTTGATCTTGTGGGCCGGGCCACCTCCGATGGTGCAGCCCATGTCTTGTCTTGAGGATACCGGGGGCCATACCCCCACAGCTAGTCCCCGAGCCTGACAGTAGGTGATGTAGTCGCGTGGTGCCAGGGTCAGAAAGTAGAAGCCCAGCCGAGCAGGCAGCCAGTCCCCGGGCGTAGCCTCGAGATGAGAACAAGCACATTCACCACAAGGTGAAGTGTGCCCACTTAGTTCCTGAGCCTGCTGGAAGATGAAGAATGGATCTTATAGCAGGGTCAAAGAAAAAGAAGTCTGAAAGCTTTGCCGACGTCGTCCGACATGCGCGTATCAAGACCCTAGACGTGCTGCCCAAGATCAGCATCCTGATTTGAATAGCATGGAGCAGCTTGATAGCACACCGATGAGACGTAGCAAGATCCGAGTAGTAAGGGAGTCCCCGGTGTAGGCGGCGATGACCGAGCACCAAGGAGCGAGGAACGAGAAGTCCCCGGTGTCGCTGGCGATGACCGAGCACCGAGGAGTCCTCGGCGTAGGCGGCGAGGTCTAAGCACCGAGGAGTCCCCGACGTCGCTGGCGATGTCCGAGCACCGAGGAGCGTGGAGTCCTCGACAGCTAGTCCCTGAGCACCATGTATTATGTTACGACACGCTGTTTGATCTTCTTTGGCTAATGCGGTCTGTCTTCATGTCATCTCCAACTGGTTGAAACATTGACTAAGCAGATGTGCCAGTATTCTGGTTAGCACAGGGAGCAGTAGACCACGATTATAGCCGAAGATTCCGGTTGTCTGAAGAATGCACGGTGCTCTGAAGAAAAGAGAAAAAGATTTCTTTCCTGATCAAGTGTGCCCACTTGTATTTCTGATAAGAAATGTAAGTGACCCTTGTACAGTAGTAGTTATGGCCAACAGTCAAAGCGTAGGGGTCGATAAAATAAGCACATTCACCACAAGGTGAAGTGTGCCCACTTAGTCCCCGAGCCTGGTAGTAGGTGACGTAGGCACGTGGTGCCAGGGTCTAAAAAGAATTTCCAGTTAAGTTGAGAATCCAATCGTCGTACAAATGATACGAGCTGCACCGGCAGGTGCATCGTACCGATGTAGTCCCCGAGCTTGCTGAAAGGCGAGGTATCAACCTTGTAGCAAGGTATAAGTGTGAAAAAATATCCCAACTATATGCGAGTCGCTAGTCGCATGTAGTCGAGACGCGAAGGCCCCGAGCTGTGGTCGGAGAGTGGTCAAGGCAGTCCTCGAGCATAGGTCGAGGAGCGAGCAACGAAGTCCCCGTGCGTAGCTCGAAATTCCTGCAATATAAATATGTAGAATGGTAGTACATGATGTATAAAATAATAAATTATGGAGAAAAAATCAGCGGTGAAGAAAATAGCGTATGACGCTCAGCAGTCATTTGCAAATGAGCATGATGTGATAAAGCAGTTGGTGCTTTGTAAACATCAGTGTTAATGTGAAGTTTGTGTTTATACTTAATATAAACTGCCCGACCAGCTAGTATGTAGCTGAGTCTCCAGCCCTAGCTAGCCCGTTAACCATAACGCGGGGCGCGGAGCCCGTGCACGTGTAGGAAGAACAAAGTGTCGCTAAGGAGCCGCTGCCGGCCACCCGTAACACAGAGGGCAGATGCTCGTGCACGTATAGGGAGGAGCCAGAGACAGGACCATCTCTGGAGACATCGAGTGTCAACATGATTGGTCGAGAATTTGCATTAAGTATAGTTGTATGTTATATTTAAGATTGTATACATAGACAAACATTATTTGAAGAATAATCATGACGAGAATGTTGTGGAGAAACGTCGTAATGAAAATTATATTAAATATAAATATTAGAAGTGTACTTATCTTTGGATAGAAATCTGGTCGATGGTGATAAAGTTGTCCGGTCCTCGTGCTTTTCGGCCTGTCGTGATGATGGTCGCGGTTGTCATAGTGCCATTCTTCGTGGCGATCATCATTACGACGTGGTCTGGTGGTCGAGGTGGTCGGAGCTCGACGGAGCCGCTCGGGACGTGGTCCGTGGTCGGAGCTCAGCGGAGCCACTCGAGATATGGTCGACGTGGTCCGTGGTCGACATGGTCGGAGCTCGGCGGAGCCACTTGGGATGTGATCGACGTGGTTCGTGGTCAACGTGGCTGCTCGATCAGTTCGGTGGTCGGAGGGCATGTACCTAGTTCCATCGCATGGGGAGGCAAAAGCCCTCGGGCATGTCCAGCCGAGGTCGGGTGCAGTCGGAGATCTTTCTTGCTTGCGTGAAGGTTACGGAGTAGCCTGATGGCGGTTTAGTAGATTGTACGTGGTCTTCATATTTGGAGTCGGAGAAGCACACGGAGCCCTTCCAGGTTGTTGCTGTACATTGTGTATGAATACATACATAACACGAACACCCATAGTTGGCCCACTTGCTTGTACTCCATCTTCTTGCATGGTTGCTTGACGTCATCTTCATCGTGCATGTAATGGCAAGCCATCATGCAAATCTCTTGATACTCCTCAATCCGAACCATGTTGACGAAGTTGCATGGCTTTGGCCGAGGTCGATGTATAAAACATAGATCCGAGCAGCGTTGTATATTGTACGCATAGTTGGAAGTAGTGTTTCGCAGGCCGTAGGGCTGAGCCTGGTATTCTCCATCAAGGCTTCGCACTCGGAGAGCCGAAGACCCATTACGGGGGCTGGTCGGCGACGAACGGAGCGCCCTTCAGGAGTAGACATGATCACGAGATCCGTACCGAGTCGTGCAGGATGACTGGCCCAAGCTGGCCAGGTAGATCTATTGTGGGTTGTGGTTACCTACTCAGTATGCTGATTTTGAATCGAATCTACCAGAGCTAGGGTTTTAGCAAGCTTGGTGCCGACCCGATCGATGGAGTTGAGTAGGTCGGTATTGTCGATCTGCCTCCCTTTGTAGCAAGGAAGCGAACGATGGGTTGTCGGCGTGGCTGAAGACGATGCTGGTGTGGCCAGAGCTAGGTCCAACATGGTCGGAGCCGTAGCTGATGCTGGTGAAGCAGTGGTCGACGCAGATTGGATCCGCGCCTCCTCCGTGGTCATGGCGATGAAGTTGTCGGAGCCAGTGGTCCAGGTGATCTGGCCGATGGTGAACATGAGGCCGTTCGGCGTAGCCATGGAACCAGAGATGATGACCATCTTGTTCGTTTGGGGAGCAGTACGCACACCCCCTACCTGGCGTGCCACTGTCGACGAAATATGGTCGGCAGTCTACCTAGGGGTATGCCCAAGGTAGTAGATCATCGGCAGACAGGTGCGCAAGCTACGAACGAGATGGTGACGCAAGACAGACACGAGGTTTTATCTAGGTTTGGCCGCCGTGAAGGTGTAATACCTACGTCCTGTGTCTGATTGTATTGCTGTATGTCAATGAGATGATAGATGGATCGTGATCGATCCTCCCCGCTAGGGGACCCCTACCTCTCCTTATATACTCTGGAGGAGGTAGGGTTATAAGGTAAGTATCCTATTTGGTACTATACAATATCTTGCGGTGCACGCCGAGCAGCGCCGTGCACGCCTTGATCTTGTGGGCTGGGCCACCTCCGATGGTGCGGCCCATGTCTTGTCTTGAGGATATCGGGGGCCATACCCCCATAATTGCCGATAGATTTAACAGCTATAACACACCACTCTGTTATGAAATAGATACTTAACTTTTGGGCCTTCTTTTATCTAGGAATTATAGGCTTTCCCTTAAACCCATGCCGGCTACATGTTCTCTAAACACGTTGGGTGGTAAGTCTTTTGTAAGCGGATCCGCGAGCATCTTTTCGGTACTTATATGCTCAAGACTTATGACATGATCCCGAACTTTATCTTTTACAATATAATACTTTTATGTCAATGTGTTTGGCAGCACCACTTGACTTATTGTTGTGAGCATACTGTACTGCCGGATTATTATCGCAGTATAACTTAAGTGGTCTATAGATGTCGTCAACCACCTTTAAACCAGGTATGAACTTCTTTAGCCAGTTCACCTGCCTCGTTGCCTCATAACATGCTACAAACTCAGCATACATTATGGATGATGTAGTGACAGTTTGCTTTGAGCTTTTCCATGAAATAGCTCCCCCTGCGAGAGTGAATATATATCCAGACGTGGATTTTCTATCATCTCCCGCATTATCAGGATCGAAATATCCCACTATATGGAGTGAATCCGATCTTCTATACGTCATCATGAGGCCTTTCGTTCCTTGCAAATTACACAAGACTTTCTTTACTAATTTCTAGTGTTCTGTTCTAGGATTGCTCTGGAATCTACCAAGTAACCCGGTAACAAATGCTAAGTCAAGGCACGTACATACTTGAGCATATTGCAAGCTTTCGACAGTTGAAGCATATGGAACCGCTTTTATTTGATCGATCTCATATTGGTTCTCAGGGCATTAAAAATCCCCATATCTGTCGCCCTTGACTATAGGAGCAGGTAAGTGACTACATTTGTGCATACTGAATTTCTTTAAGATTCTTTCTATGCATGCCTTTGGTGACAGTCCTAATACCCCTTTACTTCTATCTCGGTGAATCTCGATCCCTAGAACGAACGAGGCTTCACCAAGATCTTTCATATCAAATTTTGAGGACAAAAACTTCTTTGTCTCCAGTAGTAGACTGACATCACTACTAGCAAGTAAGATGTCATCCACATACAGGACAAGGAAGATACACTTTTCATTCTTAAACTTTGCATAGACACAATTGTCCTCAACATTCTCTTTAAATCCAAAATTCCTTATTGTCTGATCAAACTTCAAGTACCACTGTCTTGAAGCTTGTTTTAATCCATAAATGAATTTCTTTAGGTGGCATCCCATTCGTTCTTTTCCTTCCATGACAAAACCTATCGGTTGTGCCATGTAAACATTTTCCTCCAAGTCCCTGTTGAGAAATGCCGTCTTTACATCCATCTGATGTAATTCTAAATCGTAATGTGCCACTAATGCCATTATGATTATGAAGGAATCCTTACATGAGACTGGAGAAAAGATCTCATTGTAATCAATCTCTTCTCTTTGCATACAGCCTTTTGCCACAAGTCACGCTTTATATCTCTCTATATTCCCTTGAGAGTCAAGTTTTATTTTGTAGACCCATTTGTAGCCTATTGTTTTGGCTCCTTTAGGAATTATTTTCAAGTCCCAAACTTTATTGGCACTCATTGATTTCATTTCATCGTCTATGGCCTCAAGCCACTTTGATGAATGATCACTTCTCATGGCTTCTTCAAATGAGGTGGGATCATCCTCCATTTAAAATTCCTCAGTGTTGTATACTTCATAGTCAGCAGGAATAGCTGATTTTCTAACTCTTTGAGACCTTCTAGAGGCCTCCACATTTGGCACATCTTCTATTTGAGGCTGTTGTTGCTCCCCCTCATGTGTGGCAATAGGTTCGATAGGATCCTGAAGAACAGGTTCCTCATCGTCATTCATTGTTGCCACAGGTGGAATAACAACAGGTGCTGGCACCACAGTGTCTTGCACTGTCGGTGCAACGACAATAGGTAGTGAGAAAAATGGCTCTTGAATCATCGGAGTGGGCGCATACACCCGCTTCTCTTTAAGGTCAATTTCTCGAGCTACCATGCTCCCCCTCATCATTTCATCCTCTAGGAAGACAGCGTGTCTCGTTTCTACAAACTTTGTATGTCTGTCTAGACAGTAGAAATGAAAACCTTTTGACTTTTCTGGGTAGCCAATGAAATAGCAACTTACTATTTTGGGATCTAGTTTTCCAATGTTTGGGTTAAATACTTTAGCCTCAGTAGGACTCCCCCACACAAGTAAGTGGTTTAGTGAGGGTACTCTTCCTGTCCATAACTCATACGGTGTTTTGGGCACCGACTTACTTGATACTCTATTGAGAATATGAATGGTGGTTTTTAATGCCTCCATCCACAGGCTCAACGGTAAGGTGGAGTAACTTATCATACTATGCACCATATCCATCAGGGTACGATTGCGCCTTTTAGCTACTCTATTCTACTGAGGTTCGCCTGGTGTAGAATACTGGGCTACTATGCCATTCTCCTATAAGAACCTTGCAAAAGGTCTAGGAACTTGGCCATATGGGGTATGCTGACCGTAGTACTCCCCCCACGATCGGACCTGACTATCTTAATCTTTAAATTGTGTTAGTTTTCAACTTCTACCTTAAATATCTTAAATTTATCCAATGCTTCTATTCTCTCTTTGATTGGATAAATGTAGCCATAATGGGAGTAATCATCTGTGAATGTTATGAACGAATCATAACCATCCACACTTTTTACAGGAAACGGACCACAAATGTCTGTGTGAATAATCTATAGAATTCCTACGCTTTGTTTGGCATCTTTCTTAATTTTCTTTACATACTTTCCTTTTATGCATTCTCTGCATTGTTCTAAATCTGAGAGCTCTAATGGAGGAAGAATATTATTCTTAACTAGTCTTTCTATTCCCCTTCTCGAAATATGGCCTAAACGACAGTGCCATAATTTTGAAAATGCATCATGAGCTCTCTTTCATTTTCTATTTACATCCGTAGACGAGGATACATTCTCATTGTCGCATGCAACGTTCCCATCATCGCATACAACATTCACTTCATCACGTAGTGATAACAAATAAAGCTCATTTTGTAAGATAGCAAGACCAACACATGCATTATTAAATGTTATCTTACATTTGCCATTTTCAAAATGACAATCATATCCATTATTGTCCAAATATGAAACACTAATCAAGTTTCTCTGTATTGAGGGAACATAAAGAATATCTCTAAGTATAAGTGTGAAGCCATCAGCAAGCTCTAGAGAAAGATCGCCAACATCTTCAACATCTGCTCGGACTCTATTTGCAACGTTAACGTGTCTTTCGCTTCTTTGCGTAGTCCTCATCGAACGGAATCCCTGTAAAGAATTAGCAACATGAACAGTTGCACCTGAGTCAATCCACCAAGTAGATTTTGAATACTATACAATAAGGGATTCATTTATGAACATAATAATGTTCTCACCTTTCTTTGCCATGATCATCTTTAAGTAATCGAGACAATCTTTCCTATAATGTCACGTCTTCTTGCAATAGAGACATTGATCTTTCTCTACTGTGAACTTATTTTGCTGAGGCTGATGCAGCATGGGACCCTTTCCCTTTGACTTTGAGGAGGAGTTAGTATTATTATTCTTTTTCTTATTGTCTTTCAGATAATTGATAGTGCCACCATTGGCAGCTTTCATTCTCTCATCCTCTTTTACACACATAGCCATGAGCCTCTCCATGTCCCATTTCTCGGGCTGTATGTTGTAGTTGACAACAAAAGTGTCAAACTCTTTTGGCAAGGAAGCAAAAATCAGATGGATAAGAAACTCTTCCTTGAGAGCCAGATCCATTAGTTTTAGCTTGGATGTCAAATTGCTCATCCTAAGTATGTGCTCTCTTATACCACCATTACCTGAGTACCTCTCTGTCACTAGCTGCTTTATCAGCTGGGTAGCATATGTCTTTAAAGAGCCAGTGATCTGACTCTTTATTCTTTCGAGGTACTCGGTGACGGTGTCACACTCTAGGATTGAGCCCACAATTACAGACTCAATCGTGTTCTTTATCACAGCCAAACATTTTTTGTTGACAGTGACCCACTCCCTATGCTCAAGGTCATATGACATTCTTTGGGATACAAAATCTCTCTCTTTGGTTGCCCAAGCGGCACCAACCTCGTTTGTCTCCCTCACCGGTGCCACAGGTTCAGTGGGACACGATGAGATGACTATCCAGTCCACCTCAGCCAAGATGAAGGCCAGATCAATCTTTTTCTTGCACTCCATATAGTTGTCACCTTTGAGAGTGGAGATCTCTTTGATACAACCCATCAAGTTGTATCCACCTAAAAACACAATTCATATAAAGTGAGAACATAAACATAATAATAACAATTGCATGCCTTAGTTCTAACGTTGGTCAAAATTAAAACATACAATTGTCCTCTACACTAATTCTATATCACCGTTGGGCAGAAATAGAATTAATGCATGACAAAAACTCATCATAATATTGCCATTAATCAACGTTGGTCAGAATAACAACAATATTATAATAAGCTAAAAATATATCCATTTTTTAAAATTAAATTCTCCCGTTGGTTCGAATTTAATAATGAAAATAACAACTTTAAAATACGCAGCGGAAAATAAATCTCAATTTAGTGAATTTTACCCACAAGAAAATTCTCTTTTCTATTTACTTTAAGCCATTTATTCGTTTTCTAGGAAATAAATATTTACTGAAAAAAGAAAAAACAAAAACTGAATCATTTCAGCACTGTTCATTCGGCCCAGCCGGCAAAACGGCCTGGCTCAACTCCCTTGACGCGTGCGCTGTGCTTCCCAAGCTGCAACCTGGGCCTGGGCCGACAAAGCCGCTCGTCCGTGCGCTCCCGCCTGGGCCGATCGCTGGCCCGATCACGCTCGTCCATTCATCCAGCATCGAACGGTCGCGCGTCTACTTTGGGATATCAAAACCCTCGTCGGCCGTCGTTCCCAAACCTGTGGGGGTATGGCCCCCAAGACATGGGCCGCACCATCGGAGATGGCCCAGCCCACAAGATCATGGCATGCACGGCGCTGCTCGGCGTGCACCGCAAAATATTGTATAGTACCAAATAGAATACTTACCTTATAACCCTACCTCCTCCAGAGTATATAAGGAGAGGTAGGGGTCCCTTAGCGGATAGGCTACATCAAGCTACTTGGTCGTTCAGATCAATACAATACACCAAAGACACAGGACGTAGGGTATTACGTCGATCAGACGGCCCGAACCTATCTAAATCATTGTCTCTGCGCCTTGTGTCACCATCTGGTTCCTGATTACGCGCACCCCCACTGACAAATCTACCATCATGGGATACCTCTCGGTGGACTGCCGAGCATATTCTGTCGACAGTTGGCGCGCCAGGTAGGGGTCTGCGCTTGATCCCATGGTGAGCCCGATGGACCTCAAATCAACAACGCGTTCTTGTCGTCAATCTCGTGGAGACCCAAGTCAGTCCACGACGATGATTCATCGCTGCTACACCAGCCCCTACGACAGCAGATCCGATCTCGGAACCACCTCCGAGGTCGTCTTCACCAACAACTCATCGCCCGCCAGGTGTTCGCCGTCAACGCCGACCAGATAACACCATACGTCACCGATCAGACGCTCCATCCAAAGCTAAGTCACACTTTAATATTTTTCTAAATATTCTCCAATCTCCGTATATCGCCATAATATTTCTCCGAACTGTTTTCTCCATATTTGCTCTCCAATCATCATTTTCTTCTTTGCTCTCTCTCTCTCTCTTCGCCACTCTCGTCCCTGCAGCGCAACCGTAGTCTGAGCGAGTCGAGCGGGCGAAATGGTGGAGCGATGGCGCCGTCGCCGGCCCCTCGCCGGTGTGCGCGCTCCCCAGCGGGTGAGCGTGCCGCCGTCGAGCGGCCTGGCCACGGCGCCCCTTTGGCCGGAGCCTAGCGAGCAGTGCCCCCGGGTTGGCCTTGTTCTCCCCGCGCTTCGGTGAGGCAGCAGCGCTACGCAGTGGCGAGGTAGGCCTCCCCTTCCCCAACACCCCCTCTAATTTGCTTCTTTCTTTTGTTCTTCTCGGATTCAACCGATTGAGGATCTAGGGTAAGGGTTTCTTTTCTTGATAGGGTTTCACTGTTTATCTTCCCCATGAAGTCTTCACGGGTTTAGGGTTCGACTCTCACCTTCTTAAGGCCAAAACTCTCTTCATATTTTCCTTTCCTTAACCCAGTTAGGGTTGGGGTTCAACCGAACCCTTTGTCTTCTCAGATCCGAACCGGATCTGACCTTTCTATCTTTTCTAACACCTCAGCCGAGATCTACACCTAGTGGACGGCTCCGATACCATTGTTGTGTCTATAGGATCACTAGGATCATAAATCTAGCCAGTAGAGTGATTCTATTCGGTATAAAAGACGCAGTACATCCTAATACATGTAGAACTAGAGAGACTGAGAGGGAAGGGAGAAGGTGTTGAACCTGACACTGCAGAGGGGGAGGGTTCAGAGGACGCCATCACGTTCGTCGGTGTAGTCTGCGCATGAGCAGCGATGGTCGGTGAAGAGGGCGGTGAAGACGTCGACGTCGATGGAGCGGGCGGCGCGGCTGGTGGCTTCCCGTCACTGGCTACGCCCCTCTCTAGATTAGGTTAGGGTTTGTGTGTCGGTGGGGAGCTCGGCTCAGGCGAACCTCGTGATAAGAGCCGCCGGCTCCCACCTCTTTTTATAGCGCAGTGTGACAGGGGCCCTCCAGCCATGGTGGGCTGGACGCCCCGATCAGGACGCGAATCAAAGGCCCAACTGGGCCGTTGGGTCCAGTTAGGATTAGAGATCAATCTAACAAGCCTGAACCTTGATGTGCCAGCACGGGCAAAGTGGTGATGTGCATTCTGACTTCAGAGACGTATTTTCATGAGTGCGTGTTCTAGTGTTTTTTTGGATGAAAACGTGTTCTAGTGTTTATTCAAAATTCATTTTTTTGGGTGAGATTTTGCTACCAAATCCAGAGTACTTCCGGGGACGTCAGCTGTGAGGTTTCAGGCACAGCCAGACAGATAATTGAACACTCCATGGGCTAATTCCTTCAAGAATTAAACAAATGAAGGTATTTCATTGACTAGAGTTAACATAAAATATTTCCAAATAAATAAATAAAAGATGAAAGGGCCGTGGAATTTTAAGTGATTGCATGTATGTGTACATATAAATACTGTAGGATTGTTTCCAAGTTATTTTGGTTCGGGAGTGATGAGAATTAAAAAATAGAAAAATCGTATCTACGGAGGCGAAACGAAGATTGTACTGTTGCAGCGTTGCATGTCATGTTATGTTTGCAGTCCATTGAACCGGCTCCAGCCTCTCGAGCAGGCAGCAGGTGTCTGACCAGTGACCAATTCTACTCCCTTCGTCCTAAAATATTGTAATTTTACATTTCAAATCTTATCTCAAAAGAATGTAAATGTAGACATGGGATCAACTTTTCTAATGAAACCTACCTATTAAAATACCACTACTTTATCTATCTATGAAAAGAATATTCTAGAACCAATGGTTATTTTTTTAGTTTCTACCTATGGAGAGAATGATGAAGGAGGGGTAAATACGTAATTTTACATCTACACTAATCTTACCTTGAAAAACAAGATTTACATTCTTCAGAGGTAGCAGGTCGCAGATGGTTTTGTGTGTATGAGCAGAAAAGGCAATTAATAAAGCGAGCAAATGTGTTACATGCTAGGCCCAGCTGAACAAAGATCTAGACCATAAGAAGGAGTACTACCACAATTTGTTTTGGGAAAAAAATCCATATTACCTCTCTCAATTTTCACGAAAGTTCGTTTTTTCTTCCTGAACTTCAAAACTGGGCAAAACACATCCCTCAATTTTTAAAACCGTTCATCTTACCTCCCTGGCCCGGTTATAAGCGGTTTTAAAGGCGGTTTTGTCTTTTTCTTTTTTATTTATTTCGGTTGAATCTTTGAAAAATCATAGTAAATCACAGAAAAATTATAAAATAGAAAATCTAATTTTGTTGGACTCCACATGAGTAGATCTACACAATAAGCATATAATATGATATGCTTTATTATAAAGTTTTTATTGTAGCTTTAGATCTATACTTTTATGTAATTAAATGGAATAATTCATAGCTACAGTTTCTATGGTCCAATTATGGTGAAATTTTTATGGTGGGCTAATTATATATGCTTAAATTATAGTAAAAATTTCATACTCATTGAATCATTTATAACTTAGTTATAGATTTTATTTAGGTTTATGCTTGTTAAATATAAATAAATTTATAACTAAGCTATACATGATCCAATGAGTATGAAATTTTTACTACAGTTCAATCAGACAATAGTTAGTCCACCATAAAAATTTCATCACAATTGGACCATAGAACTGTATCTATGAATTATTCTAATTAATTATAGAAAAGCATAGATCTAAAGTCACAATAAAAACTTTGTACTAAAGCATATCATATTATATGTTCACTGTGTAGATCTACTCATGTGGAGTTCAACAAAATTGGATTTTCCATTTTATAATTTTTCTATGATTTACTAAGATTTTTCAAAAATTCATTCAAAATAAATAAATAAAAAGACAAAACCGACTTCAAAACTGCTTATAACAGGCTAGGGAGGTAAGATGAACGGTTTTAAAAGTTAAGGGGGTGTTTTGCCCGGTTTTGGAGTTCAGCGAGAAAAAGCGGACTTTCGCGAAAGTTGAGGGAGGTAATGTGAACTTTTTCCTTTGTTTTGCAGTTTCTTGTAGGCCGAAATTGTTACGCGCTACTGTACTTGTCTGAATGGCTGGCCCGCCTCTGATCTTTCCTTCTGTTTTTGAGCACCTGGCCCGCCTCTGCTACCAACACAACACCCTCGGCCGAAAAGCGACCAGACAGGCCCAATAACGTTTCGAGCTGCCCAAGCCCATCCACCGGTGGTACAGTGCCAAGCAGTGAATGTTCCAACCGCTGCACGAGCAGAGGGTTGCAGCAGAGAAGCTAGAAGCATGAACCAAATCTACCAATGGCCATCGATTTTTTCAGTCCATAGTGCGGCCGGGTGAACGAACTATGTTAGTAACTGTAGCACATCGATTTGCTTTCGTAGGAACGCCAGTACGGTGCTCGGTTCGTGCTTTTTTCATTGAAGCAAGCTAGACGGATCCCATTTGCTGAGGTTTATGGTCGGACCGTCCAACTCGAACCCATCCATCTCGATCGGTTCTGGTCACTTAGCATCGCTCTCCGTCTTGGCAAGCTTAGCTTTGCTCAACAAATTAAAGCAAGGAGAGGCGAGAGACAACCATTGCCGCATTGCGGAAATCCCTGGTAGAAAGTTTGCGGTCACTCTTGCACTGAATTTCTTGCCGTTCCGCTGCGAGATCCACCCTATGAAAACCTGACTGCCATTCTGCCAACCTGATGATGGAGAAACTAGCCTATCTCCAATCTGAGTATCTGACCAGTGACCAAAGCTAGGTCAATGTAGCTCTCGCTGCCTCGCTGGCTGGCTAGGCCTGTAGGCCACGACCACGAGACCACGCTAGAAGCTGATCAGCTCTTTTTTTTTTTTTGAGAGAGAGAGAGAGAGACGTAGAAGCTGATCTCAGCTCGATCTATCAGTTCGCCGCGCTGGGACGACGCATTTTCGGTCCAGGAGCTCTCACTCTCAGTCTCAGCTGCCAACGACGCAATGGACTCTGCTTCGGCATGCATACAGGTATCTCACCAACGGTAGTTTTACACTAATATAGGCCTCGTTCGGCTGGTCGAGTATGTGGCTGAACCGGCTGGAGCTGGTTTGAGTACTGTGACCCAGGCGCGGAGCAGCCGTTCGGCTGGTCTAGAGAATTCAGCTGCCGCCATCCCAGTCTCTCCCCTGTCTCATTCGGTCGCGCGCTTAGGTTTCCAGAGCTCCCAGCTGCTGCGCTCCTCACTCACTCGCCCTTCTCGCCTTCGCCCGCGCCGCTGGTCCCTCGTCGCCGCTGGACGCCGTCCGTCGTACACCCCTCCCATCCTTGTTCCCAGAGAACGAAGGCGACATCCACACGGCCCGTGTTGCTGGTTTTGGTTCAGCGGCGCCTTCTCCGAGCCATAGCCGTCTGGCGAACCAGATCCAGCCGATTCGTTGCCGCCGACGGGAGATCCGCCTTCCACGGCACCGGATCCGCCTCCTTCTGCTTCCGCCGTCCCTACAATATTCAGGTTCCGCCATCCCACTCTCTCTCCCGTCTCATTCGGTGGCGCGCTTAGGTTTCCACCGCTCCCAGCTGCCGCCATCCTAACTCGCTCTCCCTTGTCGCCTTCGCCCGCGCCGCTGGTCCCGCATCGCCACCGGACGCCGTCCGTCGCAAACCCCTCCCATCCCTTTTCCCAGCGAACGAAGGCGAGATTCACCTTCCACGGCACCGGATCCGTCGCCCTCTCCGAGCCGTAGCTGTCTCGCGAACCAGATCCGGGCGATTCGTCGCCGCCGGCGGGAGATCCGCCTACCACGGCACCGGATCCATCACCTCCTCCAGCTTCCGCTGCCCCAACAATGGTATTTTCAGTTTGCTTCCCTCTACTGCTATCCCATTTTTGCATGCCGCTATCAGATCCGCTGGGTTAGGGTTGCAAGCTTTCTGCTCCGAGGTGTGAATGCCTAATTAGAGAGAGATTATGCACTCAGTCATTATGCAATATGCGGATGTGCCTTTGACTCAGTTTCACTACGAAATCAATGCACTGTTTGAGCGTATAGTTTACCAATACATGTTGGCTCGATGATTCAAATGCACAGAGTTGTATACATCCAAGCATCCGTTGCATTCAGTAGGTTTCACCAGTGGAAATGGTAGCCTGTATGCGTCATTTGAGCTATTCAGCAGCTGATGTCCTTGCTTCTTTTGGTATAGTAACATTAATTCCCTTACTTCTTTTGTTACTTGAATAATTTGATGTTAGTACATAATACATAGAGTTCCAATTCGGAAAAGATACATTTGCATGGGAGTACTTTGGTAACCATTTAGCTCTAACATGGGAACATGTTTATCATGTAGGTGTGTTCTTTCGAAATATATATACTGGCACCATCCTCAACAGCTTCCTGCTCCCCGCCGGAATCCCCCCGGTACAACTTGCGTTCCAAGCGCCTGAAGCGAGAAATCAAGGCAAGTACACAATTGTGACCATTGCATCGTGTTTTTGTTATTTCGTTTCAATCCTTTAGGTTTTTTCGGTACCATTAGTATGTCCAGCCACAAACGACATTAGCCCTTCCACGTTCCAACAGATGCCTCCAAAGCGTGCAACTTGGACCGTGGATGAAACCAAGCTGCTGCTGGACCTTTGCCTTCACGAGAAGGAAAAGTGTAACTTCACTCAGCAGGGTCTCACCACTGCTGGCTGGCACAACATTTACACTTATTTCCCCCAGTTTGATAAGAGACAATGCAACAATAGGCTAGGATACCTAAAAAAAGCCTACCAGACATGGAAAGATGGGCTGACAGCCACTAGGCTTGGGAGGAACCCACGTACGGGCGCCATTGATGCTGACACTGAGTACTAGGAAACTCAAGAAGGTTCCTAGCCCATGAACTCAATATGTGATCTTGATAACAGTTCCGATTACATATGGTGCATTGTTTAACATTATGTGCTTCTCTTGTTTTTTAGGATGGTAGTCATTCTGAGGTCCTCCGTGGTAGGTAACCTCTCTTTCTAGACCAGTTGGAGGCACTGTTTGGTGACCGCAACCGGAACACGACCTGCTTCGTGTCCGCTGGTGGTATTTGGGAGGCAACGCCTTCTGATGCCGTGCGTCGGCTAGACTTAGGCAGCCCATCCAGCTACCAGTCTGGTTCGAAGAGGGACAACAGGGATCATGTTGTCAACAGCCCAGAAAAGAAGAAGACTTACTATGGGGGGACTACATTGCCCGATTGTCTGAGAGCATTGCTGCAAGGAGCGCATCAAGGGATAGAGAGCGGACCCGTGAACAGGTGGAGGTAGACGAAGCAATGCAAATTTTACGAGATGATGGTGTGCCAGCCACTTCAGACATGTTCTTCTTGGCAACTGATTTGTTCAATGACTCAGTGCCCCGGTGGGTGTTCAAGAATCTGCTGACAGCCGAAGAACGTATGGCGTGGCTGACATATCAAATGAACAAAAACAAGAAGTAGTTCAGCAGCTGGGATGTTGATCTTGGAGTGAAGCAACGGTGGCATTTGAGTGTCGACTTGTATCCTTTACATTCATTGTCGTCCTAGATGTGTGGAGGTTTCATGTCTTGTAACGGGGACTTTGCCCAAAAACCATGTGTTGTATTTTTTTCCAGAACCTGTTATCAGTTGTATGATGCGATGTTTTTGTTTCAGCTGCCAGTCATGACTTGGTTGTTGTAACTATAAATTATTTCATTGTAAACACATGCTTTAAAGTGATCTATGTTTTAACACATCAGCATTGGGCACTTCTGTTGCAGGCACATCAGGGACTGTTTGCAGAGGTCATCAATAATCGACAAGCTTGAAGGTGTGTATGCCTTTTCCAGTTTAAGTGAAATACAGTTCTAGTTTGATAACATCTCATGTGTAGTTATAGTTTGATAACAGCTCAATGCAATGGTATCTTTAGGCATTGTAACCCGGCGGCCGCTGGTGCTGCAGCTCCACAGAATTGATGGTGACAGGGAATCTGCTGAGTTTATGCACCCTTCAAGAAAGAGATTTATAGATTTTGGTAATTCATCTGCCCCTTTTACTTTGGTGCTGCATGATTCATGACTGATCGGATATGATTATATCAAATTATATTGTCACTGATGGTCTTCAATGCTAAAGTATACTAATTTTTAAACTATAAATTCAGTATATCCAAATGGTACTTTGTAGCTAATTATAGTTGAATTGTTGCAGCTGGGTTGAGGAAGGAGATAGCTGATGAAACTGATAGCGAAACAGTCCGTTCAAAGCAAATATTGTTTGTCGTAATCCATTTAAGCATATTTTCTTCACGAATCTAAGTCTTGATCTTCCCGGGCTTACTCAAGTAGCAGTAGGTAAGTGATTCTCAATTATTTATTTTGTTATACTTCTATTTAGATTTTCTTGTCGTAATTTGCCACTGTCATAAGAAAACAGCCTTGGAGCTGTGGCATACAGTAGCTTGTAAATGTGCTTATACTTTTGCTTGGCAGCATTTAGGGGCATGGACAACAGTGACGAGGAAAGTCAGAATTCAAGTGAGATGAGCTTCAACGAGGTGGTTACTGTAGCTATGGCTGCAAGCATTGTAGTCTGGGACATGCTAGAGGTACCGAGACAAGGTAACCCTTATGTCCCACTGCCTGAGCCTACCGGAAGATAGTGGGTAGAGAATCTGTTGTCAGATCCTAGTAGGTGCTATGAAAACTGTCGAATGAGACCTGGAAATTTGGTTAGGTTGCATAGCATACTACGTGATGGCTATGGCCTAAAAGGCAGTAGGGAGCTGGAATCAATTGAAGCTTTAGCTATGTTTCTATGGTCATGTGGTACAAACCAATGCCAGAGACAAATGCATGAGAGATTTAGGAGGGGGTTGGGGACATGTAGCAAGGTATTTGCCCATGTTCTAGCAGCCATGACTAGATTTGCAAATGACATAATTAGGCCTAGGGACACTAGTTATGCAGTAATGCCCGCTGAATTGGTGGAGTACTTGCCGTTTTTTGATGGATGCATAGGCGCCATGGATGGCACTCATATAGATGTTATAGTTGATAAAGGAGTCCATGATGACCACATTAATCGGAAAGGAAGGCCAACCCAAAATGTGGTTGCGGTCTATGACTTTGACATGAGGTTCACATATATTAGGGCAGGGACGGAGGGTTCTGCACATGATATGTGGGTCAAAAGAAAGGCAGAAGCTGATGCCTCTTTCCCACATCCACCGTCAGGTTAGTAGGACTTAGATAAATTTGGTTGTGTAAGGCTGTAGCTAATTGTATGTTAACTGTTTGGTTGCTGTGAAATTATTGCAGGCCGCTATTACTTGGTGGACTCCGGTTACGCACTTCGCCCTAGGTATCTCACGCCTTATCCAAATAAGAGGTATTGGGTGAAGGAGTTCCAGACAAGGGAGGCAACAGACGTGTAGGAGCTATTCAACCAGCATCATTCCAAGCTACGAAATGTCATAGAGAGGACATTTGGGGCAGCGAAAGCAAAGTGGCACATGTTGAAAGGCATACCGCACTATCCGGGGACCAAGCAAACCTAGATAATTCTTGCGTTTTGTGGACTGCACAACTACGTGCATGAGCTGGAGGGTCAGAATCAACAAGTGCGGGTGAGGCAGCCGCCAGACCTTGGCCCTTTGGGGCAAGTGGCAGCTATGGCGTTGGGAGATCCTAATGACATGGAACATGTCTGCGAGTGGATAACATATGGACTGCCACTCATTGGGAAGACAACGTAAGTGTAACAATTTTGTTTTGTGGCTGGTATAACATAAGTCATGCACTGTTGATCATGGCTGCCTAGTTTGGGTCTACTGAGGATATGTTCACATGCAGGTGAAGTAACTGCCTACATGGTGCAACAGGGCCACTTCTTTTTGTTGCTTCAGGTATTAGTAAGAAAATCGTTGTCCTATATCTATGCTTCCATACTCTTGTTTGTAATATGACAACTTGATGGATAAGTCATGATGCAGTTTTTTAGCATTGCCAACACTTTGAGCTCTGGAAGCTAAACTCCTAGTACACTCTTAGCAGACTATCACATTTCATACAACACAATTGGGATATGTATACCATACCACAATGATGCTACTAGCTGAATTTTTATCTTTAGCTGACAACTAAATCATAACATATACTTCAAGTAGCGGGGCTCACTTAATGGCAAATTTTACACTTGGTTAAGAGGTCAAGGTTGAAGGGAATATATACCCTCACTTTGTATTATGGTTTAGTTCTTATTGCTATGTTGCTAATCATGTTGTCTTTTGTCGTTGCTTTCTTGAGACCATAGGCCCTGTATCTGCGCCAAGACAGAACAAGACTGCTTGTAGTGGCACACGTTGCATCTGGGATCTTTAGCCTAAGAAGCATGCAAGTGTTCTGGTTCTATAATGAGTAACAACTCTTGAAGATTCCCTCCCATTATTAGTTCTGCCAGCATGGTTAGCTTGAGTGTTGTAGTTAGCGGTACCATTTTGATGCAAGTGACGTCTTTGTCTAGATGAAAGCTGGTGGGGGCATTCGTTGCTGCTGCGATTGAACAAGTTGGAGCTCAGTCATCTTAGGAAGCTTGATGCATGTTTAGGATTTCTTTTGGTTGCAGCTTGTAGCTGAAAGCTGATGTTTCAGAGCTGATCAGCTTGTTGCAGGTTTAGGAAACTTGTTTTTGTTTCAGCTTGTATGTCAAAGCTGTTGTCGTTCCAGATCATATTCAGCTTGATGCATGTTTAGTAAATCTGGTGTTAGTAGAGTGTACAACAATTGTTTCATTGTTAAGCTGTTGTAGTTCAGGAGCTGATGCAGTTTGGGCGAAATTATGTGGTGTTGTACTGAGCTGTTTCATTGTTAACTAGCACAAACAGTCTTTGGATGGAGGTGTTTAAATTTGAATTCGAACTACATTTAATGAGGATGTGGGGCCATTTTTTTGAATGCTGTTGCTTGCTGGTTGCCGGCTGATTGCGGTGATGTGGGCTAGTTTGAGCACTATGCCGACTATCAGCTCCAGCCGGTTTTAGCCAGCAACTTCACCAGCCGAATGGAGCCATAATCTCCTACTCGATGCCAGTAATTTGGTTCCCGCACACAGGGATGAGGGGACAGACACTACGCTAGATTTACACATCATTGCCGGCATCATCTCTGCCGGATTTGTGAGAACCGGCAGTGATGTACCTTCACTGCCGGTTATGAGCTTGAAAATGAAAAAATGATTGGGGCTAGGCTAAAACCGGCAGTGAAGGACCACATCACTACCGGTTTATGGCTTGAACTGGCAGTGTTTTGGCGGCCACTCATCACTGCCGGTTTAAGCCAAGAGCCGACAGTGATTGTGCTCTATCACTGTCGGTTCTAGCCAAGAACCGACGGTGATAAGTCTACAACACAAAAAGGCTACAACCGTCCTCTCCTTCCTCCTCTCTTTCATCCCGAGAACAGAGGTGCGCGTTTAGACCCTTCCCTCCATTGCTATGTCTGCTCTTCACCATGAAGCTAGTGCTTGGATTTTGAAGAATGGCTTGATCTTTTTGCTTTAAGGTTAGTGACAAACATCCACTCCTTTGATTTTGTTGCTTAATTAGGCTCATTTTGATGGCTATATTGCTTGATTCTCATTCTAGTTTTTTCTCCATTCTAGAGAGCACTTTTTTAATTGGACATTTGTGCAAGGCTCAAATTGTGATGAATCCATCATCCAAAAGGTTGGTGTCTATGAACACATTTAAATTCCTAGCTCATTATTCCATGGTGGTCAAGATCATCATTGTTAGTATGTGATGCTATAATTAGTTCTTAGAAGTAGAGTAGAACAGTTGTTCTTCAATATTGTGCAATAATTGTTTTTACTACAATTTTCAATTTACAGGGCCAGGGCTACCAATTTCAAATTTTCAATAATTAGTGTACAATAATATTTTCCAAAAATGGTACTTTTGAGCTACAATTGTTGTTCATGAAGCTCAATTTCTTATTAATTTTTTATAATTACTATCTCAGTATTTTTTTGTGCAGAGATGGATCGAGAGTGGATGCATCTATCCCGAACGGACAAGCGGTACATGCATAGCGTCAGCCAGTTTATCACCGATGCCAAAGCCCATGCTGGGAATGGGAACCCTATCTTCTACCCATGCAAAGATTGCAAGAATCATATGAACTTTTGTTAAATTGAGTCTATATGATCACACTTGATTACCAGGGGGTTCATGCCAAACTATACGATATGGACTATGCATGGCGAGGTTGGTGTGAATGTTCTGTAGGAAAACGATGATGATGTGGACATGCCTGACGTAGCCATCCATGATGCTGATGAGGAATCCAGTGTCAACACAGAACCTGTGGCCATAGTTAATAATGTGTTTAGGAACACGCTAGCTGACGACACCGAGGATAACGATGGCATTTCTCAGCTGTTACATAATGTAGAGACCGGATGTCTTAGTTAAAGACAGCTGAGAAAGCTAGAGAAAATGAGACAAGATGGCAAAACACCATTGTATAGGAATTGTCCAATGATCAAACTGGAAGCCAACATCATGCTGTTAGAGTTCAAATCGACAAACGGATTGAGCAATAAAGGCTTCGGTCAGTTATTAGGTATAATAAAAAAAATGCTCCTCGAAAAAAATAAGTTACCAGAAAAGACATACTTGGCCAAGCAAATGATCTGCCCCATCGGCCTCGAGGTTGAAAAAATCCACGCGTGTTCCAATGATTGCATATTGTATCGTGGAGAAAAATACAAAGACTTGGACAAGTTCCCCAAGTGTGAAGCTCCACGGTACAAGAAAGGACTGTCAGATGAGGGTACCAAGACCAGAGGAGGTCCTGTAAAGGTCATTTGGTATTTCCCTATAGCTCCCTGGGTGCATAGGCTGTTTGCATGTGCAAAGTCAGCCAAGCTGTTGCGCTGGCATGGCGAAGAGCGTAAGAAAGATATAATGATGAGGCACCCCATCGATGGGCATGACTGGAGGACTATCAATACTATGTTCTATAAGGACATGAGTGGAGAGGTAAGGCACCTTTGGTTTGCTTTGAGCACAGATGGGATGAATCCTTTCGACCAGGTTAGAAGCAATCATAGCACCTGGCTAGTGACGCTCTGTATATACAACCTTCCACCTTGGGTCCGTATGAAGCGGTTGTACATCCAGATGCCACTACTGATCCAAGGGCCAAGATAGCCTGGTAATGACATCGATGTGTTTCTAGAACCAGTGATCGATGAACTAGTGGAGATGTTTGAAAAGGGTGTGCCAGATATTTGGGACGAGTACAAAAAGGAACATGTCACGATCAAGGGAGTACTTATCACTACAATCACCGACCTGTCAGGTCGAGGTTTGTTGTCCGGAGAGAAGACAAAAGGCTATACTGGATGTGTCGAGTGCTTGGACAACACCGATGCGGTAAATCTGCCAAATAACTCAAAGATAGTTTATATGGGACACCATAGGTTCCTACCTAAGGATCACCCTTACCGCAGGAACAAAAAATATTTCAACGGTGCTATTAAGAAACACTTAGCTCCAAAATATCGAGACGGGCCTACGATACTTCGAGAACTCAACAAACTGGAGGTTGTCCTTGGGAAGGGGGACAATACAGTAGCAGTGCCTAATGGGAGCATTTGGAATAAAAAATTGGTTTTCTAGAAACTACCTTACTGGCCATTTCTGAGTGTACGCCACTGTCTTGATCCCATGCACATCACTAAAAACATGTGCACTAACACTCTTAACACTTTGATGGACACCGGGGGGACATCGAAGGATTCACTAGCCACACGCCTGGACATGCAACACTTGGGAATCAGGAAGGAGCTGCATCCTATGGAGCTAGAAAATGGTCAGTTTGAACTTCCAGTTGCATCATGGACATTGAAGAAGGAAGAAAAGCATGTGCTTATTTCTTTCTTCAATGAACTCAAAGTCCCGATGGGCTACTGTGTGAACCCGAAGAGGCTAGTGAACATAAGAGAACTCAAGTTTAACTATGATGAAGGCCCATGACTATCATGTCATTATGACTTAGCTGCTCCCTGTTGCCCTATGTGGTATCCTCCCCCCAAAGGTCCACGCCCCAATCATAAAGCTTTGCTCGTTCTTCAATACGATCTAAAAAAAGGTCATTGATGTATCCACGCTACAGCAGCTGCTGCGGGACATAGCCAAAACTCTCATTAGGCTTGAGATGCATTTCTCACCAACTTACTTTGATATCTCAGTGCATCTGCTCATTCATCTTGTTGACCAAATTAGAGCCCTTGGCCCAATGTACCTGCATCAGATGTTTCCTTTCGAAAGATTGATGAAAGTTTTTAGGAGGTATGTTAGGAACAGATTCAGGTCAGAAGGGGGCATGGTTGAAGGATGGTCAATGAAGGAGGCCATTGAGTTCTGCACATATTATCTAGACATCAAAAGGGTCAGAATTCCAGAATCTCATCATGAGGGAAGACTATGTGGCAAAGGAACGATCGGGGAGAAATCTGTTATAGTAGACGACCCTGTTTCTTTCAGATAGGCACAATTCGCTGTTCTCCAGCAAGCCGAGGGTGTGATGCCATACATTGATGAGCACAGGCAATCGCTGCAAACTCTATATCCGAGCAGGTCACAGGCTTGGCTAGATAAAAAACATAAGGAGGAATTTGTCAGCTGGTTGCGACGTTGCTTGCTTGGAATAAAGTTGGGTAATCAACTGGATGCCTTAGCCAAGGGGCTTTCGAGTACATATCTTAAGTACCAAGGGTATGAGATCAATGGATTCACATTTTACACAAAAAAGTAAGATGGAAAGAGCACATACCAAAATTATGGTGTTCGTTTTGATGCTCACGACGAGAATGGCAACGTGCAGGCGACATACTATGGTTTCATAGAGGAGATATAGGAGCTAGCCTACGGTCCATTGAAGGCAGCTCTTTTTCGCTGCCAGTGGGTCCGGCTCGAGGAAATTAACACTGACAGTGAAGGGTTCACTACCGTTGATCTCACTAAGACCGCATACAGAGACGACCCCTTCGTCCTTGCAAGAGATGTTATGCAAGTCTTCTATGCAAGAGACAACAAGACAAAAAGAAGGCTAAAAGTAGTCCTCGAAGGGAAAAGGAAGATTGTCAGTGTCGATGGAGTGACGGACGAAGAAGACTACAGGGGCTATCAGGAAATACATCCATTCGGGGCGAACATACCCCTACCTATCCTTCAAGATGGTGACGAACCTGCTTACGTACGAATTGATCACAATGAGGCCCTCATTGTTGATGCACCTAAAGATAGTTAGATTATTGTTAACTATGTAATCATTATGCAGATGTTGTATCAGTAATTCGCACTGAATATTTAATTTATATTTTGTGCGCATCTCTACAATTTAATTATTGACTATGTAATCAAATATTAAGATGATGTTCACAAACACTATTATTTGATAATTATAGACCATTAATTAATTATCATAGAATTAAATAATCAAGACACAATTTTTTGTGTTATTTTAGAATATAAACTAACTGCATTATTTCTATTAATAAATAAATAAAGAAAAGCAAACTAACCGAACTCTCTATCCTAGCTCAGCGGTTAAGGCCGCGCACTTTGTACTCTAAGACCCTCGCTCGAATCCTAGGTGGACCAAACTTTTTTGATTTTGCATTTATTATTTAGTAGTGCATTACGATGGGATAAAAGAAAAAAAATAAAACCATTCTAAACGAACTCCCTATCCTAACTCAGCGATTAAGGCCGTGCACTCTCGACCCCGTGACCCGTGCTCGAATCTCAGGCGGGCCAAACTTTTTATATTTTTTTACAAAAGGCTACGATGGCAGGCTCCAAACCGACAGTGTTTTTTTATATTTTTACTAAAAGATGGCGGCAGGGCCCTTCACTGCCGGTTTTGGTTTTAAAACCGACAGTGATAGCTTCTATCACTGTCGGTTTTTAAACTAAAACCGATAGTGATGTGTAGATGCTCCTCACATGCCAACAGTGCTCCCAGGACCACAACAATTGGAACACTGCTCCCACCTACCCCGACAACTTTAGTTCAGAAATAAAAATATATCACGACCGCTAGCCCCTATAAAATGGCCCTCGGCCAGGAGCAAGCCTCTCCATGCATGTTGGTTTCAATCAGGCCTTATCAGCCATGATATAATGTTTTCCTCTCACAACAAACCACAGATATCGTTATGCATCGTAGTCCACAAAAATGATGTACACATATAAGGTCTTTGTTATCGTATATGTAACTTATTTCTATTTTTTTGTAATTTTTTGATGTATTTCATTACTATCTAAATAAATATATCGTTCTTGTTAAAACTTTCCCACTATAGTATCTAAATAAATATATCCTTTATATATATGCACCTTCACTATCGGTTCTATTTAGAAACCGACAGTGATAGCCACCTTCACTGTCGGTTCTATTTAAAAACCGACAGTGATGTCCATGTCCCTCTATATAAAACAAACTGCCGGCCACATATATCGATCCCACCCATCCACGAACTCTCTCAGTCTCATTTCTCATGTTTCACTCTCACTTCTCAAGACATCCACTCTCTCTCTACGTGATTTGGTCATGGCTCCTATATTTTTCAATGGTATTGATATGTTGTCTTCTCCACTATTCTATCTATATTCATTTGATCTATATTTATATTCATATTTCTTTGCATTCTATATTTATATATATTCTTATTACTTACATTCGATCTATATTTAATTATGTTGCCACATTTTACTTGAAAGAATTTTTTTGTGCATATATTTTATGTTCATTTTTTTGCATTTTATCGATAAGGTGGTATGAACAACGGACCTCCCCCACCACAAGAACTAGGTTTCCACCCTAGCAATGAGCCATTCGCTCATAATGTGGCCATTCCACGGCTCCCTATTCCAGCTATTGTATGAAATATTTTCTAACATCTTTTGTTTTTTGATGCTAACAAATAAGTGTAATTAGTTTAATATCATTGTTGCATGCATATATGTCGCAGACTATATCCCCAATAGATTGGCTGCGAACAACACTTAGCTGGTTCTTTATCTCGGACATCGTCGAGAACACGGCATCTAATACAAGTGTTCGGCTATGGACGTGTGAACTCAGTTTTTTCATCCCTGTGAGGGGTTCAAATCATCGGAACCATATCCACGGGACGGGAATACAGAGTCCGGACGTGATAAGCACCCAATTAAGTGCCATGCGTATCTGTTTAGAGGCACTTCGACGTATTTGCTATGATGTGCCAGATTTCTCGCACTTCAAGGCACTTGCTTTGAATGCTGGTGATATCCCTGTCCCGCAAGCAAGCGAATGGTTTGCAAGCTACAACCATGCGGATGTGGTAAAATGGTCACTTATACCTGAGTCATGGTTATTTTTTGTTTATTATTATAATAACATTCTCTAATTTTTTTCCACATGCAGATTGTGCTACAGGACCTTACCTATGTTGTATGTGGCTTGTGGGCCATTCTAGACCAAGCTATGGAGCAACTCGGGTACGATTGGGACTTCTGTAATGGAAACCTCGGCTAGCTCACTATAGAAGGACGCCAGTACTGCATAAGGATTACTAACAGGGACAGTGGTCATTCAGTAAGTTACATCTATGGCCGACCATTCTTTTGGTATTGAGGCACAAGAGAGTGCACTCATACGGGCATTGGACTTCATCGATACAAGCGGATACATAATCCATGACATCAATTACCATATATGGCTATAGAGGCATGTTAGTGTGCGTGACCCGATCGATCCCGACAGTGATTCTGATAGTAATTAATGTTTATTTAGCTAGGTTTTTAAGGTCATAGTTTAATTGGGTTCTAATTTTAATATGTACGGCTTTGTGTGTTTAATTATTGTCATGTATGTAATTCGTGTAACATTTATTGGGCAATTAGAAATATACATTCTGGTGTTGTATTGGTCTCAAAATTATTCTCAGACTTGCACGTGCCACGTGTGAAGGAAACACCAAGTTTTGGATTTTTCGGAGATGGTTTGCTACTTTCTGAGGTTTAATTGAATTTCCGCGTGACGAGATCGTTTAATTATAGGTTAAACTGAGTCTACTCATGAAAAGATCCAGAATGATGCCAAACTTTTACACAGGATCTAATGTGCTCTAGGGATAAGAATTTTGTGGAGGTGGATGAAAAAATCTATTGGGTCCAAGATGAAATTCATCCTCTTTTATCTCATCCAGCACACAGAAAAATATAATTAATAAAAAAATGATTAGAAAAACCTAAGATCCTATGTGGGATCTTAATTTGGGTGTACAAGCTTGCCAAAAAAATTTTAAGCCATTTCGACATAGGCGGAGTATACATGCTTTACAGAGGTATATGTGCCCTTTCATCGAACTATGACTATACACATAGGTTATCAAGGTTTCTGTGGTTTATATGCATTCTGATGTTGTATTGGTCTCAAACTTTTTCTTAAGCTTGCACGTGCCACGTGTGAAGAAAACACCAAGTTTTAGATTTTTCGGAGATGGTTTGCTACTTTCTGAGGTCTAATTGAATTTCCGCGCAACGAGGCCGTTTAATTATAGGTTGAACTGAGTCTACCCACGAAAAGATCTGGAATGGTGCCAAACTTTTACACAGGATCTAATGTACCCTAGGGATAAGAATTTTGTGGAGGTGGATGAAAAAATCTATTGGGTCCAAGATAAAATTCACCCTCTTTTGTCTTATTCAGCACACAGAAAAATATAATTAATAAAAAAATGATTAGAAAAACCTAAGATCCTATGTGGAATCTTAATTTGGGTGTACATGTTTGTCAAAAAAATTTCAAGCCATTTCAACATAGGCGGAGTATACATGCTTCACAGAGGTACATGTGCCCTCTCATCGTACCATGACTATACACATAGGTTATCAATGTTTCTGTGATTCATATGCATTTTGGTGTTGTATTGGTCTCAAACTTTTCTTAGGCTTGCACGTGCCATGTGTGAAGGAAACACCAAGTTTTAGATTTTCCGAAGATGGTTTGCTACTTTCTGAGGTTTAATTGAATTTCCGCGCGACGAGACCGTTTAATTATAGGTTGAACTGAGTCTACCCATGAAAAGATTTGGATTGGTGCCAAACTTTTACACAGGATCTAATGTACCCTACGGATAAGAATTTTATGGAGGTGGATGAAAAAAAACTATTGGGTCCAAGATGAAATTCACCCTCTTTTGTCTCATTCAGCACACAGAAAAATATAATTAATAAAAAATGATTAGAAAAACCTAAGATCCTGTGTGGGATCTTAATTTGGGTGTACAAGCTTGCCAAAAAAATTTTAAGCCATTTTAACATAGGCGGAGTATACATGCTTCACAGAGGTACATGTGCCCTTTCATCGAACCCTGACTATACACATAGGTTATCAATGTTTCTGTGGTTCATATGCATTCCAGTGTTGTATTGGTTTCAAACTTTTTCTTAGGATTGCACGTGCCACGTGTGAAGGAAACACCAAGTTTTGGATTTTCCGGAGATGGTTTGCTACTTTCTGAGGTTTAATTGAATTTCCGCGCGATGAGACTGTTTAATTATAGGTTGAACTGAGTCTACCCACGAAAAGATCCGGAATGATGCCAAACTTTTACACAGGATCTAATGTGCCCTAGGGATAAGAATTTTGTGGAGGTGGATGAAAAAATCTATTGGGTCCAAGATGAAATTCACCCTCTTTTGTCTCATTCAGCACACAGAAAAATATAATTAATAAAAAAATGATTAGAAAAACCTAAGATCCTATGTGAGATCTTAATTTGGGTGTACAAGCTTGTCAAAAAAATTTCAAACCATTTCTACATAGGAATACATATGTTTCTATTTATTCAGTATATAAAAGAATTTGTTAATATATATAAACATCACTGTCGGTTTCAAAAAAACCGGCAGTGATGAGAAAAACCGACAGTGTTGCTTGTTATCACTGTCGGTTTATTTTCAAAATCGACAGTGATATATAAAAAATTAAAAAATAATTGTGCCAACCCTTGGGTTTGAGCTCGGGTCTCGGACTACAGAGTTTAGACACTTAACTACTGCGCTAGTATAGGATGTGTGCTAAGGTTTATTTATTTTATCTTTTTGACCTTTAGACTGCTTAATAAATTATAAAATTAAACCAAAAAAATTGGACCGCCCGGGATTCGAACACGGGTATCGGGGGCTAAGTTGCGGGGTCTTAACCGTTGAGCCAGTAGGAGGTATTCGAAAGAAGTGGAAAAGATAAGTTACATATGCTGTAACCGTTACACGGAAATCACTGCCGGTTTAAAGAATGGCCCGGCAGCGATGTACCACCATCACTGTCGGTTCCTACTTACAACCGGCAGTGATGTACCACCATCACTGTCAGTTTCTAATTAGAACCGGCAGTGATGAGGTCTGGTATAAAAGGCCGCCGCGGGTTGAAATTATCCAAATTTCAACCCCGCGCCAACCATTCCCCGCGCTCCTTTTCTTCGACGCCGACGCCCGTGCACCACCCCACATCGGAGCACCCGTCCACCGCCCCCCGCGCCACCGTTCGTAGCCCCGCGCTCCTATTCTTCGACGCCGAGGCCCATGCACCGCCCCACGCCGAAGCAACCGTCCATCGCCCCCGCGCCACCGTTCCTAGCCCCACGCTCCTCTTCTTTGACGCCGACGCTCGTGCATCGCCCCACGCTGGAGCACACCCCACACCATCCACCGCCTGACACCGGAGCACCGTCGAGGCCTTCAGGAGCACGCGCGGATAGCTGCTTTCTCACCCCCATGGTGAGTGCGTGGCTCACTGCCCGCTAAGTGTTAGATGAAATGCCCCACGGTTGTTGTCTTCCCAATAGCAGTCGATTCCTATTCGATTGAGTTACATGCTGTTACTCCTTGGTTTAGCTATCCTTATATGTACATGCTGTTACATAAACCAGTTAGTTTTTTCTTAAAGAGACTGATTTGTTGAGGACCTAGTAATCATGGCCCTAAACTGTTTAAGAACCATTGGTGTTATTTGCATGTTGTCGCAACAAGTTATTCCCTCGAGTCACAGCTAAGTGACCTTTTGCGCTGTGTGTAGTCTAAGTATTTAAACATTGATCATCAACACCTCTTGACATAGTTAGATTGAATATGTGACAATGATATGAGCATATCTATCTCGAATAGTAGTTGCATAATGTTATGATATCTCTGTACTTTGTAATTATTGCAAGCAATAGAAACTAGCAGTCAAAGGTACACGTTAATGACTGTGGACGTCTTATTTGTCATGGTAGAGAGTGTTCTGTTTGTATAAGAGTTAGATAAGAATTTATGCTCTTACTTAAATAGATTTAGTTTGGAATGTCAAGGATAAAGAACATTAAATAGATTTAGTTTGGCCATATAACTTGAATAATAACTCTTGTTCAGTGAGTTACCATTACCACTTACCACATGCCTAATTTACTTAAATGTATAGGCAACCATGGCATGGTATGTAGTGCATGTTGGTCACATGCCTGAGATTTATTGAACCTGGGAAGATTGCTATGCTCAAGTCAATCGCTACCTTAATAATTTGCACAAAAAATACAACACAGAAGCTAAAGCTTTGAGGGCCTACTATAGTCATCCGGCCTACCATGCAAACCATGGGCAACCGGCCTACTATGATCCAATGAATGCAAACCATGGCCATCTGCTGGCACTGAAGATCGAAGAGAAGCCACCCGCCAGAGATGTGAAGATTAGGAGAATTGCTCCTTGGTCTTGAAAAGATGTCATGCTTTTATTTATGGCTATGGTCATCGCTTTTCTTATTTGGAAGTTGATGTAGGCTTAGTTTCATAGAACAGTAGGTGGACTTTGTTGCATGTGGTCAATCAAATAATGAATTTGTTCTAGGTGAACATATGCTATTATTTGACTTTGTTGTATGTGAACTTATTATTAGACTTTGTATTAAACAAATTATATATATATGAACATATGCTATTAGTAGTTGTCCGCGGCCAAAACTAACCACGATCGTGTCATAGCCATGACTCATCGTCGCCTGTTACCCCGTCGCCGAAGAACAGATCAGCAATAAGAAGCGGCTGATATCGTTGGGGCGGGAGAGCCGCATGATCTGACAAATAGTGACGGTGTCAATCAGGTCGGTGAGAACGAGCAGCCATTTACCCCGTCCTGCCTGCTCGATCTGGGTCAAAATGACCAAGATGGCCAGGTAACTTTGGTATCGTGTCACTATGTAGCCACACATGCTAATCAATTGAGAGGGTCATAGCTTACTTGGTGTCTCTAGCTGGAGCCTCCGCTGGCCGAGGAGCCAGAGGGTTAGGGTAGCAGGAAGACCAGATCCAAGCGAGATGTGTCAAAGATTCTTGTTGGTAGGAATGCACACTGGCACATTACTGAGTTCGATGAATTCAGGGATCCACTCTCACCGCCTATAGCTTTGACCAAATACAAGACTATCCTTGGGTTACTTGTTAGGGACTTCATCCTGATTAAGTACAGGAAGTGGATTGAGAAAGATGATGACCGGTGGAGGGTTCCCGAAAGCGAGAAGGGTTACATATGGGATATCAAGATCCTAGAGTATTTCACTTTCCCTGCCGAGTATGACAGGGAGTTAGTCAAGAAAAAAGCAAAAGAAATCATGGGGACATGCTTTAAGAATTTCAAGGGGACATTGTACAAGAATTTTGTCCTCCAAAATAAAGAGCCAAATTTCGATGGTGGACAGTTTAGCAAGCAGAAGGACTTCTGATAGAATTTCAAGGAATACAGGTTATCCGAGGAGTAGTTAGAACTGAGCAAGAAGAATAAGAAGAATTCACAGAAAGTGATGAATCCTCATCATCTCGGCTCTTGTGGCTACGCCAAAAAGATGCTAGAATTTCAAGCAGAACTTCAAAAGATGGATCGCCTTGCTGAGGAAGGTGTTTAGGTTGAGACCGCCGATTGGGAGCCTAGATCGGTATTATACTGTATGGGGAGAAATGTACGGCACGTCGAGGACGGGAGCTTTAGCTCCTTAAATCAACCCATGAGCGAACTCATCTAGAGGATCTCCCAAGTAACTGAGGAGGTGAGGCAAGGGACTCGCATTTCTAATAGGGAGAAAGACGTGTTCACCCAAGCACTTGGAACCAAGGAGCACCCTGGTCGCACTAGAGGAACCGGTGTTGTTCCTTGAAAACTAGCATTCCCTCAAGAATCTAACACTTACCGGAGCCGCTCGAGGGGTAGAGCGAAACATGAAGCAGAGCATTTGAGGAGACTAAAAGAGATGGAAGACAGAATGGAAACACAGATTGAGGCGACCGTTGAAGCACGAGTCGAGCAAATTTTGCTGTCTAAGGGGTCAGAAGTACCACAAAACCCTACTCCTAGTGCCTTTAGCCCATAGTTTAGGGGTCGCAGCAGCCGCGGATCGACCCCGCTCGACGAAGAAGAGGCGAATGTGCCTCATCTGGTGGACGACATCACTGAACCCATCAATGTTAGGTTGTACATCCATCAGGAATGGACAAAGGACAAGGTGATGCTCGGCCAGGCCTGGCCTATAGGAGACGGGACAATTAATGGCCGCCCAATTCTACTAGGGTATGCTCACATCACCATTGATAGAATACTTGATAAGAAGTATAACAAGATACCCATTGAGCACCCCATAGCGGAAGATAGGCCAAAACTTGGTCAAAACAAGGGCTCTCAAGTCTCCTGGCGCAAGCGCTTCATTAAGCTTGACCATCAATTGTCCTCTGATGATGAGGACGACTGTGAGTCTTCGCCCACCCATGATGATCACTCACCATCTCCCAACAGAGATCACTCCCCTTCTCATCCGGAGCCATCACCCCTGAGAAGGCAGAGGTCTCCTTCTATTCCTCCTCGTCCGACTCCATCTTCATCAGCCCCGAGAAAAGAGACTCCTCCTCCTCCTCCTCCATCTTCATTAGCGTCAGGAAAACAGAATTCTCGTCGTCATCCTCCTCCACATTAGCCCAAAACAAGATCAAGGACATCCTCACAGTCGCAGAAAAGGTCCATGGATTCGATCACTAATGCTCCCAAAGTGGACCAACATAAAAGAAAAAGTTCATTCAGTGGCAGTGTTACCACCTTGATGAAAGACAAATTTACAGCACACATCTCGAAGGAAGATTGTGTTAGTTTCTTCAATCTATGTGCCTCACTGCCTCCGTTTTTGTTGAAGTCCGAATTCGAAAGGCAAACACAGAATAAATACGCTACAACAAGAAACAAAGAAATACATAATAAAGATTTAAGGAACATTATGAAGTTAGTCGAAGACAACCCTAATTTAACCATGGAAGAGGCCGCGAACATCTATTATGATGTACAAGGGACGGGAACACCGGCAATGAAGTATGAAAGGGGCAATCTTTTGGTTCCCGATCATGAGTATAAAAATCTGACAACATATATGCGCCAGTTACATGAATATTACATGGCTAAAGCAACAGAGACGGATGACTTTGATTTTGAGGTTATTATCCATTCGCCACATGTTTTCTAATATCCTGAAGAAGAGAAGTTCGATGTCGAGTGGGAGTGCTTGTTCTAGCTATACCAGAAACGCTCTCTTGATGTTCAATTGTTGACGCTGTGGACTATGTAAGCATCCTACACGCACGATATTACAATTAACTACTCTCTCGAGACATAAATTGTTAACTTTTGAGCACTTCCTATGATTTTATGTAGGTGTATAGCAAAATTTTGCATTCTAAAAAACAAATGGGATTACATAGGCTTCTTGGACCCCATGCGAGTCAATGAGAGGACATGTCTAGGCCTCTATGGATGTGACATGGAAGACCTAAAACAGAGATTGATTGCTATTTTCGACGAATTCACGATGAAGAAGAAAACCCACATACTTCTAGCCTACAACTGCGAGTATGTGTTCTCGGCTTTTAATTTTATGCTTCTTTTTTCGTTAAGATTATTCGATAATTAGGATTATGTGATTGCAGCAACCATTTCGTCTTTATTTGTGTTAATCTTGCCAAAAATCTGCTCGAGGTGTGGGACTCGAAGAAAAAACCATTTCATCGTCTGGATGCACTGGTGGCAGTGCTGAATTAGTAAGCGATCCTAATAACTATTATTTTCTAATCACACATACCGCTTTCTAATGTTTCTCCTTTTAATGTTGCTCAGTGTCCAAAGAAGACATATCGGTGGGACGTCGGTCCCATTCAAGGTTGTCAAAATGGAGGGAAAGTACCTATCACAGCCGGCGGAAAACAATGAATGCGGGTTTTATGTAATGTTGGCAATGCTTTGCTACATCGGCAAAAAAGAAGCCGATAAGTTGGTATGTATAATCTCCATTTCATTTATGTTTGTTAATAATTCAACAAAATGATTTACTGTTCCTCTTTGGATATCATCTTTTTTGAACGACAGCGCAAGAAATTTAAGCACGAAAGGCTGCTAGACATGGAGATCGTCGCACTACAATCGGAGCTAGCAAAATTTATCTTAGCCGAGGTATTGGAAAAAGATGGAGTATTTTTCATTGCACAATCCGTGAAGTACAAGTACCAGGATGGCCCAGAGCGGCTCGCCAGATTATTGTAGGAAGTCCGAGAAGCATGTGTGAAGTCCAAGAATATTTCTTTTTTATTTTAAGGGATCGAGACGTGGATAAGAACATTTGAATTGTAATCGTAACATTTGTAATATTTAATATTGATGAACCTATCGTCTACGTAGCGTATATAAAATGAAACCTGATATCATGAAAAAAATATAAATTAAAATAAATTATAAAATAATAAAATACGAGCGGGCCATCACCACCGGTTAGCAACAAACCGGCAGTGTTGTCGTAACCATCACTGCCGGTTAGAAACAAACCGACAATGTTGTCTTGTTCAACACTGCCGACTTGAACCATGAACCGACACTGATAGTTACAAGAACACTACCGGTTTGATCCATGAACCGACACTAATATTTACTACAACACTGCCGGTTTGATCCATGAATCGACAGTGTAGGCTTGCTCAACACTGCTGGCTTGAGCCAAGAACCGACACTCTTAAAGCAACCGTCACTGTCAGTTGGCACTACAAACCGACAGTGTTGTTCAACTGGACACTGTCGGGCGAATCCAGGAACCGACATTGTTTCCTGTAAATCAGTGTCGGTTTTTAAGGACCGGCAATGATGTCAACCCTCCATCACTGCCGGTATGCCACTGTCGGTTCAGAATCCGGCAGTGAAGTGGATTTTTGAACCGGCAGTGATGTTCAGATCTGGGGTAGTGAGAGTCATTAGCCACTGCTGTATGTCTTTTTGTTCGTTCATAAGGCCTGGCTACTCCTCCCTCTGTCCTAGAAAGAGTGATGTTTTTTACTTTCAGACATTTTATTTGACCATCTGTCTTATTCAGATTTTTTGTATAAATATCATATATTTTGTTATGACTTATTTTATTATTAGAGATACTTTAATAATAATTTATTTATTTATTTATTTTATAATTTATACAAAATTTTTGAATAAGACAAATGGTCAAACACGATGTCTAAAAGTAAAAAAAACGTCACTCTTTTTGGGATGGGGGAGTACAATTTAGGGGCGAAGCCAGGAAGTTATTTTTTTGAATGTTAGGGGAGGCCAGCAGTGTTAAATTTTCAAAAATTATTTGAATTTCAAAAATTTTAGTGGATATTTCACATTTATAGGGGGGCATGGGCCCCTCCTAGCCCCCTCCCTTGTCTCCGCCTCTTCTAGAGTTCAATCGTCTCCAACCTTTCGAGATAAACCGCGCTCTCTTATATGACACAGGCTAGCTCCAGTGTGCTGCATATTTTTTTTATTGTAGAAAAGTGTGCTGCCTATTAATGAGCAACGTAGAGGACACTTCAATTTACTGCTATCGCACGCTTGAAAAGGAGCTGCCTCGTCTCACGCAGTTTTGAGGTGTTTACATGGTTCATAGATGTCACTTTAGACTTGTTTCGACGGGTACAAAATGGCCCTTGTGGCCTACCTCATGGGAAACAAGATGGAGCTTATTAGAGCAGCAACTCTATCAGATTGAGAAAATCCAATCCTCTATATCTATTTAAAAGGGATTGAGAAAACATAGTTTCAGACTATAGGATCGGAGAGAAATGCTCGAGCAAAATAAGAAAAACTTACTCCCTTTACTTTCACGGGACTCACGTGTCAATTGTAGAAAGTCTCCTCTCTTCTCTCTTTCATCTCCTTCGTCCTCTCTCGGTGCCGGCAATCTGAGCGGACCGCACGCCCAGCCGACTTGCACTACTACAAAAAAAATGATTTCAGGAGACAACTCATTTTATTTTTAGGGGTGGACAAAAAAACACCTGAGTCTCCTAAAATACCTTACTATTTTTCAGAGACGGTCTGACTATTTACAGAGACACTCCCGCCTCCTAAAATCAATTAACAGAGGCGGGCCTCTTAATAAGAGGTTTGCCTATGAAAACGAGGGTCATTTCTAGAGGCAAAACTTAAGAGACCCGTCTCTGTTTGATTTAGAGTTACCGTCGATCATAGGAATGTGGAGGATGTGTTGAGAGAGGGTGGAAAAGTTCAGCATTTATATGCGGAGCCATAATTATACAAACACGAGTGTTCTAATTCGGAGTGATTTTAATTGTAATATATACATTATCAATCGATTACTCTCTATCACTACCCATTAATAAGGGGCTATACCTGGTAGTGATATCTTTCTGTCGTTGCCGGGTCCGAAAGCAGCAATGGTAGGCCTCATCATTGTCGATTGCTCTCTATCAGACTCGATTCGAGCAGTTATGCCGCATTTAGACCGGACAATGATCAGCCTGTTCGCTTGGTCGTAAACAATCGTAAATTTTCAGCCAAAACAGTATTTTTCTCTCACACCAAACCAGCCAGCATCGTTTCAGCCCGAGCCTGGATATCCAATATCCATGGATGGCAGTATCATATCGGAACTTATATAACAAATAAATTAGGCACAGTTTCGGTGGACTTTTAACCTGTCTAGTGTGTACCTAGCCAATAATATTTAGCCTGTTCGCTTGCTCGTAAACGATAATTTTCAGCCAGAAACAATGTTTTTCTCTCACACCAAACCAGCCAGCAGTAAATAATCCACGATCGTTTACGACCTCCCGAACAGGCTGATTGATGGTAAGGCCGGCCCCAATCATCGCCGTCGTCGTCGTCACAAACCCGTGCGTGCCACGACCGGAATCGCAGAAGCCCCTGAGCCCGCGCACTTGCATTGCCTGGGCCGGCTCTGAAGTGTCCTGACCGCTGCCAGTGTCGTTTGTGGTGTACCGGCCGGCAGATAGCTAGCTCCAAAAGCCTCATGGCTACAAGCTAGCTATGTCTTGCGCGAGCATCGCTAGCACGGCCGTCTGCACCGGTGAGCAACTAGTGCTGCAACGCAATTAGGCCCGGTTTAGATTGAGGTTAGGAATCAGTATTTGACACTGTAGCACTTTCGTTTGTATTTGATAATTATTGTCCAATCATGGCTTAACTAGGCTTAAAAGATTCGTCTCGTAATTTACAATCAAACTGTGTAATTAGTTATTTTTTTATCTACATTTAATACTCCATGCATGTGTCTAAAGATTTGATGTAATAAAGAGAGAGTGAAAAAACTTACGATCTAAACAAGACCTTAGTACGCTTCATGTGTTCTAGCTAGGCCTGCAGGCTGCAGCTGAGCGAATGTCACATCGCTCTAGCTATATAGCGCATGACGATGTGTACGTGCGCGCTGTCACCACCTCCGTCCTAAACCTAGCTAATCTCTCTAGGTTTTGCAAGATCTAAGTGTAAATCGTCTGGTACAAGTATAACCGGTTAATTAGCCGACTAGTTTTCACGTACATAAATCCAGTACAGATGATAGTAAATTGTACATGTCACATGGAGAGTACATATATATAGGTCAATACATACATATACGTCCGGCTGCATGCATGTACGTACGTTCATTCATGCATGCATGTCCCGGGTCCGATTCATGCATGGGCCGGGGGTAATTAATCCTGTATATCTGTATGTACATCGGTGATGCATGGTCCTCGATCCAAACCAGTTTTTTTTTTTTTTTTTTTTTTTTTTTTTTTTTTTTTTTGAAGAAGAAAGGGCAAGGAGCCCCTACTGGAAACTTAAATTAAACCAAGGAACCAAGTACAAAACAAAGGGGAAAAAACACAAAGGGAAGGAGCAGCCTCTATGAGGACTAAACTAGGGAACATCCAAACCAGTGTTTTACTATACGTACATCGGTACATGCATATACATACATGATCCAATGCAAAAAAACCTGGTACAGTGCATCTGCTACTACTCTGACAGGTGCATTGCAGTGCATGCATATGCATATCAGCATATGTATGTATCTTCTCTGCAATAAGACACTTGGAAGGTACATCTATACCTGTCAATCTATCTATCTATCTATCCTGCTGCATATTGATCGCAAACAGCTAGCCGTATATGCCAAAAGTTGATCGCTGAGTAACTGTGCTCATTGGCGATTGAGGAGCAGTGCTTGGGCATGTCGTTTTTCTACAATAATGGGACAAATAGATACACCATGCATACATTCATGCGTTGATCACTTGATTGGCTGCATGCTTCTCTTTTTCTTTACTTCTGACGACGCACGTCGTCTGACGAGATCGACCCAATGGACACATGCATAAATTCATCAGAAGCATCAGCCTTATTTTGCCCAGAGTAATTAATCGATGGATCTATCGATCGATACAGCGCATGCAGCCTGCAATGACCGAATGATGTGCTCGCGTGGCATGCACTTGCAGACATATAATGCGCGCAGAGATGCATGCATTGCAGTCATCACGCAGAACAGTGGATGCATGGCGGTCGACGATGAATAAAGCTGCAGCTTCAAACAAGCTGCTACTAGTCAAGATGCATGCGACACGATCGAAGAGAGTGCTGAGTGCTGAACTGCTGATAAGATCAATCTTCAGCCTGTTCATTGGGCTCAAACGATGACGATGCTGGCTGGTTTGGTGTGAGAGAAAAATATTATAGGCTGGCGAAATCTGCTGCTGCTCAGCGCTTCAATGCTCGCTCGTTCCGCCTGATTACAAACAGCGCGTAGGAACGTCCGGCGGGCCTTGGCTCCTGTCCGGTCGAATCCATCGATCTGATATGTTGACGACTGACGAGCCAACAATGCTCAATTGCATAAAAAATATGCTATTTGTTATATAGAGTAAAACATTCTTGCGGGTTCAGGTGGTGTCATCCACATCATAAATTTCCATTTTTTTTTATTTTTGGTCACTAAGCTTATCATTGGTCACTAAGTAGCTTTTCATAGCACGTTCTCTCTCTCATGAAGCTATTGGTGAAGTTGTTTTGTCAAATAGTATTTACAAAACAGCTCAGCTTCAGCTACAAAGCTGCCCATAAAGCTGTTTTCAAACAAATAGCTTCACTAGTGAAGCTGAGCTGTGCCAAACAGGGTTATTATTGTAAGAATAACTAACAGTCAAAATGGACGCTTGCAAAGACTTTCCGAAATGATTAGCAAAAAAAGAATAACTAACAGTCAAAATGGACGCTTGCAAAGACTTTCCGAAATGATTAGCAAAAAAAAAAAGACTTTTCCAAATGCTTGTCTTTACTACTCCTAGTGGTAGCTACATGGTGATGATATGTAAATACTGGATAAGGTTTTAGGAGCTGGTGCAAATGAGGGTACTCTATAGTAAGGGTTGTAGCTAAATCCTTGTAGCGCAATTAATCGATAACCTTTCAATTATCTTGTCAACGACTGAAACCTCCACAATGTCATGCTAGCGCGTGGCGAACCCTACTGAAAGCTTAAAAACGCACAATCTCATCAGCGCTTTAAGTTTCACCCAGGCTTCAATTGAGCGTGGGAGAACATATGCATATATTTGGTAGTGAAATATAAAGATGCCGAGCGTTTTTTTATTTGCCGAGTACAATTCATCGGGCACTCGGCAAAGAACTAATTTGCCGAGTGTAGTGAAGAAGACACTCGGCATACATATTACACTCGGTAAAAAAACACGATTTGCCGAGTGTAGAATAGAAGACACTCGGCAAAATATTATCACATGACCGGCAGGTGCGACGGCTGTCTGACGGCGTGCTCGTTGTTAGCAAAAGTGCAACTTTGCCGAGTGTTTTTCCCCAACACTCGGCAAAATTATAAGTTTGCCGAGTGTTTCTCTCTAGCACTCGGCAAAATTATAAGTTTGCCGAGTGTTTTTCCCCAGCACTCGGCAAAGCTAAAACTTTTTTTTTCTCTCCTGCCCTCCAAACTTTTCCTACCATCCACATACAACATGTGTTACTACATGTTAAAATTTGGTATATTTCTGGATCTATTTGATATATTTAATTAATTTATTACGTTTAGAGGAATTTTTGGTATAAGTCAAATTTGAACTACAAGTGATTCAAATAATGGAATAAAATGAGTGGAAAAAATGATATTCATGTTATTGAGTCCATTTTGAGGCCTTGCCCGGGAAATGAAAGGAAATTTTGAACATCTTGTTCATGAAACCCGACCACGAACGTGTGGTCGAATGGTTTTTAAATTCTAAAAAAAGCAAACGAACTCTGAAAATCATGAGACTTGTCAAGATCTCGTGATATCATACGTGGAGGCTGTGGTACAAAATTGAGAAGGTTTCAGACAATCTATCACGTACGATGTTTACAAATCGATGTATCTCAGAAGAAGAATCGTAGCGTTGAGAAGGATTTGGTAATATTTGGAGTCAAAGTGACGGTCGAATTGGGGTTTGACTTCACAACTTTTTGTATAGGCAATAGAGAACATAGATTGATTCATGTGTAATTTTGGTAATTTTTTGGATCCGTTCGATAATCTTAATTTGTTAAGTGCAATTATAGAATTTTAATTGATATACATTGAATTTGAGCGACAAACTGCATGAAATAATAACTTTTTTTTCACTTCTGGCCTTGAAACTTTTTCTACACTCTACATACAACATGTGGTACTCCATGTTGAGATTTGGTATATTATAATTGAATAATATTGGTAGAAAAATCAATTGAAAAAATCAGATGAAAAAAGTGGGTTTGTCGAGTGCCCCTAATCTAGCACTCGACAAAGATGGGTTTGACGAGTGTCAAATCTAGGACACTTGGCAAACATCTTTAGGGGCCCCACACATACACAGTTTAGGTATTGAAAATTAAAAAAACACAAAACGGGGGTTTGCCGAGTGCTAGATCGCGGGCACTCGACAAACCTCCCTCTAACCACAGTAAAAACTTAACACCCGTAACCGCACACACACCCAATCTCGCCCGTGCCCGCCCACACCGTCGCCTGGCCCCGTCGCTGGTCCCGCGCCCGCCCACACTGCCGGCTGGCCCCGCCACTGGTCCCATGCCCGCCCACACTGCCGGCCAGCCCCGTGCGCCTGCCCACACCGCCTCCACACCAGCCTCCCGCACGCCACACACTGTTTCATCGAATCGGAGAGAAAAAAACGCGCCACCGTCATTGGTCCCTGCGAGTGAGCCGCTCCCTGTGGACTACCCGCCGCCCTCGGCCGGCCTCTGGTCGCCCTCGACGGTAGCCGCCTCCAGTCTCCCTCTGCGCCGGGCTGCTGCTGCTCTGCTCCCACCGACCATGCCCCTCCGCACTAGGTTGCTGCTCTGCTCTCGACGACCGCTATCCTTCCCGCTCCTCTCCTCATAGTGGAGGGTAAGCACGTCGATCTGCCATCCCCTGCTCCTCTCTCCTCTGCTCACTACCTCCTCCCTCTCTAGATTGTTTATTAGAATGTTTGGTTGCTTTGTCTAAAACTTGGAGTGCTAGTGTTGACATGTTTAGCTGATTGCATCTATCTGTATTGCCTCAATGTTATTAGCTTATGACTGCATCTATCTGCATTAGCTGAACATGGGAGCCTATGACTGCATCTATCTGTAAATTTTAATGAGACTCGATTATGTGATAACTAACTGTAAATTTACCAGCATTATATATGTATGTTCGTTCAGTCATTCATTCAGTCATATACAAAAATAAAAGCAGCACTATAGTACCAGTCAGCTTAGTTCAGTGTAATTGATCAGTTCCGTCATGAAGATGCATTTTCTTGTCGCAAAGTCTTGAAGTTAAGAACAAGCTCCTATTGTGATCATCGTAGCATGTGTATGTGGTTGTCGTCCATCGTGCCATTGGTTTGATGTGTATGTGGTTGTCGTTCATCATGCCGTTGGTTTGTTGCAGGTTTTGGTTACCTCACCGTGCAAGGAAGGTGCTGCCAAAATTTACAATTGACACTATTATATTCATTTGTTGCAGGAGAGGCTATTGCTAGGATTATTCCCACCGTCCTCGACTCGTCACTTTGCAGGACAGCAAGGTGAGGCATCCTACAACCCTCTTTTCATATCATGTTCGTATATCACGTAACTTAGCTAGGCGTCTCCCGTTCGAAAGAGATACGGTTGGAAATATGTAGATCTTTGCATATCTATAACCGTATCTGTTTCGAATTGTCCATGTTTTTTGGACAGCTCGAGGATGTGTAGACGGAGTTAGTTTCCATACTCTACTTGGATCCGAGATAGAGTTCCAGCAGCATCTCCCTGTTGTTCTCCGAATACACAATCTCCCAGCCAGGACATGTATTTGGAGAACAGCGGGGAGGTGCTACCGAAATTCTATCTCGGATAGAAGTAGAGAATGGAAACTAACCCCATCTACACATCCTCGGGTGGGATTAGGACCTATCTTCACCTATTAGACAGTATAGGAACCTGTAGATGTAATTGATTTTTATATTACTTGGTGATATGTTAGAGGATGGATGACCATGAGTGGATATACACGGGCCACTCTACTCAGGGTTCGATGACCGATGAATGGATTGCGAAGACCAATGCTTTCTTGGAACTAGCATTTGTAAGGGTTAAAGGAGCACGTGGCACTTGGTGTCCCTACAACATTTATGCAAACAAGCGTCGACAAACAAAGGTGGTCATGGGTAAACATCTTTGCAAGAATGGATTTACGGCAGACTATACCCAGTGGATCTACCATGGTGAATCCGATCATGTGAGAGATGAGGTCATGAGACAACGCATCGAGGATTATGATGCTGATGCCAGGGTAGGAGACATGTTAAATGACTATCATGAAGCACACTTCGATGAAGGACATAGGGAGGAGGAGCTAGAGCCAACCACAAAGGTGTATTACGATATGTTGTCTGCGGCACAAAAACCCCTTCGTGGGCATGCCAAGGTTTCTCAACTAGATGCCATTGCACACCTAATGGCTGTAAAGTCCCAATTTAGCTTGAGTCGAGAAGCCTTCGATGTTATGCTGACAATTGTTGGTAGTCTGCTCCCGGATGGTCACATCCTGCCAAAGAGCATGTATGAGGCACAGAAACTCCTTCGTGCACTTAAGATGCCATATGAGCAGATACATGCTTGTCTGAAGGGATGCATCTTATTTAGGAAAGAACATGCGGAAGCAGAGTACTATGTGGAGTGTAAATTGTCTAGGTTCCTAGAGGTAGACTTTGGTGATGGTCAGAAGAGGCAGCTCGCCATCCCCATGAAGATCCTACGGTATCTTCCATTCATACCGAGGATCCAACGACTTTATATGAATGAGGAATCTACAAAACAGATGACATGGCACAAATACGGACATCGATACAATCCTGAGAAGCTGGTGCATCCATCCGATGGTGAAGCATGGATAAGGTTTGATATGATTCATCATGAGAAAGCTCTAGAGGCTCGTAATGTACATGTTGCGCTGGCAATAGATGGGTTCAATCCTTATGGAATGGTGGCTGCCTCATACACTTGTTGGCCCATGTTCGTTATCCCTCTCAATCTCCCCCCTGGCGTCCTTTTTCAAGGACAGAACATATTCTTGTCGTTGATAATTCTTAAACACCTAGGGAATAATATGAGTGTGTACATGGAGCCTTTGATTGATTATTTGATACGTGCTTGGGAGGAAGGGGTATGGACATATGACCGAGCTACAAAGACAAACTTCAAAATGTATGTTTGGTACCAGTACTCACTGCATGACTATCTAGCATATGGGATATTCTACGGCTGGTGTGTTCATGGGAAGTTCCCATGCCCAGTATGCAAGGCGTCTCTAATGTTCATTTGGTTGATAAAGGGTGGCAAGTATTCTTTGTTCGACAAACATCGACAATTCCTCCCTCTTGACCATCCATTCAGACGAGACATCAAGAACTTTACGAAAGATGTAGTAGTTGAAGGTCCTGCACCCTAGATGATGATTGGTGCCATGGTTCATGCCCAGTTAGACGCTCTCGAGGTCAATGACCAAGGAGATCATTTTCTAGGATATGGCGAGGAACATGCATGGACTCACAAGTCGTGCTTGTGGAACCTCCCCTATTTTGATGACCTTCTACTTCCACATAACATTGATGTAATGCACACTGAAAAGAATATCACCGAGGCAATTTTTGGTACAATCATGGACATTCCTGATAAGACAAAGGATAATGTTAAGGCTAGAGTGGATCAGGCGAGGTTATGCAATAGACCAAAGCTAGACATGGCGCCTCCCGGAGACGGGAAGTCATGGAGAAAGCCTAAGGCCGATTTTGTTCTGATGAGGGCCCAAAGGAGGGAAGTACTAGATTGGTTCCAAATGTTAATATTCCCTGATGGGTATGCAGTGAATCTGAAGAGGGGAGTGAACTTAGCTACTATGCGAATCAACGGGCTCAAGAGTTATGACTACCACATATGGCTTGAGCGGCTACTGCCGGTGATGGTTCGAGGCTATGTCCCTGAGCATGTCTCGATAGTGCTAGTGGAGTTGAGCAATTTCTTCTACCAGCTTTGTGCTAAGGAGTTATCTCATACCGTGGTTGCAGACATAAAAAAATGATGCATGTGTTGCTCTGTAAGTTGGAGAAGATCTTTCCACCTGGCTTCTTCAATCCGATGCAGCATTTGATTTTGCACCTCCCGTATGAGGCACGAATGGGGAGGCCTATGTAGGGCTGTTGGTGCTATTCAATTGAGAGATTTCAAAAGTTTCTTCGAACTAAACATAAAAATAAATGCAAAATTGAAGCATCCATAGCAAAGGCATACATTTTGGAGGAGGTGTCAAACTTCACAACAAAATACTAGGTTGACAATCTTCCTAGGGTGCATAATCCACTTCCTCGTTACAATGCTGACGAAGATGAATCGAACCTTAGCATTTTCTGAGGGCAACTAGGAAGTGCAAGTGGTGCGACTAACAAGAACTTGAAACATGAAGAGTGGCGCACTATTATGCTATATGTGTTGACCAACCTATCCGAAGTGGAGCCATACATGTTGTAAGTTCTTAACAAACTTTTTCTCAAGTAGTCACAATTCTGTGTCCAACTCCCTTGTTTCTCGTTGGTACAGGGAATTTTATGAACGATTCTGGCGAGAATCAAGGGAACCTACCCCGTAGGAAACTTTGACCCTTCTTAGAGAGGGTGCGGAAAATGGAATGCCCGATTTCATTTCTTGGTTCAAACAGAAGGTACTGTCCATTTTACCTCGTACTTAGTTTGACATTGCAAGTTACTCGTATGTGCGACTAATATAATGAACTACCCTGCTTGAACTTGTAGGGACAAACCGATGCGTCTATGAGTGCCGAGTTGAGACAGGTTGCCGATGGTTGTGCCTATAGGGTCAGGTCATTTACTGGTTATGCCGTGAATGGATATCGCTTTCACACAACAAGCCATGAGCAGAGTCGGCCCAATCGAAGAACCACAAATACTGGAGTTTTTATGCAAGGCTTAGATGGGGTTGAGTATTACGGAAGAATTGAAGAAATATATGAACTCATGTTTCATGGTTGCAAACCTCTTAATCCCGTTATATTCAAATGCCATTGGTTTGATCCTAAAGTAGTGAGGCGGACCCCTAATCTTGGGCTAGTCAAAATTCGACAATGATCCGTCTTACTAGGAGACAATGTCTATATTGTGGCTCAATAGGCACACAAGTTTATTATCTCTCATACCCGTGCCAAACTGTAGACCGTCTTAAGGGTTGGGATGTTGTGTACAAGGTATCGCCACACGGTAAACTACCTGTCCCAAACAATCAAGATTACAACATAGACCCCAACACATATGACGAAGAGTTCTTTCAAGAAGATGGGCTCGAAGGGAGTTTTGAGATAGACTTAACCAAAGCTCGGGGAATGGAAGTAGACAATGAAAGTGGTGCTGACGAGGACGCCGGTGACGAGGTTCAGAATGTGAAGGACTTAGAATTACTTCAGTAATTACATCTAAGCAACGACGGTGATGATGACATTCCTCCTTCAGAGCATGGGGATGATTATATCGACATGCATGATAGTGATGATGAGATCTATGATCCAGCTAATCCCGATGATGATGATTATTTCTAATACATGTATGATCCGTGCTAATTGATTTATTATTTGTCATACCATGTTATTTTCTAAGTATGTTTTATTTATTTTGCATCTATTTTCATGTGTTATCTGTGCTAATTGGTTTACTTTTTTTAATTATAGCTGATTGAACAATGGTGGGCGGTATGAGGAGGATAACCTATGATCCACGTGGAATTTCTTAGAGAGAGGATCCCTAAAAGGATGGCAAGAACCATGAGCCTGACCTTGGAACAATACATGAAGGTAAATATAAAATATTAATACTTATTTTTTCTAAGATTAATTGCGCTTAATTTCATCTTCTTATATGTCATATACTTGATGACATAGGTGCCTCCGCGTTGGTGCACCTATGATCTGCAGTGTTGGTCCTGGATGGTGGAAAGGTGGTGCGACCCTGCGTGGCAGGAGAATCACAACGCTTGCCGAGAGCGGCGTTTGCTGATGCTGGGTCCAACACACCATCAAGGCAACCTCAACCTCTCAGAATACGCTGCTAGATGGGTACATGAATTTATTTCTTTATTCTAAGGCTCAACTATGCATAATTTATAATCATATTGCTTTTTTTTTGCAGTCGGTGTCACATGGTGGCTAGTCCTGCACCCAGTTCATGGCATATGCTTTGGCCCACAAGGGGAAGGCGACGTCCGACGTCGCCTACAACCCGGAGGACCCGCCCTCGACGTATAACAATGAGTCCGTCCACAGCCATCTCGAAGGATACACAACGATGGCAAGGCAGGTCCGTGGCCCAGAGTACGATCCGAGCGCCCATGACCTTGATGGAGAATTGGTCATGAGGGCGGGAGGAGGCAAGAAGCATGGCCAGTTCTGGATTGGTGATGGCACCATCGACACGGCTAGTACTCCCACTCTCTCCCAGATTCGAGCATGGAGCACGAGTTCCAGTCCGGCGATACGCCCATGGTCGGACTCTACACGGTTCCAGATGAACGCACTCCAAGTTATTTCTGTTTTATTCGTCGTTCATTGATTTTTACATACTTTTGTATTGCATTGTAACATTGGGATGAAATATTGTAGGCTCAGCTAGAACAAGAAATGAGGCACCGAGAGGAGCTAGAGGCGAAGATGGAGGCAGAGATGGTGGCAGAGCGGTAGAGGATGGAGCTACAGATGTTTGAATATATGAGGGGTGTTTATGCTGCAATCGATCAACCTCCACCACCGTTTCCAGCCCCTCCTCCTCCTGCTCTAAATACTATTTCAGGCCATGTGAGTCACTTTACAACCTTATAATTTAGTTTATGCAGAATTAATCTTACTTTGCATCCTTTGAAAGAGAGTAAAGTTATTCAAAATGTCATCTAGAGATTGTCAGTTATTTAAAGTTATTCAAAATGGCATCCTTTGATTAAGACTCTTGACCTTTTTGATTAAGACTCAACAGCTAGAAGTCAAAAATAAATTTATATTCTGTATCTGACCCTTGTCTTGAAGGCAAGGTGCTAGGTTACACAGTGTAACTTACACCTTAGTACTAGTCTAATAGATAACAAGTATGAAAAGCAACATCTAAATAGAATGGACAATTATTACCTTAGAAAACAGTTGGGGCTGAAAATGGTATGGTTCTTCACCACGGACTTCGATGGATACACTTAACTAAAATGCAAAACAAGATCAGTGAATACAGTAAAAAAGACAAGAGAACTATAATAATAATAATATGAGCAGAACACTCCATCTTGAAAGGATCAAGATGCCCAAGAGGGAGGGTGAATTGGGCTAATTCTAAATTTCTTTGCAATAATTAAACCCTATGGTTAGCCCAACTTCACCCCTTATGCCTAGAAAGTGTTTCTAATATTCTACCGCACAAAAAGTCTTGCAACCTGAGTTCCAATCCTACTCTAACATGGCAATTCTATGAATGTGAAGACAAGAATTGAATTGCTCAAAGTAAATGCTCAAAGTAGAGAGAGAAGGAGGAACACGGCGATGTTTTGCCAAGGTATCGGAGAGTCGCCACTCCCCACTAGTTCTCGTTGGAGCACCCGCGCAAGGGTGTACCTACCCCTTGATCCGTGCAAGGCTCGAGTGCTCTCTAAGGGTTGATTCTTTGACACTCCATCACGGTGAATCACCCACAACCGCTCACAACTTGAGTTGGGTCATCCATAAGCTCCACCGGATGATCACCAAGCCATCTAGGTGATGGCGATCACCAAGAGTAACAAGCATGAACTCTCACTTGACCACGACAAGCCTAATGAGAAGGGTGGATGCACACTTTGCTACTCTTGCTTTCACTAATGAGGGCTCTCTTTGGGATTCTCAAATCTCAATCATCTCACTAGGACCTTGCTCTTCTTAGCACTCTCAAGGGTGTTTCTCAGCTGTTGGAATGAGCAAAAGTACCCCCTCACATGAATGGAGGAAGTATTTATACACCCATATTCAAAATGAACCGTTATGTGCCTCTGCGGGGTGATCGGATGCTCTGGTCAGTTCTCCCCAAAACCTAGTGTTTAAGTTGTGACTGGACGCTGGACAGCGTCCTGTTAGCACTGACCGGACGTGTCTGGTCACGATTTTCCCTCTCTGGAACCTTACTGGAGTCGACCAGACGCTGGCACCCAGCGTTCGGTCACTCACCTCTCAGTGTCCGGTCACGCCAAATGATTTCACCTTGATCAAATAAACTGACCGTACTCTGCGCCAGCGTCCAGTCACACCGGAACCAGCGTCTGGTCAGCATTTGACCCTCCATTCACTTCCAACTCTCGATCATATGTGAATGAAGTTTGCTCCAATTGATCTAAGGGTTGTTTTGGAGCTACCTAGTGCTAGATTTAGCAAGTGTGCACCACACCTAACCCACTAGACTCCTCTAGTTCAAGCTACCCATCCGTAACCCCCTTAATAGTATGGCCAAAGGAAAAACAAAGTTCTAAACTACTCTAAGTGTCTCTTCAACTCCAAACGCCACTTAGAACTAGTCCATCCTTAACCTTGTCGTCCATCCTTTGAAAACAGAAATGATTTCCATCATAGGGGTATGACAACCATGATTGCCCAATCAATCTCCATTACCATGACCTAACTTAACTGCCTCTGCAAAACACACATTAGTCATAGTAATTACGTATTGTCATTAATCACCGAAACCCAACTAGGGGCTTAGATGCTTTCAATCTCCCCATTTTTGGTGATTGATGATAACACAACCTCGAGTATGTGAAAGAGATGAGGTTTTTAAAATGCTTGGTTCATATATGCTTTTGTCAATAAGAACAAAAGAGTTAGGCAAGCTTATATGACCCAAGCCAACATGATGTACTCAAAAGATATGAAATAAGCATGAGTACAAGTAATAAAGCTCATTTGCATTGGAGTAAAATGCGGAAGCAAAGCAAATGACCATAACACAAGTGATTTGACACAAAAATAATTCAAAGTAGAGAGCACACATGTCACATATCACATAACTATCACAATCACGTAGATATCACTATCACATAAATATAGTTTGATGCATGAAAGTAAACACATGAATGCATAATAGTGTATCACACATAAAAACCAAATATAGTAGATAAGCTAAACTCCCCCTAGATAAGTTGCTCCCCCTAAGTCTAACATACTCGACCCCTCTCCCCCTTTGGCGTCAAACACCAAAACCTAAGGGTCGATCGATGGGGCTACAGTGGACGAGTCGGGCGCTAAGGTACGAGGAGCGAGCTGGAACTATGTGCAATCATCATCTGATCCTAAGATCTGAGCTGTCTAACCCTCTATAGCTGGAAGCGATGCTGAGGCAGTCTAGGTCAGATCAGGAACTGGTGCGGCATGAGACTCTACAAGTATGACTATAACAGGCGGCTCTAATGATGCAACATAAGAAGGGAGTGTCTCTGTAGTCCCGGTAATAGGTGCAACTGTGGAAGGACCTAGGACATGTAGATATGGCGAAGTAGGCTGCCTTGTCAACTCACTGAATGTGACACCAAGGCTCCTAGAAACTATAGTATCTGGCACTAGTAGCGAGGAAGTCTGAGCCGGTGTGAAGCCCGTCTGAAGAGGTGTGAACTGCGGGGCTGGCACTGATGAGGCAAACCACTAGGACACCTACTCTATAGGAGAAGGAAACTATGCTGGTGGCTATCCCTGACTCTGAAGCTCACTGGGCTGTACAACTGGAGTCATAGAAGTGGTGGCAGGCTGGCCGATCTAGGGTGAAGGCTGTGGCAGTGGAGCCCCAATAGCTGTCACAACATGTTGCATAAATCCAAGGAGCTACTGCTGCATGAGGAGCTGCTGCTGATGCATGGCCTGCTGCTGCTACTATATAGCCTGCTGCTGCTGCTATATAGCCTGCTGCTGTCACTGGAACTCATCCTACCTAGTCTGGAACTATGCAAATGTAGCAGCGGTCTCCTAGGCCTGGCGAGCCTAATCCTGCCTCATCCGGTCAAGGATAGCAAATAGAGTGGGTTCTGTCTATGGTGCAGGTGGAGCTAAGCTGGAGCTGTCGGCCTCATGATCATGTCATCGTGGAGGCATCTGAGGGATAGCCTGGTAGTCATCATCTGAGCTATCACTAGGGTTGCTCTCGACCATCCCCTCCTGCTAAGCATCAAGCTCCTCCTCCTCTGTAGCTGCTATGCCCCTGATGGTCTCATCTTGCTGGGCTATAGTCTCTAGCACCTCTAGGCGATGGTGTGACTGGCTAGGTGTCCTCCCTGCACTATGGTGGAGCATCTGAGTCATGTTGTATGCAGGGAACTCTGTAGTAGCACCACTATACTCTACCAGCATCTCAGGTGCCTCACAGTAACTATCTTGTGTATTAGAAAAGTAATCCAGTGGACATAGGGCAACTGTCGGTGACCTCTGAACCCCTCTACAATAGTATCCTCCATCTTTGATAGAAGGAGATCCTAAATGTCAAATACAGTCTACTGCATCAGAGAGTTCAAAAGCCACAGCTGAAAGCGAGTCAATCCCTCGTGACATCCCATCCTTGGAAGTAGTGTCCCCCTTATGATAGCATTAAGCACTCTAGCTGTAGGAGTGAGGTCTCTGGGTGTCCTGCTCGACCCCTCACCGAAAGGCTCTGTGAAGCATTGGTGGACTAGATCTGTAGCGGGTATAAGACCATCGTGAGGGCGTCTGGGAGGCTCTGTCTGGCCATAGTACACCTCATGTAGCTGAATGGGCTGCTCCTAAAGCCTGAATATCTCTCTGACCCTGAAGCAAGCTCATCAGCCTATAATCTCTGCCTCTGAATGCGAAGTGTATAAATCTGTGTTGTGGGTCAATCCAAAGTATAGCATAGAACTCATGAACCCAAGATGGAACATATAAGCCTATCCGTTCGAGAAAGTCTGTCAGCCCTGGCAAATAAGATAGATAAGGGTGAATATGCTCTCTAGTTGCTACTACAATGGACTCGATGTTGCACACCCTCTGAGACCTAAATACAGCTCCACTGTTAAGATATGGATTATAAAAATCTTTCTACAGTGGTGTGTAGAAGCCCTCTGATGCACGCTCATCCCTCCTAGATGGGAACCAGTTCTCAAATGAAACAAACCTGAGCTGCTGCACCTGCTTGGCCATGGTGGCCCCCCAAATCCAAGTGAGTCACTAGAGGCAGACCTTATGGTCTAGGTGGCGGATGAGAACCCCTCCGCTATGTCTCTGCCCTTGGTGTCACCAAGGTACGGGTATGACCAGAGCGGCGTAACTGTGGCTGAGGGGCCTACTTTGTCTCCTCTGCCTGCTCTCCCTCCTGAGCATGCTCTGCTGGCTGTGGATCCTGCTATGACTCCCCCTGAGGCTAACTCTCATCAATAGCGACACACCATCCTCCAACCATGGCTGTCCTAGCTAGACCACCATGACGATGCTCAATCTCCTAGATAGCGACCCTCTGAGCTGGAGAAGCTGCTCTGCAATCACTACACCACTCCTAGCACCTCCTACCTCTGCACGCTCTGCAGCGGCTGCAACTGCGGCTGCTCTAGCTGTATCAGCATCTGGATACTTGCGCTTCTTCATTGCAAGCTTCTTCATCGCCATGCCTTTTGCATTAGTAGGCAAGCGAGGCAGATGCCTCAGATCCTCATCACCTGGACCACCACTGACATTCTTGACATAGGCCATCTAAAACAAAATACTGCCTTTGACAAAGATCAACTGCCAACTATCACTTCCGAGGCTTGGCCTCGATCCGTACTCGTGAGCTTGGTCCTGAGTTGCCTGACAACTTCCAAGATGACCTCTGAAACACCGACTCGCTACACGTTAGAATAGATTGGATATATGAATAATTACAATATATCTAGAGATACGAAACCCTAAGAAGCAAGCAATAGATACAAAATTAGAAATGAGGGCTTGCTACCTGATGAACCGATGAACCAAAGAATAAGGAACAAATCAGAGAACCACCGGATCAACACTTGTGAAGTTAGGGTTAGGGTTCATTGGTCGGCGTGGATCGGCGGTAGGGAAGATGCAATGTAGGCACTGAAGGCGCTAGTGAGGGAAGTAGGGACTCTGGCAAGGATCAATCGGTAGCGCTAGGGCATGGGCTCACAGTGAATGCGGGCACAGTGGCACGGCGAGGTTAGCATAGCATGGTGGTGCTGGAGTGGGAGCGGTGCGAGCATGAGTGGAGCTGAGGCACGGGCGCGGGTGCAGATGGCGTAGCACGACGACGCGAGAGGCGGTGCTGGAGAAGATGGCGTGGCGGCATAGCTAGGGCACAGGTGCGGTGCGGGCAGGAGCAGTGAAGTCGGCGCGGTGGATGTGGATAGGTCACGAGCAGTGGATTTGGTTATAAGGGGTTCCCCGATGAGACAGAAAAGGAAACAGAGAAGAAGTCCTAAACCCACACGATTTCTACTGACCGGACGCTTCGGTGGAAACGATCGGACGCTGCCACCTAGAGTCTGGTCGATTCTAGAGAGGTCCAAAACCCCTGGAATCATGATTGGACGCTTCCGATCACCACTGACCGGACGTAGCTAGAGTCCGGTCCACCTTGTCTCCTTTGTCTTCGCTCGACCAGACTCTAGAACGCCTTCTGACTGGATGCTGGACATCAAAGTCTGGTCACTCCTTCGCAGCAAGGTTCACCTCCTATGAACTGACCGAACACTGAACTTCAGAGTCTGGTGCAGTGTCCAGTCACTCTTTTCTAGCAAATCTTTAAAGTTCCTTCGTGCTGTCTGTTTCCAATCAAGTCCCAACTTTAATAAGACCCAAATAAACACCAATTGGGACTCATGTGAGTGACCTCTCTCAAACCCTCAAAATTTTCAAACTATTTTGCCTTAGGCTATGATTCTTTTTAAGAAAATAGACAATAAAAGGGTGGTTGAAGAGAAACGACAAAACAACATCCATGCATATGCAATGTAATACTTGAAAGTAAATCTAGTTGCTTATCAAGTTTGATCCAAGGTTAAGCTTCTTCACTCGCTTTTCGGCGGTTATCTTAACCATGTTAGACAAGTCCTATGTGCATTACCAAAAATTAAACATGTTGTATATTACAATGCAATGCAAGGGACAACACAAGCTCATTTTTTTAGTGAAGTTACTAAAATCAAGAACATTGAGCTCATTCTACAATCGATAAAAATTCGCCTCATCTAGCGGTTTAGTGAAGATATCCACCAATTGATCCTCGGTCCTTACACCTTCTAATGAAATATCATTCTTTGCAACATGATCTCTAAGAAAGTGATGGTGGATATCTATGTGCTTGGTGCGAGAGTGTTGAACCGGATTATTTGTAAGTTTTACCATACTTTCATTGTTGCACAAAAGAGGTACCTTTTCTAGAACTACACCATAGTCTAGCAAAGTTTGTTTCATATAAAGTATTTATGCACAACAAGCACCCGCGGCAATGTATTCCACTTCAGCGGTGGACAAAGCCACACTATTTTGTTTCTTGGAGGACCAAGACACAAGTGATCTACCAAGCAAATGACACCCTCTGGATGTGCTTTTTCTATCAACTTTGCAACCAGCATAATCCGAATTAGAATAGCCAACTAATTCAAATATAGCTCCTTTGGGATACCAAAGGCCAATGCTTGGTGTGTGCTTAAGATACCTAAGGATTCTTTTAACAGCAATCAAATGAGTTTCCTTAGGATTAACTTGAAATCTAGCACACATACGCACACTAAACATGATGTTAGGCCTAGATGCGGTTAAATATAACAAGCTACCAATCATAGAGCGGTAGAGAGTTTGATCAACCATGTTACCTCCCTCATCTAGGTTGAGTTGTCCATTAGTTGGCATTGATGTCTTGATTGGCTTACATTCATCCATCTTGAATCTCTTGAGAAGATCATTTGTATATTTCTCTTGAGAGATGAAAATCCCTTCTCTCATTTGCTTGACTTGAAAACCAAGAAAGAATGTAAGCTCTCCAATCATTGACATCTCAAACTCCTTCGACATCAATTCACCAAACTCTTTGCAAGAATCTTTATTTGATGATCCAAAGATGATATCATTAACATACACTTGACAAATGAAGATATGTCCATCAAGCTTCTTGGTGAATAGTGTAGTGTCGACCTTCCCAATGGTGAAGCCCTTCTCAGTGAGGAAGTCCCAAAGGCGCTCATACCAAGCTCTTGGGGCTTGCTTAAGCCCATATAGCGCCTTAGACAACCTATAAACATGATTAGGGTATCTAGGGTCTTTAAACCCAAGAGGTTGATCAACATAGACTAGTTCATTAATAAAGCCATTTAAAAATGCACTTTTCACATCTATTTGATATAGTTTCATTTCATGATGTGACGCATATGCGAGGAGGATATGAAAGGCTTCTAGTCTTGCAACCAGTGCAAAGGTCTCTCCAAAATCCAAACCTTCAACTTGAGAGAACCCCTTTGCAACTAGTCTTGCCTTGTTCCTCACAACAATGCCTTAATCATCTTGCTTGTTGAGGAACACCCACTTGTTCCAATGACTCTTGCACCTTGTGGTCGCTCTTCAAGAGTCTAAACTTCATTGCGAGTGAAGTTGTTCAACTCTTCATGCATGGCATTTATCCAATCCGGATCTTGAAGAGCTTCTTCTACCTTAGTAGGCTCAAAACAAGAGACAAAGGAGTGATGTTCAATAAACGAAGCAAGCTTTTGAGATTGAGTCATTACTCCCTTTGATGGACTCCCTGTGATGAGATCTTGTGGATGAGCTTGTAGTAGAGGTGAATTTCTTTAATCAACCACTTGAGGGGGAGGTTGTGGAGCATCAACATCATATGCTTGTGTCACCATTTAGTCATGGGAGACATGAGTGTCTTCATTTTCTACTCTCCCATCTTTTTTACCATCTTGTGGCACACTTGATGAAGAAGGAGGATTGATCACTTGTACATCATCTTCATCATCATTAGGCTTGATGTCTCCAACCGGAATGTTCTTCATAGACTCCCTCAATGGTTCTTCACCTACATCATTAAGATTGTCATGTGCTCCTTGGGAGTCATTAGATTCATCAAATTCCATATCATATATTTCTTCAACCAAGCTGGTGGCATGATTAAATACTCTATGTGCTTTGGACTTTGATGAGTAACCAACAAGAAAACAAATATCACAACGTCTTTGAAACTTCCCTAGGTGTTGTCGCTTCTTGTAGATGTAGCATTTGCAACTAAACACCCTAAAGAAGGAGACGTCTGGCTTCTTCCTATCGAGCAACTCATAAGGTGTCTTGCCAAGAAACTTTTGAAGGAATAGGCGGTTGGATACATAGCATGTGGTGTTGATAGCTTCCGCCCATAGAGCTTCGGGAGTGTTGTACTCATCAAACATTGTTCTTGCTAGTGTGATCAATGTCTAGTTCTTTCTCTCAACTACACTATTTTATTGAGGAGTATATGTTGTGGAGACCTCATGCTTGATCCAAACTTCATCACAATAGGCTTCTATGTTTGTGTGGTCAAATTCTTTGTCGTTGTCACTTCTAATCTTCTTGAGCTTCATTTCAAATTTATTTTGTGCTCTCTTGGTAAACTTCTTGAAGCATGATGCAACTTCAGATTTGTCATGAAGGAAGAACACCCATGTGTATCTTGAATAGTCATCAATAATCACAAGATAATAAAGATTTCCTCCCAAACTCTTGTATGTTGTAGGTCCAAATAAGTCTATGTGAAGGAGCTTTAGCACTCTTGTGGTTGACATGAAAGCTTTTGTTGGATGAGTATTTGCAACTTGCTTGCCGGCTTGACATGCACTACAAAGCTTGTCCTTTTCAAACTTCATATCCTTCAACCCTCTCACCAAATCATTCTTCATTAGCTTCTTGAGTGAGCTCATCCCAACATGAGCAAGTATTCTGTGCCATAGCCACCCAAGTGTTGTTTTGGTGAATAGACAAGTCTTCAAGTTAGCATCTTTGGAGGTGAAATCCACTAGATATAGGTTGTTGTATCTAAATCCTTTGAATATCACTTGACCATCATCCTTCTTAGATACAACAACTTCCTTCTCGGTAAACAAGCATGGGAAGCCAAGATCACACAATTGTCCAACGAATAGCAAGTTGAAGCTCAATGAAGCAACATATAGCACATTTGAGATAGAATGATCATTTGATATTGCCACTTTGCCCAATCCTTTAACCTTGCCCTTTGAATTATCTCCAAATATAATTATTTCTTGTCCATCTACTTCTTCATCTTGTGAGGTGAACATACGAGGATCGCCGGTCATATGTTGTGTGCAACCACTATTAATAACCTAATGACTTCCACCGGTCTTGTAGCTCACCTACATATAAGAGATCAAGCTTTAGGAACCCAAACTTGTTGAGGGCCCTTCACCTTATCAACAAGTGAATTTGCTACCCAAATTTTCTTAGGCCTATTCTTGTTGGGAGGTCCTAAGAACATGACTTTCATCTTTCCACTAGAATCCTTTCTAAGCATGTAATGACCATTGAAATCAAAAGGTCTAGCATGCTTGGGCAAGGGTTGTGGTGGTGGAGTTTGACACTCATGGCCAAAGTGGCCTTCTTGTCCACACTCAAAACATCTCTTTGGCTTTGGGTTTGACTTGTGTTGTTGTTGGGCTTGAGCCTTCTTCTCTTGGTTTGCCAAGTACCCAATACCACTTCTATCCATCTTCATGACGGTGTTCATTAGTAGCTCACTTTGAAGATGCTTGCCTCTTGTGAATTTGCTCAATCCAATCTTAAAATGCTCTTTCTCCAATTTGAGCTTCTTGTTATCTTCTTTGGGCTTCTCATTCACAAGAATCAAGTCACCATCATGATCAAGAGTTTCTAGCACTTTAGTGTTGGTGGTTTTGAGCTCTTCAAGATCTTTCTTTAGCTTTTCATTATCATTCTTACTCATCATAATTATTGGCCTCAACCACTTGCTTGCCTTTGCTACTAGAACTTTGCTCAATGCTCTCAATGATCAAATCATCACATGATGTAGCTATATCAATCTTAACAATATCGTTAGTAGCATCATGTGGCTCATTGGATAGAAATTCTTGAGCAATGACAAGATTGTCATGATTAATCTTAAGAGTGGTATATTCTTCTTTTAACATATTATGGCTAGTAATGAGCTCATTGTGTATCCTCTCAAGTTTATCATGTTTATCTTTAAGCTATTTCTTAAAAGATTTGAGCTCCTTGAGTTTAGATGATATAGCATCATTTGCTTCTCTAACACTACTGGAATCTCGCATTTTTCTGTGTGTGTGAAAACACACAGAAAAATGCGAATACCGTCAGAAAAATATTTTTCTGACGGTGCACCCTCAGAAAAATACCCACAGAAATATAATGACAGAAAAATCCAATTATTCTGTGTGTTCGCTGTCAGAAACAATTTTTCTGTGGGGTGTTACACACATAGAAAAATTGCGTTCGCCCAGATTAAAACTATTTTTTTTGTGTGTTAATCCACACAGAAAAAAGAAATAAACGCACAGAAAAACACATGTTTTTTCTGTCGGTCTAGGTGAACTCATAGAAAAATTCATTTTGCCCAGATTAAAAAAATATTTTTGTGTAGCCAGCCTCATAGGAAAAAAGAGTTAAACAAAAAAAAATTATTTTAAAACAGTAGCAATAGCATATTAAAATATATATTTTCCATACAGTACTTTCTGTGCATGACCGATAAGGTTTCATTCAAATAATACACAAATAGTCAACACTTATGTCAAAAATAGACAATGACAGGCTGCCTCCGCCTACCCGCTGCCTGCCTGAGCCTAAGCCTGAGCCTGACCTCGGGGACAGGAGAAGGCCACCAGAGCTCTGCATTGCCAGCAGCAGCCCAGTCACAAGAAGCACGCACAATGTATTCTGAGTTCATTCAGGCTCGCGTGATGTGATTTACCTCGGTCTGGGACTCCGTCAGGAGCGGGACGACGGCTTCCGTCATGCCCAGCCTGCTCATGCTGAGAACCTTCAAGCAAAGAAAGGCAATATAGATCAGTAGATGAGAGGATGGTAAGCCAGATAGCATGGAACAGAGGAATGGTGGTGGTGGTGAGCGAACCTTCACTTCGATTATTTTTCCCTTCTAGCTTCTATTATTTCATCACACTTCCAAGTTCATTTTTATATATCAGTGCATGGAATGTGCTATGCATTACTTCAAATGGATTAACTAGTTGCACAATACTATAGCTAATGCATCTTTTCTATTTAGTAAGTGATAATAAAAGAAATGCTTGAAAATTAAAGTACAAAAATGGAAGGTTAAGATAATTATAAAGCATATTACGTTATGATTCACTATCTTATTTGATACCTCCTGCCGAAACATAATAAAAGAAACATGAGTCATAATCTAGTAGATTTATTGATTAATTCAACAGTTCATCCCAAATATATAAAAAAGGACAATTTTCCTTAGCATACAGGTGATGAACTGTCAATAATTCAAAGAATAGAATGCATTTTAATCCTATAACGAATACTCGGTACAAATAACCTCTCTGTAGTCAATACACATGCTTCAGGCCAATAGGAAGAAGTACCTTAGATGGGTGTGTAGTGAGAAAGAATCCGACAGTAGGTGCAAACTCATTCCCATGCCTAAAAGTGTTTAGATTTTGGACAAATGGTCAGTGCACTATATCATTCTCTATTAAATGAAGACATGGCATTACAGATAAGGACATCAGAACACATTACAAATGGAAGTAAACCAAATGGAGCATGCACACAAATACTCAACCATTTCACACAGCGCCAAACAGTTTTAAGAATGTTAAAAGGCTGGATGAAAACAATCAAGAGAAAGCGAAAGTGGTAGTAACTTGGCAGCTAACTTCCAGATGTCAAACTGCAAACCTAAGTACAACAGCATGAACACTAGACTGCGTGGTTTATATCAGCAATGCTTGTATCAGCACATCTACCATACACTAAGAAAAACACTAAAGACAGCTATGATACAAATCAAGTGCCAATCTCAAACTCTGAAAAGGTTGGAACAATGTCAGGCCAATTCAAAATCAGTAAGGTATGCACTAGTAGAAGTGTACAGTCTGATCATAGAGGCTCATCAATGACTCACATACAAATCATGAGGATGGCACTACCAAGAACTAATAAGTAATAACATATAAAGCAAGATACAGATCATGGTATGTATACCACAAACTTTCTATATCAGTTGACGTCTGTTTATTAATTGGACAATTATAAACACTAGGAGCATGCTTTCCTCGATTCATGTAATAAAGAAACCAAATGACTATGCCAATCTATCGGCACACTAGTGATCAGAGAATGAAATCGAACCATTTGTAAGTTGTAACACCAGTGGGCAATTCAGATGCTAAGCAATCAGATTCTTGGGATGGCTAGAATGCTATGCCTGCTGAGAACTCACAAGGTACTACTCAATGGAAAGTGACAGCTGATTCTAGTAATAAGGACTGGAAAACAGATGGATGGGGTGCCAAATCTGGTAACTGGAGCAGCCAAAGAAACAATCCTAGGAGACCCCCAAGGAGACCGGATGAGAGGGGTCCACCTCCACCAAGACAACGGTTTGAACTAACAATAGAGGAGAAGAACATTCTTCTAGAAGTTGAACCCATAATATTCCGTGTGAGAAGTTGAACCCATAATATTCCCATGTTACAACAAAAGCACCATCTAAAGGACCCAGCTTTTACAAATATATTGAATTAAGCATTGCCTTCAACAAATAATCAGCATGAGAAGGCTCGAGAAAGTAAGGCAGTGCAAAGGAACAGATCAGTTATATACTAGCACCGAGTAGTGATGATATCTCAAAATAATAATAAGAAGAAAAAAACAGGTCACGAGCGCTGAACAAAACATGATGACAAGGCGCAGGTATTAACAGTTCTACAAGAGTTAGGACCCACTTATAGTACTCAAAGTCTCAGACTTAAACAGTCAGCGTAGATTAGCACGCAAAACCAGTGACCTGTGCATGGCATGTAGCCCTGGTACACAAAATACCAATAATAAGATGGTGATCAAATGATATAGTATTCAACACATTGGCCTCAGATATCAGTTGCTCCTTGGTTGACCTTGAGCTTGGAGCATAACAAACAAACAGAGTAAGAAACAAAGTTCTAGTACCTCAACACAAGCTCAAGGTCATCAGTTCTTGGCATGCTTAATATGATATCATCATTGACAAAGTAAGTGAGGCCTCAACTTAACGATATGTTGGTACAATTTCCAGATACTCAATCATAGGTCGCTGCCAAGGCAAAAAAACAGATAGAAGAAAACTAAGATCATGTCCCATGGTTTGATGACAGTCATGAGAATCATACAGAATGCACAAAAAACAAATTGCAGCCACCTTGGAGTTTATTTTTCATATTGCTTCATTGGCCAAATAGATATCAAGAGTTTGAACATCACAGTCATATCAAGAGATTGAACATCAGTGTCATAAATTCTAGATGCTTCAGCACAAAGAACCCTCACTAGAATCAGAGCTATGGACTTAAGCAAGACGCGGCTGCCACACCATAGGGTGCTCCTCCAGCGCCTAGGGTTAAGTAAACATCATCGACCAAGGCACTTTGCTCAGTTTGTAAATCGGACTAGGCATCATCATGTGCAAAATCTAGGCGACAACACATGTGTACAACAAATAAGAGGTGCACATCACATAGATCTGAGGGCAGAACAAGATGAAAGCAAATGTAAACATGTAGACCAACAAAAATGTCGCCCAGATCTAAGTATCTAAGAACATGAACCCTAATATCAGTGGACGACAAACAAAATCCACAAACGATTCAACATAAATCACCGCACAGAGAGGGGCAGGAGATGGGGGCAGGTGAGATATACTGTCGGAGCACTGGAGGACCAACATGAATCCGCCGGTGGAGGTTGACCGTATAGGTCAAGCGAGCTCGATGGGGAGGAAGAGGAGAGAGCGCACCAAACTAGAGGAGGAAGGAGAGGCATGAAATGAGGGCGGTAACCCTAGCCTAGGCCCCAGGACGACAAGATCTCCCGCGCAAGATCTAGGGGCGACAGTGGCCGCCGCGACGGTGGAAGAGAGGAGGGGGAGGCAGATCTAGGGGCGGCAGGCGGCAAAGCTCCTTAGTGCGGTAGGAGGTAGATCTGGGGGTGGAGGTGCCGCCATTTGGCCTTGCACGGGCAGCCACCGCCGTCTTCCACGGGAAGGGAGGGGAGGAGTTGTAGTGGAGGAGGGGGTGGCCGCCACGACGATGGAAGAGAGGAGGGGGTGGCCGCGTCTGGGTGTATTGACGCGGATCATTTTTTTATATAGTTTTTCTGTGCGTGTATATAGTTTTTCTGTGAGTTTTGAAAAAACCGACAGAATAATGTCAATTTTTCTGTGTGTATTAACATGCACAGAAAAATCATGCAATTTTTCTATGGGTTTTTGAATATTTCTGTCAGGATTTTTGAAACACACAGAAAAATTACGAATTTTTCTGTGTGTATAGAGAAAAACGCACAGAAAAATTCATCACCCACAGAAGTATTTGAGTTTCCTATAGTGTAAGCTGAACACTAGGCTTTTCGGCTATATCACATTTAGCTAAAAGAGAATCATTCTTAGCTTCTAGCTTGTCATTCTTAGCTCTAGTCATACTAATGATCCTAGTATATTTGTTTAGCAATTTGACAAGTTCATCATATGGTGATTCAAATTCATCATCATCACTATCACTATCACAATCATTTGATACCTTTTGTTCACCCTTGGTCATAAGGCATAGGTGTGTAGAGGATGATAGCGGTGGTTTTGGTGAAGATGATGAAGAGTCAACCACAATGGCGGCTACCTTCTCATTATCACTATCATCATCGGATGAGCAACTTGATGAATCAATGTCCGTGAGCCAATCACCGACGATGTATGCCTTTCCACTTTTCTTCTTCTTGTGGAATTCCTTCTTCTTGCCATCCTTCTTCTTGTATGGCTTGTTTTTCTTCTTCTCATCCTTTTTTCATTACTTGAGTCATCTTTCTTGCCCTTGTACTTGTCTTTCTTGGGTTTTGTGCATTGGTGTGCTAGATGACCAAGTTCTCCACAATTGTAGCAATCCATCTCCGAGATTGGCTTCCTTCTAGAGCTAGTGAAGAACTTCTTTTTCTTTCCATCAAACTTGATGCCACTCTTGTTGAGCTTCTTTAGCATCTTGGCGGTTCTTCTCACCATGAGAGCAAGACTTGTATCATCTACTTCATCATCACTTGAGCTTTCATACTCAATTCTTGCTTTGCCCTTCTCTTGGCTAGCTTTGAATGCTAAGTCTTTTTCTTTCTTCTTAGTAGAGGATGAGCCATCTTGTTGTGTTATGTGCATGTACATCTCATGAGCATTGATCTTTCCCAAGATTTGTGTTGGTGTAGCGGTGGAAAGATCACCTTGATGAAGCACGGTCATAATATGCCCATATTTATCAATGGGGAGTACACTCAAGATCTTTCTTACAACGTCGGATGGTTGCATTTGAGTGAGTCCAAGCCCATTGACTTTCTCTATAAGAACATTCAAGCGTGAGTACATTTCATTAGCACTCTCTTTGGAAAGCAACTCAAATGAATTTAGCTTTTTCATAACAAGATGATATTGTTCCTCATGCTCGCTCTTAGTTCCCTTATGGAGCGCACAAATATCTGACCATAGTGCATGGGTGTCTTTGTGGTTCCTCACCCGATTGAACACATCTTTGCAAAGGCCTCTAAAGATGGTGTTTCGAGCCTTTGCATTCATTTCTCGTAATTCACCTCATCGCCTTATAGGTGTGTGGCATCCCGAGGTTTTGGGAAAAGCCTTGTGAGGCGGCTCTAAGTATCCCAACATCTAGAGCTTCTATGTACGCCTCCATGCGGATTTTCCAATAAGGAAAATCATCCCCCTCAAAGATAGGAGGAGGTCCATCCTCGTGAGACATCTTTCTCTAGACGGTTAAGTCTAAATACGTGAGCATGAGGCTCTGATAACAATTGAAAGGATCAAGATGCCCAAGAGGGGGGGTGAATTGGGCTAATTCTAAATTTCTTTGCAATAATTAAACCCTACGGTTAGCCCAACTTCACCCCTTGTGCCTAGAAAGTGTTTCTAATGTTCTACTGCACAAAAAGTCTTGCAACCTAAGTTCCAATCCTACTCTAGCATGGCAATTCTATGAATGTGAAGACAAGAATTGAATTGCTCAAAGTAAATGTTCAAAGTAGAGAGAGAAGGAGAAACACGGTGATGTTTTGCCGAGGTATCGGAGAGTCGCCACTCCCCACTAGTCCTCGTTGGAGCACCCGCGCAAGGGTGTAGCTCCCCCCTAATCCGTGCAAGGATCAAGTGTTCTCTACGGGTTGATTCTTTGACACTCCGTCACGGTGAATCACCTACAACCGCTCACAACTTGAGTTGAGTCATCCACAAGCTCCGCCGGATGATCACCAAGCTCCCAATCACCACCAAACCGTCTAGGTGATGACGATCACCAAGAGTAACAAGCATGAACTCTCACTTGACCATGACAAGCCTAATGAGAAGGGTGGATGCACACTTTGCTACTCTTGCTTTCACTAATAAGGGCTCTCTTTGGGATTCTCAAATCTCAATCACCTTACTAGGACCTTGCTCTTCTTAGCACTCTCAAAGATGTTTCTCAGCTATTGGAATGAGCAAAAATACCCCCTCACATGAATGGAGGAAGTATTTATACACCCGTGTTCAAAACGAACCGTTATGTGCCAGCGTCCGGTCAGTTCTCCCTGAAACCCAGTGTTTAAGTTGTGACCGAACGCGGCACAGCGTCTGATCATGATTTTCCCTCTCTGGAACCTTATTGGAGTCGACCAGACGCTAGCACCCAACGTCCGGTCACTCACCTCTCAGCGTCCGGTCGTGTCAGACGATTTCACCTTGATCAAATGAACTGACCAGACTCTGCGCCAGCGTCCGGTCACACCGGAACCAGCATCCAGTCGTGTCAGACGATTTCACCTTGATCAAATGAACTGACCAGACTCTGCGCCAGCGTCCGGTCACTCCGGAACCAGCGTCCGGTCAGTATTTGACCCTCCATTCACTTCCAACTCTCGATCATATGTGAATGAAGTTTGCTCCAATTGATCTAAGGGCTATTTTGGAGCTACCTAGTGCTAGATTTAGCAAGTGTGCACCACACCTAACCCACTAGACTCACCTAGGTCAAGCTACTCGTCCGTACCCCCTTAATAGTACGGCCAAAGGAAAAACAAAGTCCTAAACTACTCTAAGTGTCTCTTCAACTCCAAATGACACTTAGAACTAGTCCATCCTTAACCTTGTCGTCCATCCTTTGAAAATCAAAATGATTTCCATCATAGGGGCATGACAACCATGATTACCCAATCAATCTTCATTACCATGACCTAACTTAATTGTCTCTGCAAAACACATGTTAGTCATAGTAATTACGTATTGTCATTAATCACCGAAACCCAACTAGGGGCCTAGATGCTTTCACATTTGTTCACCAAAATCAATGACTAGACTATCAGCAGGAACACACTTAGCAAATATTGTCAGCACCACTTCTGTGGCACTGTTGTAGTAGTCATGCCTGCAGCACAACTTATTTAAGAGAAAATTTTAGCAAACAACTAGCAACTCATGCTTGATAGTTTTCTGTGTTGTTTAATCTTGTCTCACACATGCCAATCTCTTCTCCTTTGTGCAGCATCAATCAGCGGCATCGAATGAGCCTCATGACCCAACCCAGTCACAGTGGAACTCGTGGCCTAAGTGAAGCCTTGTCGCAGTGAACTCGTGGCCTAAGTACTTGTGATTTTATTTGTATTTGCATTTGAGGATTACCTGTGACTACTTGTGGTTGTGAATGAGCTGTGACTACTTGTGGCTGTGGATTACCTGTGACTCCTATTTGTGGATTTTGAAGTTTATTTGCATCTATGTGTTGTCGATATATCTATATGAACTACTTGTGATGCATATTGTGAACTATCTGTGATGGATGTGATGTTTATTTGAATGTGGTACGTGGCTGTGACCGAACCTAATAAACTGATACACTCGGCAAAGAGGCATTTTGCCGAGTGCCAGGTGTAAAACACTCGACAAAGTGGACACGTGACAAAATTATGTGCATTCTGGGACTAAAATGGCATGTTTGCCGAGTGTCCGTCCTCTGACACTCGGCAAAGAAGCCAAATTCTATTGATTTTGGAACGGTCTTAGCCGAGTGCCCATATTTTAACACACAGCAAAAGACGTAACTTTGCCGAGTGCCCCTCTTTGACACGCGGCAAAAAAGGAATCTTTGCCAAGTGTTACCACTTTGACACACGACAAAAAGGCAAGCTTTGCCGAGTGCCCAACCTTTCACACACGGCAAAAAGGCAAGCTTTGCCGAGTGCCTAATATTTGACATTCGGCAAATGTGCCGTGACCGTTTCCACTCCATCACGTACTTTTTTTCGTCGAGTGTCGTTTTCAACTCTTGGCAAAGTCTTTGCCGAGTGCTCGACAGAAAACACTCGGCAAAGCTGTTGTTTGCCGGTGCTATAGATGCCGTGTGCTCTTTGCCGAATGTTACACTCGGCAAATCATTTGCCGAATGTTTTTCGACCTTTGCCGAGTGCCTGTGGCACACGGTAAAACTACGGTTTCCGGTAGTGATCGCTCTGGCTATATAGCGCATGACGATGGGTACGTGCGCGCTGTCACCACCTCCGTCGTCCTAAACCGAGCTAATCTCTCTAGGCTTTGCAAGATCTAAGTGTAAATCGTCTGGTACAAGTATAACCGGTTAATTAGCCTACTAGTTTTCACGTACATAAATCCAGTACAGATGATAGTAAATTGTACATGTCACATGGAGAGTACATATATATAGGTAAATACATACATATACGTCCGGCTGCATGCATGTACGTACGTTCATTCATGCATGCATGTCCCGGGTCCGATTCAGGCATGGGCCGGGGGTAATTAATCCTGTATATCTGTATGTACATCAGGTGATGCATGGTCCTCGATCCAAACCAGTTTTTTTTTTTTTTTTTTTTTTTTGAAGAAAGGGCAAGGAGCCCCTACTACTGGAAACTTAAATTAAACCAAGGAACCAAGTACAAAACAAAGGGGAAAAAACACAAAGGGAAGGAGCAGCCTCTATGAGGACTAAACTAGGGAACATCCAAACCAGTGTTTTACTATACGTACATCGGTACATGCATATACATACATGATCCAATGCAAAAAAAAAACCTGGTACAGTGCATCTGCTACTACTCTGACAGGTGCATTGCAGAGTGCATGCATATGCATATGCAATTATGCATATCAGCATATGTATGTATCTTCTCTGCAATAAGACACTTGGAAGGTACATCTATACCTGTCAATCTATCTATCTATCTATCTATCCTGCTGCATATTGATCGCAAACAGCTAGCCGTATATGCCAAAAGTTGATCGCTGAGTAACTGTGCTCATTGGCGATTGAGGAGCAGTGCTTGGGCATGTCGTTTTTCTACAATAATGGGACAAATAGATACACCATGCATGCATTCATGCGTTGATCACTTGATTGGCTGCATGCTTCTCTTTTTCTTTAACTTCTGACGACGCACGTCGTCTGACGAGATCGACCCAATGGACACATGCATAAATTCATCAGAAGCATCAGCCTTATTTTGCCCAGAGTAATTAATCGATGGATCTATCGATCGATACAGCGCATGCAGCCTGCAATGACCGAATGATGTGCTCGCGTGGCATGCACTTGCAGACATATAATGCGCGCAGAGATGCATGCATTGCAGTCATCACGCAGAACAGTGGATGCATGGCGGTCGACGATGAATAAAGCTGCAGCTTCAAACAAGCTGCTACTAGTCAAGATGCATGCGACACGATCGAAGAGAGTGCTGAGTGCTGAACTGCTGATAAGATCAATCTTCAGCCTGTTCATTGGGCTCAAACGATGCTGACTAGTTTGGTGTGGGAGAAAAATACTATAGGGTGACAAAATCCGCTGCTGCTCACCGCTTCAATGCTCGCTCGTTCCGTCTGATTACAAACAGCGCGTACGAACGTCCGGCGGGCCTTGGCTCCTGTCCGGTCGAATCCATCGATCTGATATGTTGACGACTGACGAGCCAACAATGCTCAATTGCATAAAAAATATGCTATTTGTTATATAGAGTAAAACATTCTTGCGGGTTCAGGTGGTGTCATCCACATCATAAATTTCCATTTTTTTGATTTTTGGTCACTAAGCTTATCATTGGTCACTAAGTAGCTTTTCATAGCACGTTCTCTCTCTCACGAAGCTGTTGGTGAAGTTGTTTTATCAAACAGTATTTACAAAACAGCTCAGCTTCAGCTACAAAGCTGCCCATAAAGCTGTTTTCAAACAAATAGCTTCACTAGTGAAGCTGAGCTGTGCCAAACAGGGTTATTAGTGTAAGAATAACTAACAGTCAAAATGGACGCTTGCAAAGACTTTCCCAAATGATTCGCAAAAAAAAAAAGACTTTTCCAAATGCTTGTCTTTACTACTCCTAGTGGTACATGGTGATGATATGTAAATACTGGATAAGGTTTTAGGAGCTGGTGCAAATGAGGGTACTCTATAGTAAGGGTTGTAGCTAAATCCTTGTAGCGCAATTAATCGATAACCTTTCAATTATCTTGTTAACGACTGAAACCTCCACAATGTCATGCTAGCGCGTGGCGAACCCTACTGAAAGCTTAAAAACGCTCAATCTCATCAGCGCTTTAAGTTTCACCCAGGCTTCAATTGAGCGTGGGAGAACATATGCATATATTTGGTAGTGAAATGTAAAGATAGAAAACTCGTGCACATTTTTGGGAGCTTGGATCTGCAATTTTGGAAGGGAGGGATCTAGATGGCACCGTCGTGCAAGTTTAGGTAGCTTGTATGGCCCATTGAGCAAGTTCATCGACCTAGATATGACAATTTAGAATTTTGGGACCTAGATGGCAGCACTAGAAGTACTAGATCCAACATGTCAGATCCACGTGAGCGCCGAGTCAATAATTCACATCAGCATATGGAGTGGGTCAAAATCCGTTTGGACTAGTGCTGGAGCCTAGGACAAGTTTAGGGGCATAAAAGAATCAGGTAGTATTTTTTTGCATTATATATATATATATATATATATATATATATATATATATACATACATACATATATATACATACATACATACATATATATAGACACACACAAGGCCTTCACCATTTAATGTTTTGAGTTGTCCGTGCTAGGCTGGCCCTAGCTGGGGGTGCATTGGGTGCAACCTCCTTAGTCCCATCCCGATACGGGGGAGGGTGCCAGACCCATATATGCAACCCTCATCCCTTTAGTCAATATGGCCCAACAAAAAAAAGGGTCAACCAACCAAGCGAACCATCCATCGCCCTCTATGTTTCGTGTCCCAACTGCATGCTCACAGAACGGTCGTTCTGTCTCCCATCTTGGTGTTTCCCAAGCGACAGCGACCAATTAAGTTCCAATAATCCGAGCGTAGGGGTTTCCAGCTGACCGTGAGTGCGCATGACCGAGCAACTGAAGACGGAGGGCCACATCGATGGCCATGGAGACGATGACCAAGGGTCGAGGCCCGATGAGCCCCAACGATAAGTTGTGAGTCACTAAGGGAAGTCCCAATGATGCATTGATGATGGTTTCTATCCTCATTAAATGACTTGCCACGTAGGCAAAACGTTGACATAGCAATGTAATTAATGAAGAAAGAGCAAAAATCATAGAAATGGTTTCTTCATGAAGAAATCAGGTCTACTCTGGACCCAATGCACCAAGAAACCATGAAATCGCCATTGGGGAGAAACCACCAGTTTCTAGGGAGCTCGTGTCGCATTCTCATTGGAGGAAGAAGATAGAGTTGAGAGAGAGAAAGAGAAAATAATTATTACTCATAGAAACCATGGGTTGGAAAGCAATACTTTTTGATGCGGTATCCTATGTTATAGAAACTACTAGTTTCTTTCATTGAGACTGCCCTAAGTCGCGGAGCCATGATATTGTGATAACAACCTGTAGCCTCCTTGAACTTGAATGTGGCATCCGACCGACTCTAAATTTTGGCCCATAGTGGCCGAGCATGTTGTGTGCTAATGTGAGATTATGGAGGGTTAGCACCACCTTGGTTGCTAAGGGTGGGTTAAATCAACATATAAGGCTTCTAAGTCTATACTACTGTTCTATGGTTAATCATTTTACGTGAAGCGAGGACGATAGGGTAAATGGGTTGGTGGTCGTGTTTGGTTCACTCTACGTGTGGAGTGGATATGAGCTATTTTGACTCTAGAACATTATAAATGATATCAAATATGAGCTTCGTGGACATGGTCGCGTGTGCCAAGAGGGATCCCTGGTCATTGTTGGCCCCAGTATTGGTGTGTTGGGGTGATGAGGATGTTAGACCCTTTGAGGGGGGTGTATGTGACATCTGGTGCACCACCTTAATTATTATTGAGGGTGGGTTAAATCAACATATATGACTTCTAGAGTCCATACCACCATCCATAGGTTAGTCCTTTTACATGAAACGAGGACAAAAGCATAAGCGAGTTGGTGGTTGAGTGTGGTTCACTCAAGAATTTTACATGAAACAAGGACAAAAGTGTAAGCGCGTTGGTGGTAGCATGTGGTTTACTCAGCACGTGGAGTGGATCAATGTTATTTGGACTCTGTGGCATTACATTGAATATCCATCAAGGCTTAAGGTTGAAGACTCCACGGAGGTTAGTGATTTTCTTTCTTTTCTATTTGTTCTTGCTCAATCGGGAAATGTTAACATGTTGTACATTGTAGGTACCGGTAATTGCGAATTGCTTGTATAGTCATATATGTCTTCTAATTTAGGTGTTGAGAATTTTTGAATGCTACCCGAAAAATAGACAAAGAAACATTTGTCGATCTGGTGCGGAGGAAAGGAAAAATATCTATGCTACCTGAGAAACTACTGATCTCAATACCATCCTTAATGATTCTGCATTAAGAAATCCGTGAAGAAGTATCTTATCATGAGAAGAAATGGATGTTGATGGTGTTGATTCTTATTTAAGGTGTGATATTATGTTTAGTTTATTTTGTTCTATTAGTTCTAGCTGTTCATGAATCATTACTAAACATGTTAAATTAAGAATATGTTATTGAAAGTATCACGATGAGGACCCATCATGATGAGTTCGTCTTAGCAGCCTTTAAGGCTCTCTTTGGTATAGTATAATTCTTTGCAAATGGCTTCATGTAAGATAGATTAGCTGAAGAATCCATATTTAGGTGGCGTCACTCTTCTTTCTTCTCTCTGCATTTTTTTCTCATGCATAGAGCCGTTTCATGAGCTAATAATGTTTGGCAGAGTTTTACCTAGGTAATTAGTGCCAGAGCTAAAACCCCTCGAGAGAAGCCATGACGAAGAGGTATCTATTGGACAGTGTACGTGTCACAAATGCGCGGCACGACGCGCCGCATGTCTTTATTTATTTCTCGCGCGCGTCCAATTTTATAATTTCACTAGGTAGCGTGCCCGTGCGTTGCTACGGGATGGCTAACATTTTATACTTAAAACACACGAATCGCACGATAAGATAACAATACTGTAAAAATTAAATACCAATGTTAAAGTGACATTTAATTCAAAAAACAAAGTGTGTGAAATTAACACAAGTCACGGAGAGCGCGGCGTCGCAGGCTCACAAACTTTACTTTATAGATCTTTTCTGTGATGTGGCTAAGATAACGTGGATGGAGCAGGGAGGCGTGGAATCAGGAGACTGGCGGAGGTTTCCTTTTGGTTCGTCCGGCGCGAGGTTTCCTTTTGAACGCTCGCGGGGTGGCGAGGTTGGAGCCGCGGTATCGCACGGACGGAAGGGAGGAGCGACCCAAAAAAAGTCACACCAAAAAATTGTCTTACTTTTGTTCTTTTTAGTTGTAGGAGATGAGTTCAGAACTGCGAGCATTGGAGTGATCTGCGACATAAATGGAGATCTAACATGTCAAGGCAACAGGAATAATGCATGTCAGGTACATATAAGAGAATGTAGCCATGACACCTTCAAAAAGGAGATCAAGAGCCGCTAAATAAGAATCTGGAAAAGAAACATATAGAAACAATATGGTGGGCAGAGAAGGTAACCTTGAACAGCACAATATAATAAGGGTAATGAGTAAACTAAGTCCCTATCTTTGGAGAGCTATAATTGGTGCAATTTAAAGAACAAGGAGCAGGAATATATGTGGATGATGGCATGAAGCGACAATATGAGGACACGCCTCTAAGCACTTCAGGAAAATACAACACAAAGACATCGGAAGTACAGGTTGTGTAGTAATAAAGGCCACTCCATGGCAGATATAGTTATCGTAGGAGCACATAATTTCACCATGTTAAACAGTGAAGCACAGTGTGTGGAACCCAAATGCAAAATAATTTAGTGTGAGTGATAAAGGCAAAGCATGGCATGTATAATTTCAATGGAACACTGAGGAATCTCACCATTGTGACTACCCCAATGGAAGGTAACCTGTACATAGCAAGAAGTCGTCAGAGAAGGCTTTGCAGGAGCTTTTCAATGTTGGCATGGCACGATGATCCATCAGGTCCATCTGTAGTGGTGAAAATCACGGTGTATGATAACACTGCCAACTAAAATGAATAGAGCAAATAATTAGCTTCTGATTTGGATGGAACAATCCTAAGAACTAAAAATAGAATCTGTACAATCCTAAGAACTATAAATAGAATTTGTACATATGAGCGGCACTGCATCTATGAAAAGCTGAAGCGTGTAAAAATGTTGCACTGTATTTGAAGCTTAATGGGCAAGGCAACGCTACTCCAAACGACGACGTATTCTGAATCAGAGCTCACACGCCATGCATACTAAGTTAAAGACACTCACAAATGATAAATTTCCTAGAGATCTAACAACTCATTCGGTGTCAAAAACTAAGTCCGACTTTTGGAACTGACCAAACTTTAATCTTTCAGACGTGAAAACTTGAAGTGTTAAAGTTAATAAGGAATAGATAGTAGAAACTAAAATGAGAAGCCACAGAAGGACCCAATAATCATTCAGATTTGATCATAACAAAAACAAATACAAGTAATAAGATAATAACATCTGTCAAAAGAATTTGCAAATATGATGAAACAAAAACACACCTGTTGTTCTCATTTGTAAACTGGAGCATTGTTTTTTATCAGTGGGTCCAATCTGGCTTTGTTCCCAACTGAAATCAACCATTAAATGGCGGACTTGACTAATATAAGTTGCATAGGAAAAAGAATGGGAGTATGTATGTCAGTATATATACACAAACTAATGTAGTTGTAAAAGTGTTGCATCCTCTAGCTTAAGCTGTCCCAGTACGAAAATGAACCGATGATTGTTGAAATAGTTATGACTATGAAAAATCACATGCGTACATGCTATGAATTTCTATTTCTAGGAAGCAGAGAAGATAAACCAAGAAATCTTTATTAGGAGCAGCAAATTTGCGTTAGCCTCACTGAAGAACTTAAGAACACAAGTCTATAAATAGAATAAGCACACAATGAACCAGAGAAAAAAATGTGACACCTGAAAAAATATCAGAGAAGAAGAAACATGAATATTTTTTTTGTGTGTGTGCTTCGTCTACTACACAAGCTGCAACCACCCAAACCAGTGAAGCACATATATTTGGAATGGTTCTAACGAAGATATAAGTAGATTGCCTGATGATCCAGTTTTTAATTCACAACAACGTCATGTAAGTAGTGGTTTTATTATAGATTTAATTAATTTGGGAAACAACGAAAAAGCTTTAAAAACTGAATACTTTACAAACTCCCCAACCAGGGATTGTACCAGTACTTGTAGTAAACAGAAGGAGCACATCTCCTCTGCACAGGTAGCACACTGTGAGCGGCAGCTGCTTCTGCCCCAAACAACGACAAGGGGCCATAATGCGCGGCATGGTCAGAGGCACACAGGTCGACCGCAATGGCTTGGAAAATGCAAAATCATAGGTGGGTCCATAAATCAACTAAATTGATCAACAATAGCATTAACTTGAAGAACCAATGAGATGAGAACAGCGGTACACACCTGGTCCAAGTCATCACCCAGCGGTAGCACAGACCTGATTTGCGTCATTCTAGAAAGGCAATAGCAATATAAAGTGATGGCCATAGTGGAGCGTATTTATCATGTCTGTATTATGTTACAGTACCGTGAACCCACACGCCTACAGAGAGATGGCTATAAGAATACTCGCATAAGTAAACATAAATATAAAGCTGTAAACAGCGTGATTCTAAAAATAGGGAGTGACCTATGACACGTGCAAAGAGTTGAATGCTTTGCTCAGTGTAACAGAGGTATAGAGTCTGCGGTAGAGCAAACAAAAGAATTTGAAAAGGAAAGAAATAGTAGCATCAATAAACAACATGTGTTGTAAAATCTGATTTTCCAATCAATATACATCCAATGTAAACAACATGAATATAAAAATAGGCACTAACATGTGGCGTGTGGAGAGATTTGCAATGTTAGGGTTGCTGTAACGGCACTATGAAGTGTGCTACAAAGCAAAGAAGGATTTAAGAGCTCAATAAATAACAACATCCTGAAATAACATAAGCAATAAAATGCAGTCTTCCAATCAATATTTTTCCGAGGAGCACAAAAAAATGTGCATGAAGGAGAAAACACGGGTTAAGCACAGAAACTAAAAGTACATGGGCAGCAAGAAAGATACTCATGTATTGTTCTTGTTTAAATACTAAGGTCAGGAAATCACCATGTTCAGATACTTTAATGCAATAAGTTGACATATTCTATAGATTTATTCTCTGTTAGATTTATTCTAACAGAATTCTATAGATTTTTACCGTATAAATGTTTTAAATGAATGCAATCTAACAGTTGTACTTATTAGATAGGTGAGAACAGAAAAAGCACACAAACACATGGAATATCCATTACTAATAACAATTATCCTCTTATCAACACAAATCGAAAACACCTAGACACAACAAACAATCACATTTCTACAGGAGCCCAAGTCCATAGTATTTTTTTACATGATAAGAAACACAGTAGAAAACCAGTACCTGCAGTAAACAGAAGGAGCACATCTCCTCTACACAGGTAGCGCACTGTGAGCAGCGACTGCTTCTTCCCCAAACAACAACAAGGGGCCATAATGCGCGGCATGCTCAGAAGCACACAGGTCGGCCGCAATGGCTTGTAAAATGCAAATTCATAGGTGGGTCCATAAATCAACTAAATCGATCAACAATAGCATTAAATTGAAGAACCAATGAGATGAGAACAGCGGTACACACCTGGTCCAAGTCATCACCCAGCGGCAGCACAAACCTGATTTGCGCCATTCTAGAAAGGCAATAGCAATATAAAGCGATGGCCATAGTGGAGCGTATTTATCATGTCTGCATTATGTTACAGTACTGTGAACCCACACGCCTATAGAGAGATGGCTACAAGAATACTCGCATAAGTAAACAGAAATATAAAGCTGTAAACATCGTGATTCTAAAATTGGGAGTGACCTATGACACGTGCAAAGAGCTGAATGCTTTGCTCGGTGTAACGGAGGCATAGAGTCTGCTGTAGAGCAAACAAAAGAATTTGAAAAGGGAAGAAACAGTAGCATCAATAAACAACATGTGTTGTAAAATCTGATTTTCCAATCAATATACATCCAATGTAAATAGCATGAATATAAAAATAGGTACTAACCTGTGGCGTGTGGAGAGATTTGCAATGTTTGGGTTGCTGTAATGGCACTACGAAGTGTGCTGCAAAGCAAAGAAGGATTTAAGATCTCAATGAATAACAGCATCCTAAAATAACAGAAGCTATAAAATGCAGCCTTCCAATCAATATTTTTTCGAGGAGCACAAAAAAATGTGCATGAAGGAGAAAACACGGGTTAAGCACAGAAACTAAAAGTACATGGGCAGCAAGAAAGATACTCATGTATTGTTCTTGTTTAAATACTGAGGTCAGGAAATCACCATGTTCAGATACTTTAATGCAATAAGTTGACATATTCTATAGATTTATTCTCTGTTAGATTTATTCTAACAGAATTCTATAGATTTTTACCGTATACATGTTTTAAATGAATGCAATCTGACAGCTGTACTTATTAGATAGGCGAGAACAGAAAAAGCACACAAACACATGGAATATCCATTACTAGTAACAATTATCCTCTTATCAACACAAGTCAGAAACACCTAGACACAACAAACAGTCACATTTCTACAGGAGCCCAAGTCTACAGTATTTTTTTACAAGACAAGAAACACAGTAGAAAACCAGTACCTGCAGTAAACAGAAGGAGCACATCTCCTCTGCACAGGTAGCGCACTGTGAGCAGCGACTGCTTTTGCCCCAAACAACAACAAGGGGCCATAATGCGCGGCATGGTCAGAGGCACACAGGTCGACCGCAATGGCTTGGAAAATGCAAATTCATAGGTGGGTCCATAAATCAACTAAATCGATCAACAATAGCATTAAATTGAAGAACCAATGAGATAAGAACAGCGGTACACACCTGGTCCAAGTCATCACCCAGCGGCAGCACAAACCTGATTTGCGCCATTTTAGAAAGGCAATAGCAATATAAAGCGATGGCCATAGTGGAGCGTATTTATCATGTCTGCATTATGTTACAGTACTGTGAACCCACACGCCTATAGAGAGATGGCTACAAGAATACTCGCATAAGTAAACAGAAATATAAAGCTGTAAACAGCGTGATTCTAAAATAGGGAGTGACCTATGACACGTGCAAAGAGCTAAATGCTTTGCTCGGTGTAACGGAGGCATAGAGTCTGCTGTAGAGCAAACAAAAGAATTTGAAAAGAGAAGAAACAGTAGCATCAATAAACAACATGTGTTGTAAAATCTGATTTTCCAATCAATATACATCCAATGTAAACAGCATGAATATAAAAATAGGCACTAACCTGTGGTGTGTGGAGAGATTTGCAATGTTTGGGTTACTGTAATGGCACTACGAAGTGTGCTGCAAAGCAAAGAAGGATTTAAGATCTCAATAAATAACAGCATCCTAAAATAACAGAAGCTATAAAATGCAGTCTTCCAATCAATATTTTTTCGAGGAGCACAAAAAATGTGCATGAAGGAGAAAACACGGGTTAAGCACAGAAACTAAAAGTACATGGGCAGCAAGAAAGATACTCATGTATTGTTCTTGTTTAAATACTGAGGTCAGGAAATCACCATGTATAGATACTTTAATGCAATAAGCTGACATATTCTATAGATTTATTCTCTGTTAGATTTATTCTAATAGAATTCTATAGATTTTTACCGTATACATGTTTTAAATTAATGCAATCTGACAGCTGTACTTATTAGATAGGCGAGAACAGAAAAAGCACACAAACACATGGAATATCCATTACTAGTAACAATTATCCTCTTATCAACACAAGTCAGAAACACCTAGACACAACAAACAGTCATATTTCTACAGGAGCCCAAGTCTACAGTATTTTTTACATGACAAGAAACACAGTAGAAAACCAATACCTGCAGTAAACAGAAGGAGCACATCTCCTCTGCACATGTAGCGCACTGTGAGCAGCGGCTGCTTCTGCCCCAAACAACGACAAGGGGCCATAATGCGCAGCATGGTCAGAGTCACACAGGTCGGCCGCAATGGCTTGTAAAATGCAAATTCATAGGTGGGTCCATAAATCAACTAAATCAATCAACAATAGCATTAAATTGAAGAATCAATGAGATGAGAACAGCGGTACACACCTGGTCCAAGTCATCACCCAGCGGCAGCACAAACCTAATTTGCGTCGTTCTAGAAAGGCAATAGCAATATAAAGTGATGGCCATAGTGGAGCGTATTTATCATGTCTGCATTATGTTACCGTACTGTGAGCCCACACGCCTATAGAGAGATGGCTACAAAAATACTCGCATAAGTAAACAGAAATATAAAGCTGTAAACAGCGTAATTCTAAAATAGGGAGTGACCTATGACACGTGCAAAGAGCTAAATGCTTTGCTCGGTGTAACGGAGGCATAGAGTCTGCTGTAGAGCAAACAAAAGAATTTGAAAAGGGAAGAAACAGTAGCATTAATAAACAACATGTGTTGTAAAATCTGATTTTCCAATCAATATACATCCAATGTAAACAGCATGAATATAAAAATAGGCACTAACCTGTGGCGTGTGGAGAGATTTGCAATGTTTGGGTTGCTGTAACGGCACTACGAAGTGTGCTGCAAAGCAAAGAAGGATTTAAGAGCTCAATAAATAACATCATCCTAAAATAACAAAAGCTATAAAATACAGTCTTCCAATCAATATTTTTTCGAGGAGCACAAAAAAATTTGCATGAAGGAGAAAACACGGGTTAAGCACAGAAACTAAAAGTACATGGGCAGCAAGAAAGATACTCATGTAGTGTTCTTGTTTAAATACTGAGGTCAGAAAATCACCATGTTCAGATACTTTAATGCAATAAGTTGACATATTCCATAGATTTATTCTAACAGAATTCCATAGATTTTTACCGTATACATGTTTTAAATGAATGCAATCTGATAGCTGTACTTATTAGATAGGTGAGAAAAGAAAAAACACACAAACACATGGAATATCCATTACTAATAACAATTATCCTCTTATCAACACAAGTTGGAAACACCCAGACACAACAAACAGTCACATTTCTACAGGAGCCCAAGTCCATAGTATTTTTTTACATGATAAGAAACACAGTAGAAAACCAGAACCACAGTAACATTAGCAGAGGTGCAAGCATGTGGCCACGTAAATAAAAATTATCAAGATATAAGATCTCTAGATAAGCACCTACAACTTTGTCGGTCTTTCAGTAACCGTCCCAAACAATGCAAATGATGCTTTTGCCGCAAAATGAGGGGAATATTTTAAGCCAAAAAAATTTCGCAGACATCACATGATTGGAGAAGTTGCAATATCCCTCACATATATGATTTACATAAGTGATCCTGAACTCAGAGCATTTTGTAGAATACTTACCAAAATCAAGGTCTAATCAAGTTTAAAAAATTGAAAGAATGCACTGGGACGGTATGACCTCCGAACCAATAGCAATCATTATCAACAAAATGGGTGAATTAGTATTGCTATTTGGCACCGAATGTGAACAATGTTTAGATAAAGCTCTTTGCCTTATATAGAAAAGCAATGAAAAAAAATTGAAAATGTGATATCAGTAAGCTCTGTTAGGCATACAGACAAATGACCGTTGATTTCTTATCTATGTAACCTGGCCCTAGATAATTGAAAACCAAGGCTGGGTTGAACAAACAACTAACAACTCGACCTCCATATGTGCTTCCTAGATTGTATGTTTAGAGAATTCTTGCATCATTAGAAGGCATCTAAATTAACATCCTGCAATTCATAGAGCTTATTGCCAGGAAACAATTCATAATTCTGCATTAAATCAAACTTCCCTACTGTGAAGGATGAGAATTGAGCAAGTAACAAACACATACACTACTATTGTTAATGCGATCAAATTAAAAATGTATGAACAGATCTGTGTCGATCCATTCAACCATCCTACTTCCAGATTCACACGCCATAGGTGGGCGGCCAGGGACATGAGGCATGGTGCGTAGGGCAGACGAGTACGTACCAGTGAGGAGCGGGGCGTTGGCCTCGGCGAATTAGTAGAAGTGGTGGTAACACAGTTCATGGTCGAGGCGCCGAGCACGAGAATGGAGATCTGCAACAGAATCCCCACGCCGGACACCTGCTGCTCCTTCTCGGGCAGGGCGAGAGGTGGCGGCTGCGCCAAGCCCGCGTCTTGTCCTCCTCCGACTCTCCGAGAAGTCCGCATCCGTGACGTGGATCTTGTGCCTTAGGTACTTGTATCCCATCACTGTCGTGGCACGGGAAGGGGCGGGCTGTGGTGGTGCAGCGGGGCTGGGGAGGCGGCGGCGCAACGGCTGCGTGGGGCGGTGGCTGAGGGCAAGGTCCATGGCCGCTGCTATGGCGCCGCTGCCCTCGATCCGGCGAGGAGACGACGGTTCCAGCCATGGGGGCACTGGATCTGGCTGCACACGACATAGGGAGAGAGAGAGGAAGCGGGGGTAGGCTCGGCGCTGGGCGTTCGCGACCTCTAGGGTTTCCTGTAGCACAAGACCGCACGCGGAGTAGAGGGAGGAGGTGGCGCTGGGGAGGCAGCCACCGGCGGGGCCCGTCGCGTCGCAGAGGAGGGGGCGCGCGTGGAGGGGGAGGCCTCATCGGCGGCGGCGTGGACCTGGAGGCGACGCTCGGCATCCATCCAAGCAGTGCGGTGGGCCGCGAAGATCTCGGAGGCGCGGGCGTTGGCGCGGTGGTCCTGGATCGGCGTGGGTGAGGCGCGCGTGGAGGGAGCCGGCCTCGTCACCATTGTATCCCGTAGGGCGCGGGAGCCGGGCGGACGCGTGCGGCGGCGTCATGGTGAGGGTGGACGGGATAGAGCGAGGGGTGCGGGATCGCACCAAAGGACGCAGCATGCGGAAAATATCGTGGGATCGCAGGCGTGGATAGACGGACGAACCAAAACAAATATCGTACTAAAAAATATCACATTTTCTTTTTAGTGGTGGGAGATAATAATCGAGCTGATGGAGCGCGTAAGTAAATGGCGCGTACTTGTGCTATAGTGCACTGGCTCGTCGCGGGACATTATTATATTGAAACCCTGGGCTAACGCAGTAACGCTGCCGGTACGAGCGGCCGAAATGTACAGCGCGCGCCATTAATTCCCTTGCATGAGAGCGGCATAACGTCGGCACCGGAATTAATTTGCATATCCTTACGTGATCTTATGGCACGTTAATACTACTCCAACGATGTGGCATCTAGATAAAGCAAGATCCCGCGAGTTAATGAGTGCATCTCTCATTAACTTGCCCTGTCTCTCTCTCGTTTTGAAATTAAATCAAGAACATGCATTAAATGGATGCTCTCTATATGCATATGGTGGTTTCATGTGAAGTTGCTTGCTTCGTACTCGCTCTCTCCAATCATAAATATATAGTATATATAAGTTCACCTAGGTTTCTCATGATTTTCCACCAAGCTAATTTTGTCATGAGGCGACCACATGTACGTGTCTGTAACTTGATGCGTAGAGCATTATCTATATAAAAACTACTCATTCGGTTCTAAATTATCAGTTGTTCCAGCTTTGTTAATACATAGTTTTACTGTACATATATCTAGATATGTAGCAAAATTTATGTATCTAGAAAAAAAAATAGAATGACTTAGGATTTAGAATGTCGGGATAGGAGTATATTTCTCGTAAAAAAATATAATTAAGCAAATGAAAAGAGTTACATGTCATAAAATTATTTCTCTTTAGAATTTAGCAGTGTCAATCTTGTGTTGCACCATCACAACGGAAAGTTATTACATACTTACGTGGGTCCCAAAAAATGCAATTCTAGGACTCATATATTTTCAAAAAAATGCACTCCAGCTTATGAGTAGGTGTGGTGTGCTATATAGGTATACAATACAATAAAATATATAATTTATAGGTGTAATTATTTGTTTTCATCGAATCAACATATGTGGTGTGCTATAACAAAGAGAGCGTCAGAAAAGAAGTGTCTGTACACAACACCTAAGGCATTGTTTGGATGCGCATGTATTCATCTCAATCCACATGTGTTGAAGTGGATTAGAGTGGAGTTAAACTAAATTCCATTATATTCCACTCCAATACATGTGGATTGAAATAAATACACGTGCATCCAAACAAGCCCTAAGTGTTTTAGTATACAAATGTATATAACGTGTTTAATAAATCAATATATGTTGGTGTACCGCTCTAATCACTCGATCATGTGAGACTCTTAGCTTTTCGCTTAGGGGCCGTTTGGATCCTTTCATTTGGAGGAATTAAAATCTACTTAATAAATTAGGCTATTTGGTTTAGAATGTGACATTCCATCACTTTCCAAAGTTCATATATAAGCTTATCTCAAATTCATAAGGTGGGAGATGGAAATTGATTCTATAAATCATCATTCTATGTTTCTACTTTGCAACTTATAACACGCTCTTCAACTCGCTTTCATACGGTAGAAATGCAACACCTTATCTCTCGTATAGCCAACAATAATATACAAATATAATCCATATACAACTATATTAGCTTAATTAATATGTGTTTAAATTATGATTATTAAAATGAATTCAATTCTAAGAATCCAAATGGGGCCTTATTGAAAATGTGTGGCTTCATTGTTTAATTTTATAGTTTTATCTAGAAAAGTTTAATTTGAGGACTACACCTGATCTCTGCTCCTTCTAACCCGAATAAAATAGAAGATGCATGCATCAATCAAGGCTCATCACCGCTTGATGAGGACGGAGGCCGGAGACATCGCATTAATTCATTCGTTATACAAACGAGCCTCGATGCATAAGCACGAAATAATGTAGGATCTTCATATTGAGGCCTTGTTTAGTTCGCGAAATTTGGATTTTGGGACTACTGTAGCACCTTCGTTTTTATTTGGCAAATAGTGTCCAAACATTGACTAATTAGGCTTAAAACGTTCGTCTCGCAATTTCCCACCAAACTGTGCAATTAGTTTTTCTTTTCGTCTACATTTAATGCTCCATGCACGGGCCGCAAACATTCGATGTGACAGGTACTGTAGCAACTTTTTGGATTTTGGGGTGGAACTAAACAAGGGCTGATTACCCCTATACCTCTAGCAGTCTAGCTATAGAGCTAGCTAGAATCTTGCGATCATCAAGCTATCACCACCCATTGCATCTCATGATGTAACAGTAAACAGTAACAGTAACAGTAACAGTAAACAGTCAGTAACAGTAATTGGTTGACAGTACTCCTCTTTTTATACACCATGTACGTACCTGCTGTATGATCACCACTTGAATCCAGCATTATAGCTTTGTTCTTGTTGTGAGACATCAAATTTAGCTTCTCTCGTTTTCACTACGGATTTTATATTAATTAATTAGGATCCGATATCATCCCATATGCACTCTGTACCAATCGATCGAGTACTCAGGCTAAGGGCGTCTGCAACCGTTTATCACCAGCTATAGCTATAAGGGCATCTCAAATATAAATAGGGCCACTCTTTTAGTCCTATAATAGCAACTCAAGTAGAGTTTCTATTTGTATTGGGCTCAAAAACAAATTTGTCTAGTAGAGCCTCTATTTGTATTGGGCCTAAAAACAAATCTGAGAGAGACTAAAAAAAACAAATTTGAGAGCTAAAAGCAAAAAAAAAAAGAACTCCAACATAGTCCCTACTAAGGCCCTCAAATTTGAGAGGCCCCCTCAAATCATCCTTCCACACCTCATTCCCAGGGACCTGCTTCAGCTCTAGAACGATGGTTGGGGTCATTGCCTTCCCGCACGCACGTCCGTTGACCTTTGATGCCCACCCACGTCCTCCACCATCCTCGATGAGCCCCCACCCATGGGCCATGGCGTGACTCGCCCGACGACGCAACCCCTTCACCAGGCAACTCCCTTCACCTAGCGGAGCTCCCTTGGCTGGCCCCTCCACGACAACCTCTCTCCTACGTGGTTCCCCCGGCGAGGCCCTGCCCTCGGTCGGCAATGCTGTCCCCAGCTCCTCTTCCTAGCAAGCCCCAGTCTCGGCTCCTCTCCCCGATGAGTCCTCAAATCCTAGCAGCCACGCTCCTCTTCCGGGCGAGCTCCCCCCCCTCCCAAACAACATCTCGGCTTTTCTCCCCGACAAGTCCTCAGATCCCTGTCAGCCGCTGCCTCGGTGAAATCCTGGGCAATGTCCCAGTGGCCACACTAGCCCTCAAAAGTAGGGAGAGTCCTTAAATCAAAAGCATGGCTCCTGATTTGAGAGCTCCTGTTGAAGTTGTTCTTATACATTGAAGTATAGAAGTATAGATCCTCAATTCCACATCAGATTTCGTTTAAGAAAGAAAGGGCAAAGAGGCAAAGAAGCTACAACTACTAGTTTTTATAATTATATCTATGAATAGACTAAGACCTAATATGCATTATTTAACACCTCTATCATCAGGTGTGGACCCATAAGCTAAGGCTTTGCTCTAGGCTAGTGTGAATCCCACCAGCAGCGCCGCATCACTGAGTAGGAGGTGAACGCCGTTCACACCCTCGCCACTACGACACGACTCCGATCATCGCAGACGGCCATCACCTTCGACCAGGAGGATCACCCCGATCGCGTCCCTCATCCGAGGTGCTACCCGCTCGTGATCATCCCGATCGTGGGCACCACGCGCCTCACCAAGATGCTGATGGATGGGGGCAGCGGCCTCAACATACTCTACGCCAGCACCCTCGACAAGATGGGCATCCCCCGGAGCAGCCTACGCCCAAGCAAGGCGCCATTCTACGGGGTCGTGCCGGGGAAGGAAGTCATGCCCCTCGGATGCATTTGACTCAACGTCACCTTTAGCCAGCCGTACAACTTCCGCAAGGAGCCACTCACCTTCGAGGTGGTTGACTTTCCCGACGTCTACCATGCCCTCCTCGGTCGACCATGCTTCACCAAGTTTATGGCCGTCCGCAACTACACCTACCTGAAGCTCAAGATGCCTAGCCCGAAGGGGGGCATCACTGTCGAGGGCAGCTTCGAGCAAGCCTACTACTTGAATAGGATTGCATCGCCCAAGCGGCCGCACTCGTTGCCCCCTGTGCTCCCGACACCCTGCCATGATGAAGGATGGGCGCCGGCGGAAGAAGCAGCCAAGGCAGCAATGACGCTCGATCGACCGAGCATCGGCAAGGCGGTCAAGGTTCCAAGCGGCATTGGTGGCTCAGCTGGCCCCTCCATCTAGGTGATCGGCCCCCAAGAAGGGGTTGATCCGATCGAGGTGGGTTCCGACCTTTCCCCATGAGGGAAGGCCAACGCTGAGCCATCCTCCTAGAAGCGTCGTCTCCCGAGCCATGACCCGCCTACCGACCTCCTTCGCTAGCCTACCTCTCCAACAACAAAAACCAAGATAAGTCCCGTCCTCCCAAACCTCTTGATTCGCTTATCTCTATAATTGTCTCCTTTAACCCGAGCCACCCAAGCGGTAGCTCAGCTGCACCAGAGGATCGATTGAGCTAACCGCCTACTGACCTTTTTGAAGGAGGATTACTGCAGAGGGCCCCGAGCAAGGCAAGGATGGGACAGATAGAGTGAGGGGACTGGGCGAAGGATTAGCAAGGCGCTAACGGAACGGTCCCGACCACCGTGTTATCAGCTATTTCATCTTCCCCTTCTCTTGTGTCCATTCTATTTTCTTTGCAGGTATCCTCCTATCTCCCGATCCTTCATTGGATCAAGCCACAACACCACACGACGGTCTAGGGGCCCCCAGAAGGGGCATCAGCGAGGGTTCTAAGGCCAGCCCATTGGGCTTCAAGGCCACCCAAAGCACCTAAAGTGAAGGGACGCTAGGAGACAAGCCCATGCGGCTGTAGCTAGGACAACCAGAAGCGTCCTGACCGTCTAGACGAGCGATGTCCGAGTATCGATCCCGAACCGCTCGCGGTGTCCCATCGAGGGAGGCAGCGAGCCCCCCAGTACCGATAGATGGGCTCGGGAACTATATGAGTGGCTCGATCAGGAAGTCGAGGATCACCCCTCTAGGGGACATGACCGGGGCACGGAATGATCGTAAACTCGGGGTTCTCACGGACTTACCCGCTACTAGTACGGGAGCGGTGATCTTGGCCAACGAGGCCATCGTCGTAACAGCTCATCCCAACAAAGGACTAAGCATCTGAGCATGACTCAAGAGCAATGGGATTACAAACGAAAGTAATTTTATTTCATTAATTGGGACTGACCCGATTACAATATACGATGGCAAAAACTGCTACCGACCCACTGCCACAGGGGCAAAAGCCACGGTCTCTCGGTCGGGACTCCTGACCGAGATTCCATGGCACACAGATAAGCACAATGAAGGCAGGGCCGACCCCACCTCACTGGTGCTCGGGAGCCTACCAGGGAGGAAGGGCATTTTTTCGATAGCCGATCCCCATCCAGAGCCAGCGGCACCTGACCAGGCTTCACCGGCATAGAGGCCCAGCGAACCCCTAGGCTGTTGGCTCTTCCATTAATAAAACGGAAGGACCTTGATGACTCAAGTTGCTGGGATCCTTCCCCTCTCTAAGGAAGGACAGCGGGACAGGGGCTCAACGGGCCCTAGCATAGGGAAAGCGTCGGCGCTGGCAGCACTCGAGGGGCGATCAGCGGTCGCCTAGGCAGTTGGCCGCATAGAGGCGCCGAACTCCTACCCAACGTCATGGTTCTACATCCCCCTCCATGCCGCGCTGATGACTACCCTTCGCTGGAGTCCTTCCACCATCAAAGAAGCAATCGCCCACCGGACCAAGGTAGGCTCACCTAGAGGGAAGCATCGCACTTCATCGTCGCCATCGCTGCAGAAGAGATGGATCTGAGAGGAAGAAGATAAGGGACCGGTGGAAGGGAATGAAGGCATCGCGTCCCCTAGGGCTCCCCTTTATAGCCTAGATGATGCGCTGTGAGTAGCTCTAGGCCCTCTGATCAGCCATCAGCAACTAGAAGGGGCCTTAGGGAACTGGCCAGGCATCTCTTCAATCCCCATAGCATGCCTAAGGGGGTTGCGTGATGACGGTTGTGCAGTAAAGATGGAGTCTGGGAACCGCTGACAATGAGTCAAGTCCTTGCTCCACTGTCCACCATGCGCGCTGCCCACTCTGTGCACGCCTCCTCGTGGGACTTGAGGGGATCTGACTCCCCTCGGGCCCACCGGCTATCATCGATGGCCTGGATCCACACGCACCAAGTGGCGTGACTCCTCCTCCACTAGATCTGCTGCACGTGGCCTCGACTTCCCATCTCCCAAATGAAGTGAGATGGTGCCGAGGTGCACGCCATAACTCCTCCATCAGGCATGACGGCCTAGACACCATCAACCGCCTACACAAGGCGTCAGCGGAAGTGACATGCCCAGAAGCCACCGCTCCCGCTGATAGGGAGGCCCCATGATGGCCTTAGGGGCTACGCCAGCTCCCCAGAAGAAGCAACCTGACCCCCCGATCGATGGGCGCTCAAGTGATGCACCCCCAAAACAAACCTACTCCCTAGAGTTGGGGCGGGAGCTGCTGAGCAGTGGGCCCAATGAAGGCCTCCGTCCAAGGCTTGGCGCGCTCCCCGTACCCTCATCTATGCCATAGAAGGTCGGTCCTAGAAGGCTAGCTTGAGAGGATTAGGACCTGCTACCGCAACCCTTAGAAGGCATGGTGCTCCAGATGATCGGATGGTCTTAAGCCAGAGCCTAGATGCTGACCCACGACAGGCTCCGATCAAAAAGGAGGGCGCCCCCGGGCCTAAGGTTGGCAACTCCTAGACGAGTTCACCAAGCCCTCGCTCGAGTCAAAGACCTGTGCGACATTGGCTCATTAAGGGATCAACACCATCATCGCTCAACTTCGATAGCCGAGCAACGCCCATCACATTAGAAAAGAAGGCCTCAAGCAGGGCACAACACCCTTGTCAGCGAAAGCTATCCCCGCCAAGGAGGGTTCGGTCACCAAAAGATCAAATTTAGCCCTTCGTTGCCATCACGCCAAGTGAGACCACAAAGGGCTCAGGAGCTCCTGACGAGGTCCTAACATATGGGTATGTTAAATCTCGGGTCCAATGGTTCCCGAATGAAGAAGATCCCCCGATCGACCCCTCTAGGATTGCTCAGGGGCAATACCCATCAGGTACGCTCACACGCACCCATTGGAGAAGAATCCCTGCCAAGCCTGACTACGCTGCGACCTCCGCTTGGGGCTTGGGGGCTCACCCGAGCCCTAAGGCTCCTGATCTACGCCAACACTCTAGCCCGGCCCTTAGCTCTTGCTAGGCCAACGACGCCAGCTGAGGCCCATGCACAAAAAGACGTGCCCCAACCTATCGAGGATCAGGAGCTCGCCGGCGCTGCCCTTGGGCGTGGCATTGCCGGTCACTTTTCCGCGAGGTCACTCACAGGGTGTGACATAAGAACACAAAGCTTTCCCATGGCCTCCAGGGGCTCAGAGGCTCTAGAGCTCGCACATCAACCCCTAGAGCCGACCTCCTTCACTGCCAAGAAGACTCCATAAGGTCCACCTAGGGGAGGCCGGTCCAAGCCAACATAGTCGAACATGCCAAGTGTCAGAACAGAGCAGCCGGACAATGCCCAAGGCTTCTTTAGCTCCACGACACCGCCACGGTCCACAACATGTTGCTGTAAGGCCCTCCTAGTCTTCGGCACATGTAGACCATAGACTCATTCCACCAAACTGCCATATACCCGACATATCTTGTTATATAAGGGATAAGGTCAGACCTAGGGGGAGGATCATCAGAAGACAGATCATTCCATTCCTTGTCCTCTGCTCAGCATCGAGAGCAAGGCAACCCAGACAGGGGCACTGAGAGCTCCTCCACCGCATCCCGTCGTCTTCCTCCTCTTCGATGAGGGAAAGGCTCCACCGGTGGCAAGGCAACCATAGGACTAGCATCGAGCTAACTCCCTACCAAATCTCTCTACAACCCTGTTGTAACCCCTAATTTTGGGTGCTTTTGAATATAAGGATCATCAGCTGCTAGATGTAGGGCACCAATTGGCCCAAACTAGGATAAACCGATGCATCCTCTCTGTGATTCTTGTGTTCTTCAGTCCACCCGAGCCACCGGAGACTTGTACTTTGACACCGACTCGAACAACAATGCTTGTCGTGGTTCCAACCCCATGACACCCACTGTCTTGGCCATTTTTACAACTGATACAACCTTGTGAGCCTAGCCATTCACTCTCATTCACTTCCTTTGATTTGTTCATCATCTTAGTGAGATTGGAGAGCATCCAAGTGCATTGCTTGAGTGATTGTATCTAGTGGCACTTGGTGATTATGTTTCGTTGCAAGTTTCTCTTGTTACTCTTGGTGCTTGCCGCCACCTAGATGGCTTGGAGCAGCAGAGGAGTGTTGGCATGTGTTGGTGATTGTTCATGGCCGCACCCGGTGATATTGTGAGGGGTTCTTGAGCTTATTCCCCAGCAGAGCACCAAAAGCTACTCTAGTAAATTGCTCATGATGTTGAGTGCCCTCATTTGTGTGGGTTCTTATGGTGCCCAAGTGTTGAGCTAGGCATGGTGCCTATTAGCATGTGAACCACCAAGTTAATCGGTCGTCACAACAGGGACTAGCTTGGTGACAAGCAAGTGAACCTCGGGATAAACCATGGTTTCATCTTTGGTATTGTAAGGAAAATGGACCTAGGCCCATTTACTTTGGATTTTGGTGTTTGATGACCAACACAACCAAATTGGACTAATGAATTTGCAAGTGATGGTTTTGTAGTCCAATAGGGTGCAAGACGTGACTTGGACGAAGGCGACATGATGATCTGATGATCAACACCATAAGCAAGAACCTAGAAGCACAAGAGAAGACTCAAGATATCAAGCAAAGTCCAAGCACGAAGATAGGAACCAAGCCGTATGCAAGATTGCAAAGAAACGAGCTCACAGAGGTGACCGGACGCTGGGAAAGTGATCGGACGCTCCAATCAAGAGGCTCAGCAAACAAGCATCAGTAGCAGTGACCAGACACTGGCGGCAAGTCGACCGAACATAGGACAGTAGAGTCCGGTCGAGTACAGAGAGGTTCTAGAGCGATGAAAATGCGATCGGACGTGTCCGGTGGCATGTGACCGGACGCTGGCAGCGTCCGATCAGTTGACCGTGGCTCCAACGGTCGGGATGACAGGACGCGTCCGGTCAGGACATGATCAGCGCCCGGTCAGTAGCAGAAAAGTGAGATTTCGTTCCCAATGGCTACTTTCTCAGTGGGGCTTATAAATAGAACCCTTAACCAGCCAAATGAGGTGGGTGGAGCTAAGGAAACATACCAAGGGTGTTAATACACCATTTTAGTGATCCCAACTTGCATAGTGCTTAGTGTTTCATCGGGTGATTAGCGTAGGTGCTTTGCGAAGTGCTTAGGTTGATTAGACCACCGCTTATGCGCTTGCTCTAGGTTTAGGCCTAGTGTTTAGTGAGGTTTGCATACCTCTTACCACTCGATGCTTGCATGCACCATTGTTGTATATCGGAGGGGCTTGTAGTCTTGTGAGATCACATCAACCGCGTTTGTGGTGTGGCCACCACCGTGTACAGGAGGGAACAAGGCCCATGGCGTTTTGGCCAAAAACTTGGTAGTGAAGACGGCGAGGAGCATCTAGGAGAGGCTTGCCAAAAGGCACGTCGAAGACCCACTTGCGCGTGGGGAAGGCCCGAGGCTATCCACAGAGTTACCCAGCCGAGAGCTTGGCCCTTGCGAGGTATTCCTTGCGAGGGGCTCCAACGAGGACTAGGGGGAAGCTTGTGTGCTTCTCGATACCTCGGTAAAAATACCAGAGTCCTCGATGGGAGTTTGCATATCTCTACCTTGCTCTTTAGCTTCTGCATTTACATTGATTTTATTACTCCTTTTGCGGTAGAGATAGCAACACATTAGCAAAACCATAGTTGCATACTAAGATAGTTTATCTTTTGCATAGATTTTGCTAAGGTTAGAAAAAGAGACCATAGTTTAGAGTTAAAGTTTTAAGTTGCCTAATTCACCCCCCCCCCTCTTAGGCGTCATGGTCCCCTTTCAATTGGTATCAGAGCCAGTTGGCTCAATTTGGACCTTTGGCTTAACCGCCATTGAGCCGATGCCATTTAGAGTGGTTGGGATGGATACCTCTAGCCACCCGCACTTTGACGGCACTAACTTTCCATATTATGAAGCTAGAATGGCTTGTTACCTTGAAGCGGTTGATTTAGGAGTTTGGAGAGTCACTCATGACGGGATGAAACCCATTAAGAATCCTGAAAACCCCACAAAGAGTGATGAAAAAGAAATGCATTTCAATGCTAGAGCTAAAAATGCTTGTTTGAATCATTTAGTATGGATGTGTTTAACCAAGTGTTCACTTTAAATATGGCACATGAAATTTGGTTAAAACTTCAAGAGCTCCATGACGACACATCTAATGTCTGTGAGCAAAAACATTGTCTAGCTAAACAAAATTATGATTCCTTTACAATGAATGATGATGAGCTTGTTCGTGATATATATTCTCGTTTGAATCTAATTATCAATGAGCTCCATTCAACAGGATTAAAAAAGCTAGATGATGCGGACATCGTGAGGAAGATCATCTCCGTGCTACCACAAAAGAAATATGCAAGCATCATCACCATCCTTCACAACATGGAGAACTTGAGCACCATGACCCCAGGCATAGTCATTGGCAAGATAGTGGCATTTGAAATGTCACGTAAGATGGGTCAAGACGAAGCCTCTTCATCGAGCAAAGGCAAAGCTCTCACATGTAGCGAGAAAAAGAAGATGAAGGGCAAGCAAGTTGAGACAAGCTCAAGCTCAAGCTCCTCAAGTGAAGATGAAGAAGAAGATGAGGATGATGATGATGATTCAAGTGAAGATGATCAATCCTCCTCACGTGAGCCTTGCCTTGCTTTTCTCCGCACGTCTTCTGGTTCCCACCGAGCAGGCGTCCCTGGTCGGATGTCTGTAGTCGGCTCTGAGTGTGCCGGTCAGAGAAGACCAGTGAGCAGGGTTCCTGTGAACCTGGGTTGGAGACGCGGGGTCAGAGTTGGAATTAATGTTTTGGGCTAGGCCTTCTGATCAGAGAGGCCATCCAGAGGCGACTGGAGTCGAAGCAAATGGTCTGGTCAGAGAGGTGGGCCGAAGTAGCCGACGAGTGGGCGCTATTCCTCTTCGGCCAGACCTTTTGGTCGGTGACAGGGCTGCCCTTCTGGCATGTCATTTTATACTCTTGGGCCGAGCCTTGGCATGGCAGCCGGTCCTCGAGGGACCCTAGGTTTTATGGACCTGACAGGAGCCCCTAAGCCCCCGGGTGATTCAAGTAGAATCGTCCGGGGGATTTTTGTCTTACCGGCGGGTGCGCGCGAGCGCACCCGCGGGTGTAGCCCCCGAGCCCCCGAGCGGTTTGGGCAGAACCCTCTGGGGGGTTTCCTATGCTGTCAGTGGAGGAGTTTTTTCATTTGAGATGGAGTTTTGTCGACCAAGGCGTCGTTGTGCAGCCGAGGCAGTTTTTAGTTGTTTTGAGAGATTGGGTGAGAGGGATCTTGTGGATCCTGGCGTCGGTGCGTGCCGTGGATCGAGCAGGGAGTCAGTCAAGGGTTTTGGATGAGATAGAGCTTCACTGATCCTGGCGTCGATGCGCGCCGTGGGATTGGGTGAGCCAGTTAGTTTTGGACGAGACAGAGCTCACTGATCCTGGCGTCGATGTGCGCCGTGGGATCAGGTGAGGCAGTTAGTTTTTGACAAGACAGGGCTCACTGATCCTAGCGTCGATGCGCGCCGTGGGATCGGGTGAGGCAGTTAGTTTTGGACGAGACATGGCTCACTGATCCTAGCATCGATACGCGCCGTGGGATTAGGTGAGGCAGTTAGTTTTGGATAAGACAGGGCTCATTGATCCGGGCGTCGATGCGCGCCGTGGGATCGAGCGAGGGAGTCAGTTTTGGATGAGACAAAGCTCACGGATCCTGGCATTGATGCACATCGTGGGATCGAGCGAGGGAGTCAGTTTTGGACGAGACAGAGCTCACTGATCCTAGCGTCGATGTGTGCCGTGGGATCGGGTGAGTCAGAGTCATGGGGCGAGATCGGGGTCGTAGACCTAGGTTTTTAGAGCACAGTCAGAAGTGTAGCCGGATGGGGCGAGATCGGGGTCACAAACCCAGGTTTTTTGGAGCGTAGTCAGAAGCATAGCCGGATAGGGCGAGATCAGGGTCGCAAACCTAGGTTTTTTGGAGCACAGTCGGAAGGGGCAAGCTCGGGGTCATAGTCCCAGGCTTTTTGGAGAGTAGTCAAAAGGGGCGAGTTTGGGGTCATAGTCCTAGGCTTTTGTCTTGAGCCCTCGAGCCCTATTGGGCCATAGTAGGGGTCAGTGTGAGTTGTGTGCGTTACCCCATCCTCGGTTCCTCACAACTAGAGGGGCTGAGTTTTGTCGCTTGTCCCGATCGCTCGGGCTCGAGTGACGCGCTCGGTGAGTTCACTAATGGGTGTGATTGAGTGGAATCCGGGTCCGTCGTTTGTGACAGGGTCGGCATAGCCCTCTTGTGACATTCCACTACTCTTTTATCTATAACCCGGTAGATGTCTGGGTCATTTCAGAGACCAACCTGGGTGGCCTAACGGTCTCCCCTCGATGGAGATTCTGTGGGTTTGGCGAGAGGTTTAGGATTAAACGAGAAGGTTGAGATAACCCGGTCTGCCAGACCGGGTGAGGGCCGCACGGAGCTCATCTACATTTTTCTCCCCTGGCTCTGTTGGCTGCTCATGTCGAATGAGGCAACCGCCGCTTCATGACACACCATAGAACGTTGTGATGCATTTCGCTGCACGTGCGATGCTTAGTTCCCGAGCCCTCGGGAGGTTCGGGCGTATGGAATGAATGTGCGTATGGATGTATGAAATGATTGTAAGGAAATAGAGGGGTTGGTAGTGCTCACCTTGATGGCTTAAGTGATAGGGTTTGAAGAGCTTTAGTTAGAAATGTCCAACCGGGACCTGCGCTCGTCGTTCGTGGGTGAGCCCTTGTGTGAACAATTTTTGTATTAATGAACACATGCTCACCTTGATGGCTTGAGTGACGGGGTTCGGAGAGCTTCAGTCGGAAATGTCCAACCAGGACCTGCGCTCGTCGTTCATGGGTGAGCCCCTATGTGAACAGTTTTTGTATTAATGAACACATCAGTCCTGTTCTTTGTGACACAATCACTATCCCTTCTTTGTTTTTATCCTGGCGTAGCTATTGTTTTTGTCCTTTCTTTTTCGCACCTGCCCGTTAGTTCTGTAGGCTGCAGCTTTTTTAAGAGCCTAGGCATGGCCCACGGGGCTCGGCTGCTCATAGCCGTAGGTCGTGGCGGGGTGCGTTCGATTAGGAGTGGGAACAAAGTTACGTAGGACAGTTTAAAGGAAAGGAAAAGTGCTTCCATTCGAGGATAAATTTGTTTACCACATGACAACAAAAATAGAGGTAATATTCGGTATTATGAGGTAATATTTGGTATTATGCCCTTATGTAGCCCCCGAGCGACCTGGGCTAAAACTGTTCGAGCCGGGGTGCTTTTTAGAAGTAAGTGTTGAGTAAAAAAGCGGTAATACCAAATTTTAAGGGAAAAACGACGTAGCTGTTCAATGTTCCAAGTGTTGGTGAGAGCGTTGTTGTTGTCGTCCTCTAGTCGGTAGGTGCCTGGTCGGATTACTTCAGTCACCATATAGGGTCCTTCCCATGGTGGAGAGAGTTTGTGTTTTTCCTTTGTCGATTGGGTCCTCTGGAGTATGAGGTCACCGACTTCGAGGATTCTCCCCCTGATCTTTCTTTTGTGGTACCTGCGGAGAGTTTGCTGATAGCGAGCGGAGTGGATGATGGTCGTCTCGCAAGCCTCCTCGAGCAGGTCAACTGCGTCTTGCTGAGCCTCCGCGGCTCGGTCATGGTCGAAAGCCTTCACTCTTAGGGTGCCATGGTCGAGGTCGAAGGGCAGTGCTGCCTCAGCTCTGTATGCCAGAAAGAAAGGCGTGAACCCTATGGATTGGTTCGGGGTCGTTCCTAGGCTCCAGAGGATTGCTGGGACCTCTACCACCCATCGTTTGGTGTATTTGTTGAGTCTATTGAAGATGCGTGACTTGAGTCCTTGGAGGACCATGCCATTGGCGCACTCGACCTGACTATGGATGTCCGACCGAGGCCCAGTCGATCCTGATGTCGTATCCATCACTAAAGTCTAGGAACTTCTTTCCGGTGAAGTTGGTTCCGTGGTCAGTGATGATACAGTTAGGAACGCTGAACCGGTAGATAATGTCGAGGAAGAATTTGACCGCCTCTTCCAAGTGGATGTTTGTGATGGGCTTGGCCTCTATCCACTTGGTGAATTTGTCGACTGCTATGAGCAGGTGAGTGAAACCGCCTAGGCCCTTTTTGAGGGGTCCCACCATGTCGACAGACCGTGAATGGCCAGGTGATGGGGATGGTTTGGAGTTCCTATGCCGGCAGATGTGTTTGCCAAGCGTAGAACTAGCATCCTTCACATCTATAGACGACCTCCTCTACATATCATAGCACGGTGGGCCAGTAAAAACCTTGACAAAGGGCTTTTCCGACCAACGGCCTTGAGGCCACGTGATGTCCACAAATTTTAGCATGGACCTTGAGGAATAGCTGCTTCCCCTAGTTGGTGGGGATACACTTCATGAGTACCCCTAACAGACTCCGTTTGTAAAGTTCATCACCGAGCATGACGGAGGTCTTGGCGCATCGAGCGATCCATCGGGCTTCAGTCCTTTTGGGTGGGACAACCCCCTCAAGGAGGTAGGCGAGTAACGGTACTCGCTAGTTGGTTTGGTCGAGTGCCAATATGGTGATGTTCGTGGGTGACGTCGTCATAGAGGTACTAGGATCGGAGCCCCCGAGCGCTGGCTTGGCGTTGGGGTCGGAGCCCCTGAGCGCCGGCTGGGTGGTGGGGTGTGTCTAGATTGGACTTTCTAGGATGCGGGCAGACGGCTCATGGGCGTCGTTGACGAGGACCCCACTTGGGGATGGATCCCGCCTGGCAGCCAATTTTGCAAGGAAATCGGTGGCATCGTTGTCCCTTTGAGGGACGTGATACAGTTCGATCCCCCCAAATTTGTCCTCGAGCTTGGGCACCTCTTGGAAGTACGTTGCCATGAGGGGGCTTTTGCAGGAAGATGCCTTCATGACCTGATCGACGACCAGTTCTGAGTCGCCGCGAACGTAGAGTCACATAGCACCGAGTTCGATGGCGATGTGTAGTCCGTTGATTAGGGCCTCGTATTCCGTGGCATTGTTTGAAGCTAAAAAATGGAGGCGGATGGCGTAGCGGAGCCTACTTCCATCTAGGGAGATCAGAACCACTCCGGCCTCCGAGCTAGGTGCCATTACAGACCCGTCGAAGTACATTGTCCAGTACTTGTGGGTGACATCCGGGGTCGGTAGCTAGACCTCCGTCCATTCGGTGACAAAATCCACGAGAGCCTGAGACTTAATAGCGGTACGAGGGGTATACCTAATGTCATGGCCCATGAGTTCAAGTGCCCACTTGGAGATCCGCCCCACGGCGTCGCGGTTGCGGATGATGTCTCCAAGTGGGTATGAAGTGACGACCGCAACTTCGTGGTCGGTGAAGTAGTGCAGGAGCTTCCTGGTCGCCATTAGAACGGCATATAGGAGTTTTTGCACCTAGGGGTACCAGACCTTGGGGTCGGTGAGTACCTCCTCGACGAAGTATACGGGTCACTATACCTTGAGCTGGTGTCCCGGCTCCTCCCTATGGGGGTATTAACCCCTATACCCTTACGGCTAGGCTTGGGCTGGCCCGGACCAGGGGGTCAGGCCCACTAGAAGACGAAGTGCAGCCTGGCCAATCTGCTCGGAGTCCCGTGCAAGGAATCAAGGCAGATTTGGAGATCAAGCAAGATCCTGGTCGGTTAGAATAGGGATCCTTATCCGGCCACCTATGGCAATTGTAACTATTTAGGATTAGTTTCTAGATCTGTAACCCTACCCCCCAGACTATATAAGGCGGGCAGGGGACCCCTCTCAAAAACATCTCTCATTGACATACAACAATACAATCAGACGTAGGACGTAGGTATTACGCCTTCACGGTGGCCGAACCTGGATAAAACCTCGTGTCTGTCTTGTGTCACCATCTTGTTTGTAGCTTGCGCATCTGTCTGCCGATAATCTACTACCTTGGGCATACCCCTAGGTAGACTGCTGACCATATTTCGTCGATAGTGGCGCGCCAGGTAGGGGGTATGCGTACTACTCTCTAGATGAACAAGATGGTCATCATCCCTGGTTCCATGGCTACACCGAACGGCCTCACGTTCACCATCGGCCAAATCACCTGGACCACTGGCTCTGACAACTTCATCGCCATGACCACGGAGGAGGCACGGATTCAATCTGTGTCGACCACTGCTTCACCTACATCGGCTATGGCTCCGACCACAGTGGATCTGGCTTCGGCCACACCAGCATTGTCTTCAGCCACGCCGACAACCCGTCATCCGCTTCCTCGCTACAAAGGGAGGCAGATCGACAACACCGACTTGCTCGACTCTATCGATCGGGTCGGCACCAAGCTTGCTGAAACCCTAGCTCTGGTAAGTTCGATTCAAAATCAACCTAATGAGTAGGTAACCACTACCCACAACAGATCTACCTGACTAGCTCGGGCCAGTCATCCTGCACGACTCGGTACGGATCTCGTGGTCACGTCTACTCCTGAAGGGCGCTCCATTCGTCGCTGACCAACCCCCGCGACGGGTCTCCGGCTCTCTGAGTGCGAAGCCTCAATGGAGAACTGCTAGGCTTAGCCCTATGGCCTACGCAACTTCATCAACATGGTTCGGATTGAGGAGTATCAAGAAGGATCAGTCCACATAGTTCAAGAGGGCGGCTCAAGCTCCCCGTCCAGAATCGCATCTAATGGCTCCGTCCACACCGAGCTCTAGCATCATGACAATGAAGGCATTGAATACGATCTGGATATCCCAGACCACGCCCCAGGGTTCCCACGATTCCCATCCTTCCCACCAAGGTGAGGAGACTTAATCAATGTTGTTAGTAATGACAAACCACCGGCAGTTGGTGAAACAGAACAAGAAAGGCTAGCACGCGAAGCACACAATATTGACCGGTTTAATCGTAGACAAGCCAAAGCCAAGGCAGAAGAGGAGGCACGACGCATAAGGTTCTAGCCACGCAATCTCAACAATGCCTTTGATAGGGTAGAGGAAAAGCAGGTCTTCAGGACTCCAAGCGCCAACGTAGTTGTTGCTATGGCAACAATGCAACGACTACCCAATACCCTAGAAATCTAGGCAATTCGTGATGATGTACAAGCCTACCTGACGGCTGCTATAGCCCAGACCGCAGAGATTTCAAACCAAGCCCAGGCTCCATTCATCTTAGTCGAATCAAGCTACAATCGCCAGTACTCAAGTCACCCACAGTCACACAACTAATGTGGCTCGCGCAACAACGACCCATTAGACAACCGTCAAGGCAGAAATGGTGGTCATGATGGCGGTCGGGATGACAACCGCCACAACAACCGGGACGATAATCGACGAGACAACCATGACAATCGCCATGATAACCACTGTCGTAGGGTCAACCAACGTGGCAATCGGGATCGCCATGACGGCAATAACGATCTCCACCATTCCCTCGGAGAACGCGATCTGTGTGATCGCATTAACCAAAGAGCCAACGATCGTGCGTCCCACGAAAGCTATCGCCGTATAGAATATGATACTACCCACGACCCTCTGGGTTTGAAGTAGTTTACTCCTCACCTTTGCCAAGTCATATGGCCCAAAAACTTCAAGCTTGAAAAACTCCATAAGTACGACGGCAAGGAGAACCCCGAGTTATGGGTCATGCTCTACGAAACCATGTGCAGATCAGCCATGGCTGATGACCACGTCATGTCTAATTACTTCCCAGTCGCCGTCGACCATGCAGGCCACCAATGGCTGGTCAACTTGCCAGTGAACTACTTTGATTCTTGGCAAGAGCTCAAGCAAGCATTCATCGACAACTTCATTGCTACTTGCGAACAACCCAACAACAAATATGATCTGCAGCGGATTTGAGATCGTAAAGATGAGCCACTGTGCGAGTACGTCCAACGCTTCTTGGAGATGCACATCAAGGTCCCATCAATCTCCAACAATGAGGCAATCGAAGCTTTCATCACTGGTCTCCGCTTTCATGATGCCCTGAGGGACAAGCTCCTCCGCAAAAGACCTGAATCGGTCACAGCGCTCCTAGCCACTGCTAAAAAATATGCGGATGCCGATGATGCTAAAAAGATAATCATCGAAGAAGCAGCAAGGGTTCCACGCTCTGACCACCCCCCACACCATGATGATTACCGTGGCAACCGTGGTCAAAACGACAATTTTGATCGCCGCAGCCAGCGCAACGATTCCCGCGACCACCGCGACCAGCGTAATTAGCAGCATAATCACCATGATGATTATAGGGGCAAGCGTGCTCGGGAAGATGACGGCGAAGTCAACACCATTTAAAAAGGAGGCGGACGTCGCAACTACGAAGAAGACTACGCCAAAGCATTGAAAGGACCCTACCAGCTCCATCCCAAGTCAAACCATACCATGGAGAATTGCTGTGTTCTCAAATCTATCTACATGCGCCAACAGGCTTCGGATACATCCGACAAGCCTAACGACGTAGGGGAGCAGCGTAACGAGGACAACGATGATGAAGACGTAGATCCTCGTCACAAGTATGTCAAGCCAACTGACCGCGTCCACACCATCATTGGGGGCAGAGTGTCCATCGAGACCAAGCGAGAGCGCAAGCTGCTCGCCCGCGCTTGCTTGAACGTGGCTAATGCCGACAACCTCATCGCTGATCCGTGGCTCCCTCCTTGGTCTCACCGCGAGATCTCCTTCAGCAGAAAGGACCAATGGGCCGCAATACCTGAGCCAGGGCATTTTCCTCTGGTTCTCGATCCTTGTATCAACAAGGTTCGGTTCAATAGAGTGCTGATTGATGGCGGTAGTTCCATCGATATACTGTTCAAGAATAGTTTGCTAGCCCTGAAGATAACCCAGGATGATCTCAAGCCATACGAGGCACAGTTCTAGGGTGTTCTCCCTGGACATAGCTCTACACCTCTCGGGCAGATCACGCTAACTATGCAATTTGGTACTCTAGACCACTTCCGCACCGACTACATCAACTTTGTGGTCGCTGACTTCGAGGGCACCTACCATGCTATCCTTGGTCGACCAGCGCTCACCAAGTTCATGGCCATACCTCACTACAGGTATTTGGTGCTCAAGATGCCTACTGAGAAGGGGGTTCTAACTCTCAGGGGCAACGTATACGCAGCTTACACCTGCGAGGATGACAGCTTCAAAATTACAGAGGCTCATGACCTCTCTATTCGCATGGCCGAGACCATGCTCGATGCCAAGAAGACCCCAAACGACCACCTAGAGATCCCGGAGCTTGAGGCCCCACGCAAGAACATCAAGTCCAAAGGGCATAAAGTGATCCAGCTGGTCGAGGGTGATCCCAGCAAAATGGCCCTTATCGGGGCCAACCTGGATCCTAAATAGGAAGACGCGCTCGTCAGGTTCTTGAGAAGCAACGTAAGTGTGTTCGCATGGAAACCCGCTAACATGTCCGGTGTACCTCGGAACTTGATCGAGCACTCCTTAAATGTCAATGGCAAGGCCAAACCCATCAAGCAGAAGCTATGACGGTTTGCTCATGACAAAAAGGAGGCTATTAGGGTAGAAGTTACACGGCTTTTAGCAGTCGGATTTATCAAAGAAGTGTATCATCCGGAGTGGTTAGCCAACCCGGTTCTTGTACGCAAAAAGAATAAGGAATGGAGAATGTGCGTTGATTACACTGATCTCAACAAACACTACTCTAAAGACCCCTTCGGCTTACCTCGCATAGACGAGGTCGTAGATTCAACTGTCGGTTGTGAGCTGCTTTCCTTTCTCGATTGCTACTCTGGTTATCACCAGATCGCTCTCAAAAAGGATGACTAGATCAAGACATCCTTCATAACGCCCTTCGGCGCCTACTGCTACACGACCATGTCGTTCGGGCTCAAGAACGCTGGGGCTACCTACCAACACGCCATACAGGCCTGCCTCAAAGACAAGATAAAAGACGACCTCATCGAGGCTTATGTTGACGATGTAGTTGTTAAAACCAAGGAAGCATACACCCTTGTTAACAACCTAGAACGTACCTTTGCAGCCCTTAACACATTCCAATGGAAATTAAACCCAAAGAAGTGCATCTTTGGTGTTCCATCTGGTATACTACTCGGCAACGTCGTCAGTCACGATGGCATACGCCCTAACCTAGAGAAAGTAAAAGATGTCTTGGACATGAAGCCACCCAAAAAGGTGAAGGATGTTCAGAAGCTTACCGGATGCATGGCTGCCTTCAGTCGTTTCATATCAAAATTAGGCAAAAAAGGACTACCGTTTTTCCAGCTGCTCAAAGCATCCGAGAAGTTTGAGTGGTCAAAGGAAGTAGATGCTGCCTTTACACAGCTGAAACAATTCCATACATCACCTCCGGTCCTCACTGCTCCCAGAGAAGACGAAATACTCCTACTTTACATTGCGGCAACTAATCGAGTGGTCTCCACTGCCATGGTGGTCGAGCGCGATGAGCCCGGCCATGTCTACAAGGTACAGTGACCAATCTATTTCATCAGTGAGGTGCTCAATGAATCCAAGACCAGGTACCCACAGATTTAGAAACTGATCTACGCCATACTAATTAAATCCCAAAAGTTGAAACACTACTTCGACGGATATCGTGTGGTGGTCATGACCGAGTACCCTCTAGGAGACATCATTCGCAACAAGGATGCGAACGGGCGCATCGTCAAATGGGCAATGGAGCTATGCCCTTTCTCCTTGGAATTTGCAAGCCGTACTACAATCAAGTCTCAGGCACTTGTCGATTTCATCGTCGAGTGGACAGACTTAAGCACACCTGCCTCTTAGGGGCCTACCGAGTATTGGAAGATGTACTTCGATGGCTCTCTCAACATCAATGGCGCAGGGGCAGGAGTCCTTTTCGTATCACCATCCAAGGAGCAGCTCCGATATGTCCTCAGGATTCATTTCATGGCATCTAATAACGCCGCCGAGTACGAAGCATGCCTACACGGTCTGCGCATCACAGTCGAACTTGGTGTCAAGTGTCTCTATGTCTACAAAGACTTAGCTCTGGTCATCAACCAACTCAACAAGGACTGGGATACGACCAGCGAAAAGATGAACGCATACTGTAAATCGATCAGAAAGATGGAAGGCAAGTTCTATGGCATCGAGTACACACATGTGGTCTGAGACAAAAATCAAGCAGCAGATGCGCTGTCAAAGTTAGGATCATCCTGAGCCAAAGTCCCACATGGTGTATTCGTTCAAGACCTGCTCACGCCCTCCATCAAAGAAGAAGATCCCGCGGTCGACAAGCCTCCAGACCAACTATTGGTGGCTACGGTTCCGGCGTCAAACACCACCAAACCACCTCTGACCACTAAGGAGCCTGACTAGAGAGTACCTTTCATCAAGTACCTAATAGATGGTAGCGGTTACACCGATTGGACAGAAAAGGAACGCCTGATGTGTCGCAGTAAGCACTATCTGCTTGTCGATGGCAAATTGTGGCGCAAGAACGCAAAGGAAGAAATCTTGATGAAGTGTATAACCTAGGAGGATGGTGAACATCTCCTAGACAAAATCCACTCTGGCTCTTGCGACAACCACATGGCCTCGAGAACGCTGGTTGGCAAGGCTTTCCGAGCAGGGTTCTATTGGCCGTCAGCCGTAGCCGATGCAGAGAAGCTAGTCCACCATTGTGAAGGTTGTCAGTTCTTCGCCAAGAGAATCCACATACTAGCACATGAGATTTAGACTATACCAGCCTCTTGGCCCTTCACATGCTGGGGACTGGATATGATCGGGCCTTTCAAACCGGCCCCTAGGAAATTTACATGCGTCTTTGTGCTAATCGACAAATTCTCCAAGTGGATAGAGTACATGCCCCTGGTCAAGGCATCTTCAAAAAAGGCTATTGTGTTCATCGACCAGATCATCCACCGCTTTGGCATACCCAACAGCATCATCACTGATCTGGGTTCTCAGTTCACCGGGAACGCTTTTTGGGACTTCTGCGATGAAAGGAGCATAGTAGTAAAATACGTCTCGGTGGCACACCCTAGAGCTAATGGACAGGTCGAGCGGGCAAATGGTATGATCTTGGACGCACTCAAGAAGAGGATGTATAGAGAGAATGACAAAGCTCCTGGAAGATGACTCAAAGAGTTACCAGCTGTGGTCTGGGGTCTCAGAACCTAGCCCAGTCGCAATACCGGTGTATCACCATACTTTATGGTTTATGGCGCTGAGGCAGTGCTCCCAGTAGATATAGCCTTTAGATCAGCACGGGTAGAGAACTTCAACAAAGACAAGGCCAATGAAGTACGGGAGCTAGAAGTGAATAGTGTAGAAGAGAAGCGGCTCAATTCTTGCGTACGTACAACCAAATACCTTGTTGTTTTGCGTAGATATTACAACAAGAACGTCAAGGAGCGGTTCTTCATGGTCGGGGACCTGGTCCCGAAGTGGAAGATGAATCAGGCTGGTGTCCATAAACTCGCAACCCCATGGGAAGGACCCTTCATGATCAAGGAGGTTACATGCCCTACATCTTACAGGTTAGCTTGCCTAGACGGCATAGACGTACCCAATTTCTAGCACATCGACAAGCTTAGGCGTTTCTATGCTTAGCTACTAAGATATATACCCCTCTTGTACTATTGATTTATTTCAATAAAGCTATTATGATTTCTCCTACCACTCTAATGTGTCATTTCAAAGTCTATTGTTATTCTAACTCTACCAGTTAAAACCGACCACCATTCCTTCTTGGGTTTTCGGAGCAGGCCCTGTCTTTGGTTCCTCCCAACGCGTACATGGGATCCGCTCTCTATGCTACGGGTGATCGCCAGGTGCTCTCTGGTTTGACTTGTGTGTTTCTATGTGTGCACAAGCTACGCACCTCACACTCCGACTGCAAGACAAACCAGGGCCATACAAACCTTTTAGGATGACATGTTGAATAAACTGGTACAACTAAACAGAATGCCAACACATTCTAACTTAGTTACATCAGCATGATATCCGAGCTTAAACACATTTTCTACAAAACAAACAAGCTAATGTTGATATACAGTTACGTTATTACAAGCTTGCCTGAAAAGGTCCAAGTTTACAATAACACAACTACATCTTCTTCTACAGCTATAGCCTATACTATTGGCTAGTCGGGGCACGCGGCACCTGCTGCTCGCTAGGCCTGACATCGTGCAAGGGTCTTGGGGACTCTGGCATTGATCGAGCTGAAGAAGATGGCTCGTCGATGCCTGGCTGGTTGAGACCGCAGGCTTCGCCAGTTGGCTTGAAAATGATGGCGCTCCTAGATGACTTGTTGATGGCATTCCCTGTATGGGTGGTGTCGCACCTCCACATAGGTTAATATCGCCAATTATTTTCACCGACAAGTCCAGCTGGGTCATCCGTAGCTCCTCAGCCTTGTCTAGATCTACCTCCTTCGGGTATCCAACCTCTAGGCGCTTGAGATTGATCAAGGGGTAGTGAGCACGTACCATGCTTAGCACATGTGCGCCTATGTTGATGTAGATGGGAGTCCCGATCTTCCGTCAGGTTCAAGATAAACAATGATTTGTTCGGAGAGCGACACACCGATCCGGCTTCAGATCACAAAGACCCAAACCCTACAACCTTAGCACCACGTCTCCTCTAGTTATCAACCGTGTCACAATCCGGTTGACCTCATCAAGAAGGCTAATCCCTACTATGAATCGAAGAACACAAGCAAGAACAAGATAAAACGCAACTCAATTGAAGTGACAATTGCAGATGAATGATTAAGCACTCAAAGTTGGGGTCTTGTAAACCGATAACGGCAACTGTTCAATGATAGATTGATCTAAAACAAAACACAAACCCTAATGGAGGGGCGGAAGCTGTTTATGAAGACTCTAGGGTCATGCAAGACCCCTGGACACGCCCCTAATGGGCCCAAACTCGATACATGGTCCAACGGACCAAAAGACGGTGTCGCAGCACCCTGACAGATTCTGGACGCTGACTTGTTTTGACGATTACTATTGATGCCAAACAGCTTTTGATGTGAAACCACTTGGATTGGCTTCCTTATCAAATTAGCTTTCTATACATATGTGGATCATTGAAAACGGAGTCCGGATGCATCCTGGGCAACTAGTTTAAGGCAGACTGGTCCTGGAGGCCGAGGCAGACTCGAATTCTTGTTGGACTGGGCCTCCGGCTTGTGTTGGACGTCCTTGCTGGTCATCATCACCTCCACCACTTCCTCTAAGTCCTTCATGACCCTCTCCAATGTTCCTAAGTAAGATAACATCATTAGGTAGTAGTCTATTCTCAAAAGTATGAAAAGTATCGCTTAAGAACGAGCTCACCTCTAAATTGAGTTGTCGCTTTCGAGCCCGGGTCATTGGACCTTGCATGATGGTTGGAGAATCAGCTGGCACATCCAAAGAAGTGATGTCCTCATCATCCTCCCCCTCTTAAATTGGAGCCATCCTCGACTCAAGCTCATCTTCTTCTCCCAAATAAGGTTTCAAATCTGCAATGTTAAATGTGGGACTAACCCCGAACTCGGGTGGCAACTCAAGTTTGTATGCATTATCATTTATTTTCTCAATAATCTTATAAGGACCAACTGCTCTTGGCATTAATTTAGACTTACGCAGCTCAGGAAATCTTTCTTTTCTCAAATGTAACCAAACCAAATCACCCGGTTCAAGTTTAATCTCTTTTCTACCTTTACTACTAGCAATTCTATACTTTTCATTCATTCTTTCAATATTTACTTTAGTTGTTTCATGCAACTTACGAATAAAATCAGCACGCTCTCTAGCATCACTATGTATTCTCTCAGTGGTAGGTAAAGGCAAAAGATCAATAGGAGCACGGGGGTTAAAACCATACACTACCTGAAAAGGACTTACCTTGGTGGTTGAATGTTCCGCCCTGTTATACGCAAACTCCACATGCGGCAAACACTCTTCCCACATCTTCAAATTGCGCTTCAAAATGGCTCTCAACATGGTGGACAATGTTTGATTCACAACCTCAGTTTGCCCATCAGTTTGGGGATGACATGTTATAGAAAACAGCAGCTTGGTCCCCAATTTATTCCACAACGTGCGCCAAAAATGACTCAAGAATTTTGCATCGCGATCTGAAACAATAGTAGAAGGCATACCATGCAAGCAAATGATTTCTTGAAAGAATAGGTCAGCAATATGAACAGCATCGTCGCTCTTATGACAAGGAATAAAATGTGCCATCTTAGAAAAACGATCAACCACCACAAAAATACTATCCCTCCCCCTCTTAGTCCTTGGCAAACCCAATATAAAGTCCATAGATATATCAGCCCAAGGAGTAGAAGGAACAGGAAGAGGCATATACAAACCATGTGGGTTCAACCACGACTTAGCTTTTTGACATATGGTGCACCGAGCCACGTACCGCTCCACATCACGCCTCATCCTAGGCCAAAAGAAGTGTGTGGACAGCACCTCCTCCGTCTTCTTGGCACCAAAATGTCCCATCAATCCACCTCCATGTGTCTCCTGCAACAACAAAAGACGAACGGAACCAACTGGAATGCATAGGCGGTTAGCTCTAAACAAAAACCCATCATTGATCATAAACTTATTCCATGCACGTCCCTCTCTACAATTAAGCAACCCATCCTTAAAATCAGGATCAAGCGCATATTGTTCTTTAATGGATTGAAGACCAAAAATCCGGCAATCAAGTTGGGACAACAATGTATATCTTCTAGACAAAGCATCAGCAATCACATTATCCTTCCCTTTCTTGAGTTTGATAATATAAGGAAAAGATTCAATAAATTCAACCCATTTAGCATGCCTACGATTTAGATTATTTTGAGAGTGAAGATACTTAAGTGATTCATGATCAGAATGAATAACAAATTCTTTAGGCCACAAATAATGATGCCACATCTCCAAAGAACGAACAAGTGCATACAATTCTTTATCATACGTGAAATAATTAAGAATAGGACCATGCAATTTTTCACTAAAGTAAGCAACTGGTTTACCATCTTGCATCAAAATACCACCAATGCCAACTCCACTAGCATCACATTCTAGCTCAAAAATCTTACCAAAGTTTGGAAGTTGCAGCAATGGTGCATGTGTAAGCTTGTCCTTCAAAGTGTCAAAGGACTCCTCTTGTGCCTCTCCCCAATGAAACACCACTCCTTTCTTCATCAACTCATGCAATGGAGCAGCAATGGTGCTGAAATCTTTGACGAAGCGGCGATAGAATCCTACAAGACCAAGAAAACTCCTTACCTGTGTGACGGTTTGGGGAACCGGCCAGCTCTTTATGGCTTCAATTTTCATCTCGTCCACCTCAATTCCCTGTGGAGTTACAACATAACCAAGAAAAGAAACTCGATTCGTGCAAAAGATGCACTTCTCAAGGTTACCAAATAGACGTGCATCACGTAAAGCATTAAAAACAGCACGTAAGTGATCCATATGTTCATCAAAAGACTTGCTGTAAATCAATATATCATTAAAGTAAACTACCACAAAATGTCCAATAAAAGCTCTTAAAACCTCATTCATTAAGCGCATGAAAGTGCTAGGTGCATTTGTCAAACCAAAAGGCATTACTAACCACTCATACAACCCGAATTTAGTTTTAAATGCAGTTTTCCATTCATCTCCAAGTTTCATTCTAATTTGGTGGTACCCACTTCGCAAGTCAATCTTAGTGAAAATTATAGAACCGCACAACTCATCTGGCATGTCATCTAGCCTAGGAATAGGATGATGATACTGAATAGTAATATTATTGATGGCTCTACAATCAACACACATACGCCAAGTTCCATCTTTCTTAGGAACCAAAAGTACAAGAACAGCACAAGGACTAAGGCTTTCACGTACATACCCGCGGTCCAAAAGGTCTTGGACTTGTCGCTGAATTTCCTTAGTCTCCTCAGGATTGGTTCGATAAGCAGCACGGTTGGGTAAGGTTGCTCCCGGAATCAAATCGATTTGATGCTCTATCCCTCTCATAGGTGGTAGCCCCAAGGGTATCTCAGCTGGAAAAATGTCCTCATACTCCTGTAAAAGGTTAGTGACAGCAGGAGGTACCGAGCTAACAATATCATCAAGCAAAAACATAGCTCGTTTGCATACCAAAGCATAGCAAATATCATCATCAGAAATTTCAGCAAAGTCACATTTTGTTGCAAGCATAACACCACCCTTCAATTTAATCCCCTCAGCCTTAGAAATAGATGTAGACTTATCCTTTTTAGGTGGGAAAATAGAATTAGCAACTTGCTGATTTTCAGGTTGAACATCATTGAAACTAGCAGCGCGTTCTCTATCAGCTTGTACAATTTGAGCAGGGGTCAAAGGTACCAAAGTAATTTTCTTTCCTTTATGCACAAAAGTGTATTTATTACTTCTACCATGGTGTGTAGCATCATTATCATGTTCCCAAGGATGACCCAATAAGAGTGAACAAGCTTGCATAGGTACCACATCACAATCAATAGAATCAGCATAAGAACCAATGGAAAATGAAACTCTACAAGTTTGTGTTACCTTTGCTTTACCAGAATCATTTAGCCACTGAATATGGTATGGACGTGGGTGTGGCCATGTGGTCAAGCCAAGCTTCTTGACCAAATCAAAACTCACCAAATTGTTGTAGCTACCTCCATCAATAATGAGACGTGCTCGACGGTCGCTGATGACGAAGAAAATCTAGAACAAGTTATGGCGTTGTAGCTTCTCAGGTTGCTGGACTTGTGAGCTGAGCACCCGCTGTACAATAATGCTCCTATAGGACACCGTGGCCTTGTCACCAAGGACTTCGCCGTCCTCCTCATCTGCATCTTGGTCTTCTTCATCCTCAATGTCAGAGGTGCTGATGTAACCATCTTCTGTAGCAATATATGCCCGCTGACTTGGGCAGTCCTTCTGCACATGGCCAATGCCATGGCAGCGGTGGCACTAAATACCCGAAGTGCGTCCCGTCGATGCAACGGATGAGGAAGTCTTGGTAGGCACCTGCAAAGAATTTTTACCTAAATCTAAAGGTCGTGCGGGAGGTGTCTTAGGTGTAGCGGAAACTCCAGAGGCTGTTGGTCGCTTGCTCACTGGTGGAGGCGTCCGAAAAGTGGTTGGCTTGGTCAGCCCCGAAGATGGTGCCGAGCGTGGCGTGTATGTGCTGGTGCTGACCTTGCTCTTGCCCTGTTGTTCACGCCCCTGCAATTCCTTTTCTGCAAGCATAGCAAACTGAAACAACTGGTTGATAGTGTTAAATTCTTTATAATCAACAATGTCCTGAATCTCACGTCTCAAACCCGAATAAAAATGACAAATGGCATCTTCGTTTCCCTCCACAACACTACAGCGTATCAATCCCTTTTGGAGCTCACTATAGTAATCCTGTACAGATTTATCTCCTTGTTCTAATCGCATCAATTTCTTACGCAAGTCTCTATGATAAGAACGAGGAACAAAACGATCACGCATAGCTACCTTAAGTTCTTCCCACATACCAGGTAAAGCATCCTGTGCAGCTAGCCCATTCCACCAAATAATAGCAAAATCCTTAAACTCACTAGTAGCTTGTCTAACTCTATGCTGCTCAGGTACAAGGTGGGCACTAAACTTTTGTTCTACCGTCATCTCCCAATCAAGATATCCCTCAGCATCATAATGACCCGAAAAAGATGGTATTGTGAACTTAATTTTAGCATAAGGATCATCGGGCACACGGTGATTATTACCTTGACGGTGGTGGTGGTGGTGGACACCACCCATACCTGTCGTGTTGCGGCGAAGACATTGTTGTAATCTCTCTTGTCGGACAGCTGCTTGACCTATGTTCCTGTTGGCATCATACACCGTGTCTTGACCATCGGTGTTGCTACCGGAGGTGTCGTTGTTGCCCGCCACAAAGGTTTCCAACTCAGTAACCTTGTCGGTTAGCGTGGAAATTCGCTTGTCCAATCTCTCCATGCTATTGCCAATGTTGAGCTCAATGAGTGCATCAGTGACGGCCTTCCTGACGGCCTCATTCATCCTTTTTTGGGCATCCTCTACAACAGCTTGTAGTTGCTCTTGACTGACACACTCGTTGAAACCCGTAGGATTGTTATCTCCAGTCTGTTCACCTCCTGCCATTGAAAACACAAAAACAGGAACAAACAGGTGAAAGTTATCCCTACCAAATGACTACATGGTTGCAGTGGTGTCACTTTTCATAGCAAGTGGAAGCGTCTTACCAAGCTCTTACAAAGTTATTACCAACACAAGCAGTGGGCGGTACAACCGACGGCTGGTTCGTGATACCTATGAGGCAGTGGTACCGAGATTGCAAGGCCCTTTGTCTGTACTGATCTGAAGAGTTTATGGAGCTTGGAAGGCAAACAAAGAGTAATATGTATATCTGGCACACAAGTCAGTAACAGAAAGTAATGCTGAATTATAGTCCAAAGTACTTGTTCTCGTTGCTGGTCTAAAGTGTTGTAAGTACCAGGTGTGTGACAAAAGTATGGTGGATAGCAAGGTGATAGATATGAGAAAAACAAGTATGGTGGATGGAAACAGCAACACAAACAAGGTACCAGACAGCACACGCTAACACAGCTCACTTTGGTCTTCTCTATGTGCTCCTCTAAATATTGTTCCTCTTTTGCCCCTCTCTTTTTTTCTATTTTTGGGGCTGTCGTTGTTTTTTTGAGAAATTTTGACTTTTTTATTTTATTTTTTTGATATTTTTCCTTTACTTAGGAGCACAAAAGAAGTAACCACAGAAAATATGAGCTCAAACAAGTGTAAGACGTGGCCTGTGGAATTTTTAGAAAACTGGATCAAAATCGACAAAAACCTTATGATCACGAAACGAGGATCTTGTGACCACTTTTTAACCAATCTAAAAATTCTGAACCCCAGCAAAGCTGGGGATGGACAGATCTGAATTTTTTTTTTGATCGATTTGTATATATGGAACGTCGAAAACGGAGTTCGTATGCGAAAACTGGACCAGTTTTAAGAATTGGCTCCGAATTAGAGGACAAAATGGGAACAATATGTGCTAAATTGGTCACAACAGCCAAGATTTGATGGAAACAATGGGGGAAAACACACGAACTGGACTCTAACACGACCTAACCAGCAACAAGACCTCGACTAGGACACAAACTCAACACGACGGACTCTGAAACTGAAATATGCAAAGGCTATGGCACGGAAGGTTCTAGGACAGGAAAAATGAGTATGGCACTGGACTATGGGACGAATGCGAAACACTCAAAACTAGGGAATAAAAGTGAACCTGACGGTATACCTTAGCTCTGATTACCACTTAATGGAGACGGGGGTCCTGATCTTCCGTCAGGTTCAAGATAAACACCGATTTGTTCGGAGAGCGACACACCGATCCGGCTTCAGATCACAAAGACCCAAACCCTGCAACCTTAGCACCACGTCTCCTCTGGTTATCAACCGTGTCACAATCCGGTTGACCTCACCAAGAAAGCTAATCCCTGCTGCAAATCGAAGAACACAAGCAAGAACAAGATAAAACGCAACTCAATTGAAATGACAATTGCAGATGAATGATTAAGCACTCAAAGTTGGGGTCTTGCAAACCGATAACGGCGACTGTTCAATGACAGATTGATCTAAAACAAAACCCAAACCCTAATGGAGGGGCGGTGGCTGTTTATGAAGACTCTAGGGTCATGCAAGACCCCTGGACGCGCCCCTAATGGGCCCAAACTCGATACATGGTCCAACGGACCAAAAGACGGTGTCGCAGCACCCTGGTAGATTTTGGACGATAACTTGTTTCGAAGATTCCTGTTGATGCCGAACAGCTTTTGACGTGAAACCACTTGGATTGGCTTTCTTATCAAATTCACTTTCCATCCATATGTGGATCATTGAAAACGGAGTCCGAATGCGTCCTGGGCGACCAGTTTAAGGCAGACTGGTCCTAGAGGCCAAGGTAGACTCGAATTCTTGTTGGACTGGGCCTCTGGCTTGTGTTGGACGTCCTTGCTGGTCATCATCACCTCCACCACATCCTCTAAGTCCTTCATGACCCTCTCCAATGTTCCTAATCAAGATAACATCATTAGGTAGTAGTCTATTATCAAAAGTATGAAAAGTATTGCTTAAGAACGAGCTCACCTCTAAATTGAGTTGTCGCTTTCGAGCCCGGGTCATTGGACCTTGCATGACGCTTGAAGGATCAGCTGGTACATCCGAAGGAGTGATGTCCTCATCATACGTACTCTCCTGCCTCCTTCATGAACTCCTAGAACCATCCCCATGCCCTTTGGCATCTCTCGATCAATCCCAGCTGTGGCGTCCTTGGCACATCCTCTGCTAGCGCCAGATCGATGAGGTAAAGGACCGGCAAAATACCCTTTGCCACCTCCTGGCACCGGCTTCTCCAGGTGTCACGGTCCTTGGTGATCTCTTAGCATTGCCCCTTCCAGCCGTCACGGTCTTTCATCACGGCCTCTAGATGCTTTTTTGCATTGATTTTTATAACTGCAAATCGCACATGCTGTTCAGACGCTATACTACGCCAAACTACGGTAGGCAACAAAAATGAGCAAAGGTGGTTGGACAACTTACCTTTCAGCTCCTCTGTCATCTTGGTCGTGTGGTCCCAAAGCTGTGACTGGTCTTGCACTAGTTTTCTGTTGTCCTCGTTTAAGCGATAACACTCCCCGACCACATGATTGTTCTCCTCTCGGAGATGGATCACTTCAACTTCTAAGCCTGCACTACTGCTGTTACTACCAACAACGCAGCAGCACTTGTTAGTAGTTGGTACGATAAAATGGCAACTTACTTGTTCTTTCCCACTCTTTATTACTGAGCTGGACGACCAGGTTCTGATTCTAGGACTCTTGCACCGCCTTTTCATGATTGGCGGCTTCAAGCCGCTGGCGCAAGCGTTCCACCTCCGTTGTCAGCTCCTTGTTGTTTGCAGCAATCCCCTCGATCTGGTCAAAGCATCTCTTGTGGTACCTTGCAGTCTTCATTAAGTCCTGAGTGTAGATAGCTAAGTAAGACAACTACGACTAAACCGCAAGACCAGCGGGTGAAGCGAAGCTTACCTGCACTTCCGTAACAAGCCGCTTCACCGCCCGTTCAACTTTCTTGGTTTCTTCGACCTCCGGGATTTCCTTATGGACAACCCATTGGTCGTTCCGCCAATGCAACACATAAACATGTTGTTGCTTGTCTTGCGGATGGCCTAGGACCACCTCCACCTCATCCTCTTCGGACCCTTCTTCAGGTCCTGGTGCTGGTCCGGCATCAGCAGCATCTGTGATCACCACAGCCTTCCCACGGGTTGCAGCGTCGATAAATGTGGTCTGTGCTCTCACCTCCGGCCACTGCTCCTCAGTCTGCTCTGTTACCCTCGACGCTGAGGTGTTTCCCTCAGCAGGTTTAGCGCTAGGAGCACTCATGCCTGGCTCAGCTATTCCCTCGACCACCTGCTCAGGGACTATTGTCTGACTGCTTGTTTGCTGAGGCCCCAACGGATCTTCTACTATGGGTTCCTCAGTGATCGGCTGCTGGGTAGTCTGCTCTACACTTATTGGTGGTGCCACGCCACTTCCAGCCAGCTAGTCTAGACTTTCGGTGGATGCCGAGCTAGTACATCCGAGATAAGTTCATAAGGCAATCATATTAAATGCAAATTGCTAATTCATATTAAGATTACAAATACTTACATGTTGGAAGCGTAGAATGATGTGGAGAAGGCACGTCTCTTCGGCCGTACTTGCTCCACATGCTGTGTGGGTGACTCCTGGTCTCCCTCTACATACAGCACTATCACTGGGCCTTGGTCCTTGACTCCTCTGCCGCTTGTCCTTCGCGCTGCAGTGGTCGGTGGTGTGTTCAGTTGAGTTGTCGCTTCCGTCGCCGGCCGCGTTCCTTGCTCCATTGACTCCAGTTGTTTCCTCCTTTTCCAAGAGACAAGCTGAAAGGCATTTGCATCTTCTCCCTCCTCTGCGACATCGTCCGGCCAGGCAAAAATCGCCTGCCGACGCTTGCAGGCCGGGTTCTCCTTCAGGTCCCCCTCGGGCTCATTGATAGTTAGCGCCCCCCCCCCCGATGAGCAGGGTGCTTACTGATCTCTTCTTCGGCTGTTTGGGGGCAGCCAACCGTTTACCAGTGGCTTTGGCCACTGCATCCTCTCCCACTCCGAGCACCGCCCAATCGATGTCCTCGTCCTTGATCTCGACACTGGTCTGGGTGGTGGGATCAGCTCCTTGTGGCCACTCTACTCTAGGGGGTGGTGACACAAACACTATCGCTCTATCCCGACCATTAACCTGGGTAACAAAAGGGAGTGAACACAGTAAGTTTCCACTTATCCTACCACAATATAAGACTATGGGTACAAGGTAATACGAGTTACCTTTGGGGGAGGTCAGGCAAGCTTGAAAGCGTGCTCGATGTCGCTCAATCTGGCATAATTTGGATCAGCTAAGTTAAATAGCTTGCTAATTCTGGCTTTGACTTCGATCTTGTCAAGCACCTCCTACCTCGTCCTCGTCGGGTCCATGCTCCCTTGATACTCATAGCCAGGATGTACCCTCCTCTAGCAGGGCTGGATCCGTCGGCTGATAAAGCTCTTGACCACGCTCGGACCATCTAGTTTTTTTCCACGGGATCACTCCAAATATTTCTAGAATCTGTTCTAGGTGCTCGGGCTTCTCCGACTAGCTTGTCTTCTTCTTCAGAATGTAGCCCACGTCACACAACGTGATCGTGTTCAGCTCTTCATGGATGTAGAACCATTTCTTGTACCAGTCATTGAGCGATGTGTTCCATGGGCAGTGCAGGTACTGGGCTTTCATGCCGTCATGGAGGTTGAGGTACACACCACCGGCTATCTTCAAACCACCGCTTCCTTTCTTCCACAGACAGAAAAGATGGCGGAAAAAATCGAAGTGGGGCTGGAAGCCGCCATATGCTTCGCAGAGATGTATAAAAGTGGCGACAAGGAGGATCGAGTTGGGATGCAGATTGCAAATCCCAATCTCATAGTAAAGATAGAGCCCCTGAAGAAACGGATATAATAGAACCCCAAATCCCCATTTAAAGAAATCTTCGAACACCACGATCTCACCTGGTTGTGGATCGGGGTACCCCTCGCCTTCCGGCGCATGCCATCCTGCGAGCTCCTTGTTGTGGAGTACCCCCATGGTGACGAGGTCTTCAATGGTCTGCTCGTTGCTTTTCGATTTCCACCATTCTTTTGCCATGAACCCTGCTTTCTTCTGCGCGTCACTTTTCGCCATGACTCTGGCCTTGCTGGTGAACGAGGATATGGCGGCGGATTGATTGGTGGTGATTTCGGATGTATTAGGGTTGGCGAGAGGAAGAAGAAAGCTATGGTTGTGAATGGCAATAGGGTTTAGTAAATAGTAACTTACCTATCCTATATTGTATTTAACCCAAGAGTTATGCCATTTCGTCTGCCTAGGATTCTTGGGAGACGTGCGCACGCATCATAAATGGTTGTTTTCACAGCCTCGAGATCTACGCCAATATATGTGCCTCTTTGTTGCCAGTGTGGGAGGGCCCACGCTGACGCACCTACTGATAGGTGCCACGCAACTGTTTGCTTGACAAGACAAAAGGCAGTTTGACATGCTATACCAGTCTACTTCTTTGACCAGACGTGTCAGACCGGACTTGTCAGAGCAAATAAATAAATACATGAAATAATAGTACAAGTGGCATATAGTTTTTTGCCACACTTTTTGTGCTTGGGGATAGACCAGACCACCCTCGTGCTCGGGAACTGTCTAGACCACCATCATGCTTGGGGACTGTCCATACCACCATCGTGCTCGGGGACTCTCATGCTCGGGGACTGCCCCGACCACTCTTCGACCATTGCTCGGAGACCGCTCTCCTCGGCTACATGTGATTTGTACTCACATACAGTTGAGAGGCATTTTTTTCTCACTTAGACCTTGCTACAAGGTTGACACCTCGCCTTCCAGCAAGCTCGGGGCCTACATCGGTACGATGCACCTGCCGGTGCATCTCATATCGCTTGTACAATGATTGGATTTTCAACTTAATTAGGAATTCTTTTTAGACCCTGGCACCACGTGCCTGCGTCACCTACTACCAGGCTCGGGGACTAAGTGGGCACACTTCACCTTGCAGTGAATGTGCTTATTTTATCGACCCCTACGCTCTGACTATTAGCCATAACTACTATTGTACAAGGGTCACTTACATTTGTTTTCAGAAATACAAGTGGGCACACTTGATCAGGAAAGAAATATTTTTCTTTTTTCTTTAGAGCACCATGCATTCTTCGGACAACCGGAATCTTCAGCTATAATCGTGGTCTACTACTCTCTATGCTGACCAGAATACTGGCACATTTGCTTGGTCAATGTTTTAGCCAGTTGGAGATGACATGAAGACAGACCGCATTAGTCGAAGAAGATCGAACGGCGTGTCGCAATATAATACATGGTGCTCAGGGACTAGCTGTGGGGGTATTAACCCCTATACCCTTACGGCTAGGCTTAGGCCAGCCCAGACCAGGGGGTCTGGCCCACTAGAAGATGAAGTGTGGCCCGGCCAATCTGCTCGGAGTCCCACGCAAGGAATCAAGGCAGATTTGGAGATCAAGCAAGATCCTGGTCGGTTAGAATAGGGATCCTTATCCGGCCACCTATGGCAATTGTAACTAGTTAGGATTAGTTTCCAGATCTGTAACCCTACCCCCTAGACTATATAAGGTGGGCAGGGGACTCCTCTCAAAAACATCTCTCATTGACATACATCAATATAATCAGACGCATGACGTAGGTATTACGCCTTCAGAGTGGCCGAACCTGGATAAAACCTCATGTCTGTCTTGCGTCATCATCTTGTTTGTAGCTTGCGCATCTATCTGCCAATAATCTACTACCTTGGGTATACCCCTAGGTAGACTGCCGACCATATTTCGTCGATACTCCCTTTTGACAACCAGGGCGGCACTAACCACATGGTTGCTTGCCACGATGTAAAGGAGGAGGGGTTCTTCCTGTTTGGGAGCGACGAGGATTGGGGCCGACGTCAGGAACGCTTTGAGGTTTTCCAGAGCCTACTAGGCCTCCTCAGTCCAAATGAAGGCGTCTATCTTTTTGAGGAGCTTATAGAGTGGCATCCCCGTTCACCGAGATGGGAGATGAAGCGGCTTAGGGCAGCCAGACAGCCGGTGAGCCTTTGTACGCCCTTGACATTGCGTATGGGGCCCATGTTGGAGATGGCCGTGATCTTTTTGGGGTTGGTCTCAATGCCGCATTCGGACACGATGTATCCGAGTAGCTTCCCCTTTGGAACCCCGAAAACACACTTCTTGGGGTTCAGCTTGATGTTGAACCTTCGAAGGTTCATGAATGTCGCGGCTAGGTTTGCGATCAGGTCGCAAGCTTTGGCTGTTTTGACCACTATGTCATCAACATAGATGGCAATTGTTGGTTTTGGTCGCTCGACTTGATCAGGCTAATCGGGCGGGTCGATTTGGTCGGTGAAGCATTGCTGCATGCACCTTTGGTAGGTGGTGCCAGCGTTCTTTAGGCCAAAAGGCATGGTTACGTAGCAGTACGAACCATACAGGGTGATGAACAAGGTCGTGAGCCGATTGGATTCATTTATCATGATCTGGTGATAGCCTGAGTAGGCATCCAGAAAGGAGAGGATCTCGCAACCCGAGGTGGAGTCAATTATCTAGTCTATGCGCGGCAAAGAAAAGTGATCCTTCGGGCATGCCTTGTTGAGCCTAGTATAATCAACACACATTCTCCACTTTTTGGTCTTCTTTTTGACAAGAATAGGATTAGCAAGCCAGTCGGAGTGGAATACCTCTCTGATGAATCCTACTGCCAGGAGCTTGGTGATTTCTTCACCTATGGCCCTGCGCCTCTCATCGTCGAAGCGACGTAGATGCTGCTTGGTGGGCTTCGAGCCCGGGATAAGGCGCAACACGTGCTTAGTGACCTCTCGTGGTATCCCTAGCATGTCAGAGGGCTGCCATGTGAAGACATCATGATTGTCACGCAGGAAGTCAATGAGCTCGCATTCCTATTTGGTCGAGAGCTGGTTCCCAATCCGAACCATCTTGGTTGGGTTGGCGAGGTCGATTCCCACCACCTTGGCTTCTTCGAGCGGACAGAAGGCTATCAAGGAAGTTGGTTTGTTGCAGTCTAGGACTGCTGGAGCCGATGACTCCCCAAGCTACGGGAGCTCGGACAAGTTGACGACCGTGGTGGCAAGCTCGTAGTGCTCACGGTCGTACACGAGGGCGTGCAAAAAGGCACTACTCACAGTGATGACGTCGTTTGGTCCTAGCATCTTTAGCTTGAGGTAGGTGTAGTTGGGGATCGCCATGAATTTTGCGTAGCATGGCCGTCCCAAGATGGCGTGGTAGGACCCTGGAAAGTCCACCACCTCGAAGGTGAGGATCTCCGAGCGGAAGTTGGCCTGGCTGCCAAATGTGACAGGCAAATTGATCTATCCGAGCGGGTATGCCTACGCTCCTAGGATTACCCCATGAAAGGGGGAGCCTGCCAGGCGGAGCTCTGATCGGGGGATGCGCATGGCATCGAGGGTGTCGACGTATAGGATGTTGAGGCTGCTGCCTCCATCCATCAGCACCTTGGTAAGGTACTTCTTGCGAACTATGGGGTTGATGATGAGCGGGTAGCATCCCAGTCTCGCGACGTGGGAGGGATGATCCCTCTGATCGAAGGTGATCAGAGATTATGACTAGCTAAGGAAGGAGGGGATGGCCGTCTCAGCGGCGCATGCCTCTCTATAGCAAACCTTGTGCTGTCGCTTGGACCAGATGGTGTCGAACCCACCGAAGATCATGATGCATTCGTCAGCATCGGGGAAAATGTCCCCGTCCTTGCCTGCAATGCCTCCTTTCTTGGCCACCGCCTCCTTGCCGTCTCCCTCCTTTGGCCCATCGGCCTGTCGGAAGAAACGTTTGAGGAGCTCGCAGTTCTTGTAGAGGTATTTGACGGGGTAAGCATGGTTGGTGCATGGGCTGTCCATGAGTTCGTTGAAGTGGTTAGACAGCCCTTGTTGGGGCTACTTGCCCATGCGATCAGTCACGGCTACCATCGTGGTGTTGTCCAATCGGCACTGATCCTTTTTGTTCTTCTTGCCCCTCTGTGTGGAGGGGCCCTCATCTGGGTCTGCACGCTAGGCCTTGACTTTGTCCCAGCCTTCATCGAAGACTACTCTGACTGCCTCCTCGCTAGAGGCATGGTTAGTGGCGACGTCGAGCAGGTCGCGGGTGGTATGGGGTTTTAGGCAGCCAAGCTTGTGGATTAGGAACTCGTAGTTCGTCCTAGAGAGGAATGCGCTGATGACATCTGTGTTGACGACATCAGGGAAGGAGTTGCATCATTGGGAGAACCTGCGGATGTAATCCCGCAGGGACTCGCTGGGCTCCTATTGACAGCTCTTGAGGTCCTAGGAGTTTCTAGGATGGACATACGTCCCTTGAAAATTCTAGACGAAGACCCTCTTGAGATCCGCCCAGTCGCGGACGCTGTCGTGTGGGAGGAATTCAAGCCATGCCCGAACATGTTCCCCCACGCAAATGGGAAGATACTAAATGATGAAATAGTCATCATCCACTCCTCTAGCCCGACACGCGAGTCGGAAGTCTTTGAGCCAAATGCCTGGGTTTGTCTCTGTTGAAACTAGCGGTTTCAGACAGTGTGGGGGAGACTGGGGCCTCCACCTGTCAGGGGTCGCCCTCGGGTGGAGGCTCGGGATAGGCTCGACAGGTGAACTTGTCGAGAGCTAGCACAAAGAACTAGGGTTTCATTAATTCGTTCACCAACCATCTGCACGGTTACAAGTGTTCCCTATTTATAGGACTCAACTACTTCATAACAGAATTTATTACAATGCCCCTCAACTGCTATAGTACATTCCTGGAATATTCCGCCACTAGCCTCTTGTTTGCGGGGCAATCCTACCATACTGTCTTCAAGTAATGAGCCTCCATGAGCAGCCGGCCCACCATGCCTCGGTCTTCGGCCCAAAGGCCTAGATCCCTGGCGCTAGCCTCCATCTCCAGGGGCGCGCCGCTGCCTCGGCGGGTCTCCGCCGGCCGGTCGGAGACATCACCCGCGAGGCTCCGCCCGGCCGCATGGGGGCTATGGTTCTCGACGCTGGCCTCTACCTTTAGGGGCATGCCGTCGCCTTGGCGGGTCTCCGCCGGTCTGGTCAGAGACATCATCCATAGGTCTCCTCCTGGCCGCGTAGGGGCCATGCTGGCGCGTTTGCGTGGACCACGAGCGCCTATGCTTGAGTACCTGCACACACTTAGGCAAGATTGTTTGTTTGATTAGTTCAGAGGTAGGGCGGCCTCCGCCCTTACTACCGGAGACGCTCATAAGTTGAAACAGGGCGGCGTCCGCCTGGGCGGTCGGAGACGTGCGTGCCTGGCCCTGGCGGAATCCACGATGAGGGCGTTGAACCTCATTCAGCGCCCTTCGAGCATAGCCAGGAAAGTTCCTTTAGTCAGCGCCGAGTCTCCACCCTAAGATGGTCAAAGACGCCTTGGCGACACCTTGCTGTCGGAGGCCTTCGCCACCCGCCGAAGCCATGTTACAACAGTTCCCCCTTTTGAGACCGTGGTTCGCCTGAGCGTGCCGTGAGCTCAAAACACCTAGACCAAAGGCGTCCGCGAGGGCGGAGGCCACAGTTGTTGGCGACTTCGAGCGAGGCCCTGCTACTTCCCCCCTAGCCTGCTCTGGCGCGGCCGCTGGTCTCATTGAGAGTAGCCATTGGGCGGCCATGCTAGTTTCAACATTAGCGCCCACCGTGGGGCAGACTGGGGCCTCCGCCCATCAGGGGTCACCCTCGGGCAGAGGCTCGAGATAGGCTCGACAGGTGAACTTATCGAGAGCTGGCACAAAGAACTAGGGTTTCATTGATTCGTTCACCAACCATCTGCACAGTTACAAGTGTTCCCTATTTATAGGGCTCAACTACTTCATAACAGAATTTATTACAATGCCCCTCAATTGCTACAGTACATTCCTAGAATATTCCGCTGCTAGCCTCTTGTTTGCGGGGCAATCCTACCATACTGTCTTCAAGTAATGAGCCTCCATGAGCAGCCAGCCCACCATGCCTCGGTCTTCGGCCCAAAGGCCTAGATCCCTGGCGCTGGCCTCCATCTCCAGGGGCATGCCGTTGCCTCGGCGGGTCTCCGCCGGCCGGTCGAAGACATCACCCGCGAGGCTCCGCCCGGCCGCATGGGGTCTATGTTCTCGATGCTGGCCTATGCCTTCAGGGGCGCGCCGTCGCCTTGGCGGGTCTCCGCCGGTCTGGTCGGAGACATCATCCGTAGGTCTCCGCCCGGCCACGCAGGGGCCATGCTGGCGCATTTGCATGGACCACGAGCGCCTACGCTTGGGTCCCTGCACACACTTAGGCAAGATTGTTTGTTTGATTAGTTCAGAGGTAGGGCGGCCTCCGCCCTTACTACCGGAGACGCCCGTAAGTTGAAACAGGGCGGCGTCCGCCTAGGCGGTCAGAGACGTGCGTGCCTGGCCCTGGCAGAATCCGCGATGAGGGTGTTGAACCTCATTCAGCGCCCTTCAAGCATAGCCAGGAAAGTTCCTTTAGTTAGCGCCGAGTCTCTGCCCTAAGACGGTCAAAGACGCCTTGGCAACACCTCGCTGTCGGAGGCCTTCGCCACCCGCTGAAGCCATGTTACAACAGTTCCCCCCTTTTGAGACCGTGGTTCGCCTGAGCGTGCCGTGAGCTCAAAACGCCTGGACCAAAGGCGTCCGCGGGGGCGGAGGCCACAGTTGTTGGCGACTTCGAGCGAGGCCCTGCTACTTCCCCCCTAGCCCGCTCTGGCGCGGCCGCTGGTCTCATTGAGAGTAGCCATTGGGCGGCCATGCTAGTTTCAACATTAGCGCCCACCGTGGGGCAGACTGGGGCCTCCGCCCGTCAGGGGTCACCCTCGGGCAGAGGCTCGGGATAGGCTCGACAGGTGAACTTATCGAGAGCTGGCACAAAGAACTAGGGTTTCATTAATTCGTTCACCAACCATCTGCACGGTTACAAGTGTTCCCTATTTATAGGGCTCAACTACTTCATAACAGAATTTATTACAATGCCCCTCAACTGCTACAGTACATTCCTAGAATATTCCGCCGCTAGCCTCTTGTTTGCGGGGTAATCCAGTCATACCATCTTCAAGTAATGGGCCTCCATGAGCAGCCGGCCCACCATGCCTCGGTCTTCGGCCCAAAGGCCTGGATCCCCAGCGCTGGCCTCCATCTCCAGGGGCGCGCCGCTGCCTCGGCGGGTCTCCGCCGACCGGTCGGAGACATCACCCGTGAGGCTCCGCCCGGCCATGCGGGGGCCATGGTTCTCGATGCTGGCCTTCGCCTTTAGGGGCACGCCGTCGCCTTGGTGGGTCTCCACCGGTCCGGTCAGAGACATCATCCGTAGGTCTCCGCCCGGCCACGCAGGGGCCATGCTGGCACGTTTGCGCGGACCACGAGCGCCTGCGCTTGAGTACCTGCACACACTTAGGCAAGATTGTTTATTTGATTAGTTCAGAGGTAGGGCGGCCTCCGCCCTTATTATCGGAGACGCCCGTAAGTCGAAACAGGGCGGCGTCCGCCTGGGTGGTCGGAGACGTGCGTGCCTGGCCCTGGTGGAATCCACGATGAGGGCGTTGAACCTCGTTCAGCGCCCTTTGAGCATAGCTAGGAAAGTTCCTTTAGTCAACGCCGGGTCTCCGCCCTAAGACGGTCGAAGACGCCTTGGTGACACCTCGCTGTCGGAGGCCTTCACCACCCGCCAAAGCCATGTTACAATAGTCTCCTTGGCGTATTTGGCGATGTTGGTGGGTGGCTAGAATCACTGCAGGAACGGTGCTCTCCGGATACGCCAGCTGAAGGCCCGTGGTCCTAGGCCCTCAGGGCTAGGGCTTTAGTCATCTGGCCAGTGACCGCGCCTGGGGTGCGTTTCACCGCTCCCCTCGATGGTTCGGCCAGGATCCATGTCGCCTGCAGCCGTACAGTGGACGTCATGATCGTGTCAGGCCCAATGCAAGTTGCTGACAATGCTGCACGTGTCCTGGTATGGATCAGGCCGCTCGGGTACCGGCGGTCGGTGTGGGGCAGGCGCCAGGCCGGACCATGGTGGGGCTACCGCCCCTCAAGCCGCGACTGACAGCTATAGCGGTGAGCAAATGGAGCGATCCATCTAGCGTGTCCCTGTTCCCCCAGTGGGGAGAGAGGGTGCGGGTTAGAGTCACGACGTGGAGCTTTCCGCCTATTGGACGGTGGTGGCTTCTACTAGAACCCAGAGGTTCCGGTGGACTGCCTGCTCCTGGGGGTCGACGGGCTCGGGAACGCCGCGCAGAAGCATTGCCGCAGCGGCGATGTTCTGGCCTACCTAGGACAATTGGGGGAGATCATTCCCCTTGTTCACGATGTCGTGTTGGACCTGACGGGCGCGACCACGAACGCCACCCATCGAGCCACGCGCATGGGGCGCAACATGTTGTACCAACTGTGCCGACGTAGGCAACGGCTGGCTCTACCACCATTGTCGTAATTCCTCAGCGTGCGCTTGCGCAGACACGAGGGCCCCCGCACGTGGGTCCGGAGGGATGTGAGTCTACGCGGACTCCACAACCACCGACGGTTGTCCCAGAGCGTCCACCATAGCACACTCCCAGGACGGATGGTGGCGGGGTGCCACATCGCCTATGCTGGAATCGTCGCTCTCTCCCTCGCCATCCGGGAGTTCGGCAGGAGCATAGCCTACCATTCCCATGAATTCGAATGCGAGGGGAGATGACGCCAGCATCCTTCGGAGCCCCCGAGCGTACGTATTCATAGAGGATGCGAGGCCATAGGGAAATCGATCGTACGGTGTTTGTGGTGTGGGTGATACAGTCCCTCCAGGTGATCGGTGGGAGACAGTAAGCAAAGAGTAAATAACAGTACGCATATTGCTTACAGCGGGGTTTGAGCAGAGAGTTTGCTCGGAAAGAAGCACAGATGTCGCGTCGTCGAAGCCATGAGTCCCAGAGTTGATGGAGGGTGCTCCTCCGATGGGTGCTAGGACGTGAGCCTCCTCATGGAGGTGTAGCACGCTGAGCCGGTCGACGATGAAGTCTAGGCTTCTGAAGAGGAAGGCCTGGGATGACTCGAAGACGGGTGGAACCCGCATCCCAGCGGGTGAGAGTGCAGGAAACTCCAGCGAGCCGAAGCGAATCGTATCGCCCGAGCCTGCCACGGCGAGGGTGGTGGAAAAGTGGGCCATCCGATGACCAAAAAGTGTTGAACGTACAACGTCTTCCCCATGGACGACACCAACTATCAGCGTAGAAAGTGACCAACTAGTGAATATTTGTAGTTTTGCCGTACGTTGTGATCGGAGGTGGCCTAGCACTCAATGACACAGGATTTATACTGGTTCAGGCACCATGCCCTACGTTCAGTTTGGGTCGGTTAGTGACTTTATTCCTGAGCCTAGGTACTCAAAGTTTGTTGTGGGGTTACAAACAAGAAGGAGAAAGAAGGGGTGTACAGGAGGTCCGGTCGGCTCCAGTCGGAAGGGCCGGGAGCGATGGGAGCTGCGCTATGAGTAAGTGTTCAAGTGTGTGCTTGGAGTCCGAACCCGGCGGTTCTGTGATCGTGAGCTAGTGAACTTGATCGATGCTTGTTATCTTCAAGAAGGGCTCTCCCCTTTTTGTTGGAGGGGGCGTGTCCCCTTTTATAGATAAAGGAGATGGCCTTACAAGTGAGAGGGTGAGAGTACGTATGCTACTGAGCCTTGTTGCCCACGCCGGTGGGTACAAGATAATGGTAGGCGCCTACAACACTCTTGATGTCACTGTAGAATGTCAGATGCATGCGGGAGGTCGTGCTGCCTTTTTTAGGGATGGTAGATGTCGGTACCTGCAAATACTGTTTGATGCCTAGAGACATGTGAGGAGTCTCGCTATGTTCACTCGGTACGGTAAATCCTGGTGCCCATACCTCTATCGATGCCTAGAGGCACGTGGGGGCCTTACCATATGAGAGTTTTAGTGGCCCCTACAATACTGTAGAGGGAGATGTCGGCGCCTACAATACTATTTGTGTCAGGGTGGCTGCAGAGTACTGTTCCGTGCAGGGTATGGTCCCTGGTACAGTGGTTTTGACTTGTGAGACTTGCCTTGCTTTTCTCCGCACGTCTTCTGGTTCCCACCGAGCGGGCATCCCCGGTCGGATGTCTCTAGTCAGCTCTGAGTGTGCCGGTCGGAGAAGAGCGGTGAGCAGGGTTCCTGCGAACCTGGCTCGGAGACGCAGGGTCGGAGTCGGAAGTAGTGTTTTGGGCTAGGTCTTCTGATCGGAGAGGGTGTCTGGAGGCGGCTGGAGTCGAAGCGAATGCTCCGGTCAGAGAGGTGGGCCAAAGTAGCCGACGAGCGGGCGTTGTTCCTCTTTGGCCAGACCTTTCGGTCGGTGACTGGGCCGCCCTTCCGGCCTGTTGTTTTAGACTCTTGGGCCAAGCCTTAGCATGGAAGTCGGTCCTCGAGGGACCCCGGGTTTTATGAACTCGACAGCATGCAAGAACCAAGCCCTCACATCAATAAGGTAATGGAATGATTCTTCAAGTGAAGAAGAACACCATCACAAGAGGCGAGGGCGTAAGCACTCATCATCAAGCTCTTCTCGTATGTGCCTTATGGCATGAGGTAATGAAAGCTCATCCTCTAGTGAGAGTGATAGTGATGATGAAATGCCTACTTATAATGAAATTGTGCAACAAAATCTTAATTATGCTAAAGTTTGCGCTAGTCAACAAAAGAAGCTCGGAAAAATAAAAGAAAAGCTAGATAGTTCATAAAAAGCATACAAAACTTTGCTTGAACAATATGAGAACTTTGCTAATCTCAATGTTGAACTATCTACTAAAATTGAGCAACTTAAGGCTAGTGCAACAACAAATGCATGCACAATCAAAGATGAGCAACTTGTAAAGAAAAATGAAAAATTAAAAGAAAAGTTAGCTAGCCCGCAAGATGCTTATAAAAGTTTGCTTGCTAAAATGGAAACAATGTGCAAACATTGTGATGAGCTAACTAATAAAGTTGCTAATCTTGAAGCCGTTAGTACAATCCCCACCAAGGAATCTAAAAAGAAAAGTTCAATCTTTAACATGTCTAAAAAGGATGCCTCTACTTCTTGTAATGATTTATGTGCAGACTCACCTTTGTGCAACCAAGTTTGTGTTGAGAAAGTTGTTGTAGATGCATGCACACAAGAGGTTGCAAAGGAGAATGAGCAACTCAAGCAAGAAGTAGCTCGCCTCACCAAGGACTTGACTCAAGTGAAAGGCAAGGCGAAGCAAGCCCAACTTCATCAAGATAACACCACCAAGGGAGTGAAGAAGCTTGATGAAGGACAAACTGTGGTTTGCTACGTGTGCCACAAGGAAGGTCACAAGTCCTATGAGTGCAAGGTGAAGAATGGGGGAGGAACAAAGAAGAAAGAGAAGAAGCAAACAAGCAAGCTCTCCAACACCTACACTAACAAGGTGGACAAGAAGGCCTCCACACCATACTTGTTAAAGAAGAAGAAAATGACAAGGTGGTGGCCATCAAGGTGAACACGCAAGCCAACAATGGGGTCAAACGTTTTTGGGTGCCAAAGGAAATCATTTCCAACATAAAGAGCACCAAGAAGGTTTGGATCCCTAAAGGGAAGTGAGAAGTCCAATGGACTTCGGAGAATTTGGAGACTTGGCAAAGTATGGGTGCATTTCATGGGGTGCATCATAATGGACAAAATCATTGCCAAGTGGGTTAGCGAATACTATGGACCCAAATTCCCCTTCCCATGTTAGGTAACTAAATTCAATTTCCTTCAAGTAGTATCAATTTGCATTTCATATAAGTGGTATTTCTTACAAATTGGTATCTTTAAGCATCTAGTTACTTTTCATGCCTATGTTTGCATTTGCATGATTATATCTTTTGTCATGCATACACTAGGTATATCTTATGGTAGGCTTGCTCGGTTTCATTCTTAACCCTTTGAGCAAACCTACATGGTTCAAAATTGTTTAGGAGCATGGCACATAGCTTATCTTTTGATTGTTCATCTAATATGTGCCAAAGTCCAAATTGTAGATAATTTCTCCCAAATATCATCTTTGAAAATGATTCACATTTATGTGATGTCATCTTTCAAGTGGTATTTTTTATTCTAAAATCAATGTGCATGTTTACTACAAGTATTCCATACTTGTGTGCACAAACTTAGGGGAGGTTACTCTACAAGTTGGAAGCTTTGAGACTAACACCTTTTCAAGCTTATCATGTGTGTAGTAGTCTCATTGTAAGAAAAATGGAGTCCCCGGAGTTAAGCATCATACTTCAAATATCCACCACCTATTACAAGTGGTAGAAATCAAATTGGTTTCCACATGTGGTATTTCCAAACCGATATTATCATGTTGATTTTATTTTGATATTTATATGCCTTCCCCATGCATCATTTAGATTAAATTTCCTTGAGCAACAATTTGCCAATTAAGCATATGCTTTGCCTTCTACCATATGTATGCATATATTTAGGGGGAGCTTAGTCTATATAATGTGAGAGTCAAATTTGTGATATAATCCACTCTACATACAAAGGATCACAAAATTTGACCCTTCCTTGCGCTACTAATGTCTTTCTTTTCGATGTTTGATTCCAAAGGGGGAGAATTTAGAGGACCAAAAGCAAGCATTATCTTGTAGAACCAAAAGCTAGATCATAATAAT